>NC_081560.1:9565614-9747705 GCF_022355385.1 Mustela nigripes | reverse complement strand
CTGACTGGTGTGAGGTGATATCTCATTGTGGTTTTGATTTGTATTTTCCTGATGCCGAGTGATGTGGAGCACTTTTTAATGTGTCTGTTGGCCATCTGGATGTCTTCTTTGCAGAAATGTCTGTTCATGTCCTCTGCCCATCTCTTGATTGGATTCTTTGTTCTTTGGGTGTTGAGTTTGATACGTTCTTTATAGAGTTTGGTTATAGCCCTTTATCTGATATGTCATTTGTGAATATCTTCTCCCATTCTGTCAGTTGTCTTTTGGATTTGTAGACTATTTCCTTTGCTGTGCAAAAGCTTTTAATCTTGAAGTCCCAATGGTTCATTTTTGCCCTTGCTTCCCTTGCCTTTGGTGATGTTTCTAGGAAGAAGAAGCTGTGGTTGAGGTCAAAGAGGTTGCTACCTGTGTTCTTGTCTCACACTAAGGTCTTTCATCCATTTTGGGTCTATTTTTGTGTGTGGTGTAGGAAGGTCCAGTTTCATTTTTCTGCATGTGGCTGTCCAATTTTTCCCCAACACCATTAGTTGAAGAGACTGTCTTTTTCCATTGGACATTCTTTCCTGTTTTGTCAAAAATTAGTTGACCATAGAGTTGAGGGTCTATTTCTGGGCTTTGTATTCAGTTCCATTGCTGTTTAGTTTCCATGTATTTGGGTTCTTTCCAACTTTCCTCTTGTGATTGAGTTCTAGCTTCAGAGCATCGTGATTTGAAAATAGGCAGGGAATGATCCCGATCTTTTGGTATCAGTTAAGACTTTATTTGTGACCCAGGATGTGATCTATTCTGGAGAATGTCCCATGCGCACTAGAGAAGAATGTACATTCTGTTGCTTTGGGTTGGAGTGTTCTGAATATATCTGTGATGTCCATCTGGTTCAGTGTGTCATTTAAGGCCTTTATTTTTTTGTTGATCTTTTGCTTGAATTATCTATTTTAGTGAGGAGGCTGTTAAAGCCCCTGACTATTATTGTTTTATTGTTGATGTGTTTCTTTGATTTTGTTATTAATTGGTTTATGTAGTTGGCTACTCCTGTGTTAAGGGCGTAGATATTTAAAATTGTTAGATCTTCTTGTTGGACAGACCCTTTAAGTATGATATAGTGTCCTTCCTCATCTCTTACTTTTTTAAAAAAAAGATTTTATTTATTTATTTGTTAGGGAGAGAGAGAGAACATGAGCACAGGCAGACAGAGTGGCAGGCAGAGGCAGAGGGAGAAGCAGGCTCCCTGCTGAACAAGGATCTTGATGTGGGACTCGATCCCAGGACTCTGGGACCATAACCCGAGCTGAAGGCAGCTGCTCAACCAACTGAGCCACCCATCTCATGAGTGTCACATCTCATCTCTTATTATAGTCTTTGGCTTAAAGTCTAATTTATCTGTTATAAGGATTGCCACCCCAGCTTTTTTTTGATAGCCATTAGCATGGTAAATTATTTTCCACCCCTTCACTTTATATCTGGAGGTGTCTTTAGGTCTAAAATGAGTTTCTTATAGACAACTATAACTATTGGTTATAAACCAATAATGGTCTATAATCTATAATCTAATATAATAACCAATATAATAACCAATATAATAATATAATAACCAATATAATCTATTGGTTATAGACCAAAAATGAGTTTCTTATAGACAACTATAACTATTGGTTTTTTTATCCATTCTGATGCCCTATGTCTTTTGATTGGGGCATTTAGCCCATTTACATTCAGGGTAACTATTGAAAGATATGAATTTAGTGCAATTGTATTGCCTGTAAGGTGACGTTACTGTATATTATCTCTGTTCCTTTCTGGTCTACCACTTTTAGGCTCTCTCTTTGCTTCAAGGGCCCCTTTCAATACTTCTTGTAAGTCAGATTTTGTGTTTGCAAATTCTTTTAATTTTTGTTTGTTTGGAAGCTTTTTATCTCTCCTTCTATTTTCAGTGATAAACTAGTTGGACATAGTATTCTTGGTTACATGTTTTTCCTCTTTTAGTGCTCTGACTGTATCATGACAGTCCTTTCTGGCCTGCCAGATCTCTGTGGATAAGTCTGCTGCCAATCTAATATTTCTAGCACTGTATGTTACAGACTTCTTGTCCAGAGCTGCTTTCAGAATTTTCTCTTTGTCATTAAGACCTATCAGTTTTACTCTTAGATGATGGGGTGTGAACCTATTTTTTTTTTTTTTTTTGAGGGGGTTCTCTGTGTCTCCTGGATTTTGATGTTTGTTCCCTTTGCCATATTAGGGAAATTTTCTACTATAATTCACTCCAATATACCTTCTGCCCCTCTCTCACTTCCTTCTTCTTCTGGAATCCCAATTATTCTAATATTGTTTCGTTTTATGGTATCCCTTTTCTCTTGAATTCTCCCTTCATTGTCCAGTAGTTGCTTGTCTCTCTTTTGCTCAGCATCTTTATTTTCTGTCTTTTGGTTTTCTATATTACTAATTCTCTCTTCTGCCTCATTTATCCTAGCCTTAAGAGCCTCCATTTTTTAATTGTTCCTTAGTAATAGCTTTTTTTATTCCAACTTGCTTAGATTTTTATTCTTTTATTTCTCCAGAAAGGGATTTTATTTCTCCATAAATGGTTTCTCTAATATCTTCCATGCCTTTTTTGAGCCCAGCTAGCACCTTGAGAATCATCGTTCTGAACTTTAGTTCTGACATATTACCAACATCCATATTGATTATGTTCCCTAGCCATTGGTACTGCCTCTTATTTATTTATTGTGTTGAGTTTGTCTGCTTTGTCATTTTATCCAGATAAGAATATATGGATGAGAGAAAAAATACTTAAAGGGTGGCAGAGACCCCAGAAAAATGTATGCTAACCATGTCAGAGGAGATCCAAAACTGGGCAGAAGAAAGAGGGGGAAAAAAGAAAAAGAAAAAAAATTATATATATATATATATATATATATATATATATACACACACACACACACACATTCACACATATATAATATATATATTTTACTTAAATATATATAAATAATTTATTGAATTATTTTAAATATAAATTAAGTATATAAATAATTTAAATATATACAAATTAAATATATAAATAAAAATATATAAAAATATAAATATATATACATATATGACTGGTCAATAGAATAGAGCCACCTACTTGATTTTGGATGTATTTTGGGCTCTTAGAAGAAATTACCTCCCAAAATTTTAAAGAAAGAAAAACTTACATGTATATGAAAATAAGGGTAAACACAATTGAAGGGATGGAATATGACTATAAAGATGAAAATTTTTAAAAAATGTCTAAAAAAGGAATTTATAAGTTGGTTGGAAAAAGAAAAAAAGAGGAGTGAATGTGCTCATGTGCTAGATTCGGGTATATTTGATCTATTATAAGAAACTGTATTCCAAAATCTTTATGGAAAAGAAAAAGCCTATATTTATACCAAAAATAAAGTTAAATACAATGAAGAGATAAAATATGACTGTAACAATGGAGGTTTAAAATGTCTTTTTTTTTTTTAAAGAAAGTTATTGTTAAGATCAACTAGTTAAAAAAATGCTAGAAGAGGAAAGAGGAAAAGTTCAAAAAAATAGAATAAGAAAAAAAATATTAAAAAAATTTAACTTTGCAAGGCTGAAAGATCATGGGAATAAAGCCATGAATTTGTGTTGCTTTTCCCTAGCTCTGGAGCTTGGCCATTCTCATTGATTTATGAGCTTGGTCTTGGCTGGATGTTCTTGCCAATCTTCTGTGGGAGGGGCTTGTTGCAATGATTCTTTTTTTTTTTTTTTTAAGATTTTATTTATTTGACAAAGAGATCACAAGGTAGGCAGAGAGGAGGCAGAGAGGAGGCAGAGAGAGAGGAGGAAGCAGGTTCCCTGCTGAGCAGAGAGCCTGATGTGGGGCTTGATCCCAGGAGCCTGGGATCATGACCTGGGCCGAAGGCAGAGGCTATAACCCACTGAGCCACCCAGGCACCCTGTTGCAGTAATTCTTAAATGTCTTTGCCTGAGGTGGAATTGCACCACCCCTGTCAGGGGTGGAGGTAAGAAATCTGCTCAGGTTTCTTCTTGGACATCTTGTTCTCTGAACACTTTGCGTAAAGCTTTGAAGGATGGGAAAGAAAATGGCAGCCTCTCAATATCCTGGCCAGAGGAGCTGAGAGCTTGGATCCCTACTCCTCAGTGTGCCCTGAGAGAAAAGTAGTTAATCACTGCTGTCTCCTTGGTCTCTGGCCACACTCTGCTCACCCAGCCTGTGACCCAGCATTTCTATCTCTCGCCTACAGCCCTGTTTGTAGTCTCCACACCCATCCGCACTGCTCCTCCTGGAGCAGGAAGGTAAGTTTCCCCAGATCTGGCACTTGTAGGGTCCCTGCTCAAAGAGCAGTGGTCTGACTGTGCCTTGGATCATGGTTTAAGGTAACCCTGATCTAAAAGCTCACTCCTTGGCTCTGTCTCTGCTCCAATACCTGGCAGCTCTGCCACACTCAGACAATCCCGATCTTTCTGTGACTCTGCAGGACCTGAGACCACACTGTCCCCACAAGGGCTCCACCCCTTCTTGGCTTCTGGAGCAATGTCCCTCAGTGGAGCAAACTTCTAAAAGTTCTGATTTTGTGGTCCACTGCTCTGCGGCTTTCCCCTTCACCTGCCGTCTGTCTTTCCATTGCTTTGGATTCACTTCTCTGCACAGCCTACCTTTCAGAAAATGGTCAATTTTCTGTTCCTAGAATTGCTGCTCTTCTTCTCTTCTATCTCCTCCTGAGTTTGTAGGTGTTTGGAATGGCTTGATACATATCTGGCTGAACTCCTGGGATCTGATGTCATTTCAGTCTGCTACTCCTCTGCCATCTTGCCTCTCTCCTTCTTTGAAGATTCTTAACTAGAGTAGAGCTATGATGTATGTTTTGATAGTTAGGAATGATTACTTTTTCAGTAGCATGGATGGTAAATTAGAATAGAAAAAAACCCCTAAAGATAAGGATATTGAAGAGAGCAATGTGGCTAACTTTTCAGCACTTCCACTTAATTCCTTCTTATAATTTCCATCACTCTGCTAAAATTATGTCCCTAATCTCACTGGTAGTCTACCTTTCCCATTAGAATCTTTAATGTATTAATCATAGTTATTTTAAATTCCCTATCTCATAATTATAATGTCTGTGTCATCTAAATCTCACTCTGATGATTGCTTTATGTCTTCAGATGATTGCTTTATGTTTTCTTGCCTTTTTGTATGCTTTAGAATGTTTTGTTTGGCATGTATAGGGAAGCAGATAGTGTGGTAAATAGGCTTCTAGGTATTTACCCAAAGGATACAAAATAATAGATTCAGGGGCACCTGGGTGGCTCAGTGGGTTAAGTCTCTACTTTTGGCTCAGGTCATGGTCTCAGGGTCCTGGGACTGAGCCCACATTGGGCTCTCTGCTCAGCAGGGAGCCAGCTTTCCCCTCTCTCTCTGCCTGCTGCTCTGCCTACTTGTGATCTCTCTCTCTCTGTGTCAAATAAATAAATAAAATCTTTTTAAAATATCTTCCCTCATGGTCTTTTTGCTATCTTGTTACAGTTTATACGTCTATAGACATTATAAATCCAGCAACTTATTGTTATTTTTTTTTTGCTGTAGGCAGTTTTCTTTTAAAGATATTTAAGTAATAAGAAAAGACCTTATATGTTTATCCATATTATTATCCATTCTTATGTTCTTCACTCCTTTGTTCTATTTTAGAGCATCATTTTCATTTTCCTTCTGTCTGATGAGCCTCCTTTAATATCTGTTGCTTTTTAGTTGGCTTCTGATGAATTCTCTCAGCCTTTGGTAGTCTTAAAAGGACACTATTTCACCTCATTTTTGAGACCTATGTTGCCGGGTATGAGATTCTAAGTTAACAGGTTTTTAAAATTTCTTTTAGTGCTTTTAAGATCCTCTTTCATTGTGTATTTCTTACACTGTTGAGGGAATTTACTGTTATCTTTATTTTTCTTGTTTTTTTTTTTTTTTTTTTGCACACAGAGCCTTACTTTTGATGGCTGTTTCAAAGTGTTTTCTTTGTCACTGGTTTTAAACAATTTGATTATGAAGTGTCTTGGTGTTACTTTCCTCAAATATCTTATGCTTGGGGTTAGTTGGACTTCTTTGATTTGTGTAATCATAATATTCATCAAATTTGGAAAAATTGACCATTATTTCTTTGAATATTTTTCTGTACTCTCTTTACACTCTTCTCTTTTTAATATTCCAATTTAATATCTACCTTACAACTTCCAGCCACTTCAGACACTTTAAATTCAGTACATTGTTTAGAATTTTCCTCCCTGTTCCAAGGTCCAGAATGTGCTCTGGGCATAAAGTTGGGCTAAATACAGGGCTCAGTTATTTTGCTTTCCTTCCACAGAAATACAGCTCTATGTTGGGTTGTTTTCTTAAAGTCTGAAAACAGTAGTCTCATATATTTTGTGTAGTTTTTATTTATGTGTGGCCTTAGAGCAATTCTGGCATATGTTTTTTCATCATAGTCAAACATGGAATTAAAAACAAATAAAAAGTCTTCAAAAATTATACTTCTCCAAATCAAAATTTATTAAATTTGAAAAGAAATTTTGAAGTACATATATTTATTTCTTTATGGATAATTATAGTCCCATGTTTTCCCAACCTTTAGTATTTTACCAATAACTTATATTAAAAAAATTCTAACCTTCTCACCTAATTATTTTTCTAATATAGGCACATGAAATAATACATTTATCTTTAGGTCATCTCATGTATTTTGATATGTTATACTTTCATTATTCAATTCAAACTATTTTTTAATATCCTTTGTAATTGCTTTATTGGTCCTTCAGCTATATAGGGATTTTCTAGGTCCTTACTGATTTCTAATTTAGTGCTGTTTTCATCAGAAAACCTAATCTGTATGATTTCAATCATTTTAAAATGATTTAGACATGTATTTGGCCCAGCAAATGATCTCTTTAGTGAATACAGTACATTTGAGAAAAATAGGCATTCTGTGGTTACCAAGTATAATGCTCTCCAAGTGTCTGTCAATGAGGTCAAGCTGGTTTTTAGCAATCCTCAAATCTCTCTATATCCTTCCTGATTTTTTTTATTGCTTTATCATTTTTTGGACAAATGGATGAAAATCTCTAACTATGATTGCGATTTTTTTTTCCTATTCCCCTATCACTTTTCCCCCTATAACTTTCTATAAATTTTTACCTAATGTATTTGGGAGTTTTCTTATTGGGTTTGTTGACTCTTCTGAGATCCTTCTTTAACTCTGGTATTATTGTTCACCTTGAAGGCTATTTTGTCTGATATTAGTGTAGCCATAGAGGCTTTCACACGCCTCCTGTTGGCATGGTATCTTTTCCCACTGTGTTGTACTTATTAGTTGCACAGTGTTGGAAGGGTGTCTCTCAGGTCCCATGTTGTACTTGCAGACTCAGGCTGGTCCTGAGTGCCTTTCAAGTGAGTGAGGTCTCTATGTTCTTTGCTGATTCCCAGCGGTTGACGGTGGTTGTCTTGTACTCACTGTGGTGCCTACAGTGTGGGAGGCTTTCTCCGAAATTCCTGTGTGGCCCTCAGCACTAGGCAAGCCCTCTGTAGCTGGACTTTCTGAGACCATGCCTAAGCACTTGTGGTTCACCTCATGGCAGCTGCCTCACACACCCAGTGGTGGCCAGGGTGTGAGAGCATTTTCCTTGGGCTTCTAAGTCTGCCTGGAGGCACAAGCAGACCTGGCACCCCTGAGTCTTAGAACCAGCCTCTCAGATCTTATTGCCCTACACCAGTCTTTCTTGGGAGCACTCAGTAAGGGCCCATGAAATAGAATTGGCACAGTGTGCAGACTTTCCTCTCTGTGGGGCCCCCAGGCTTGTAAACTGACAGGCAAGTTTGCAGTTGGTCTTTAGAAATGTGTTTAAAAGTTCGGTCGCTTTCTTTTCCTCCAATTCTCCTGTGACTTCCTCCTCCTTTGCCAGCTCTGCCAAACATGAAATAGTTCTGCGTTCCATTTTTTTCCTAGGCGGGCTGTCACTTTTCTGATTTTAGTTCATTTGTTTACTTTGTGACATCACCTCAGTGAGGGGCTCAGAATAATCATGACCTAGTGGGTTTTCTAGCCTGTTCTTGTCAGAGTGAGAACGATTATCTTCTGTGAATTTCTACATAGCAAGTGGGAGCAGATCTCCTCAATCACTCTATTAACTGTCCAGTCATTAACCTATTACCCTGTCATTCTCTACTACATAGGCATCTGTTTCAAGATTGCTTCTCTCAGTATATCTTCCCAGATCACAAGGAACACTGCTGATTTATTCACCTGTTCATCAATCCAGCAAATTTTATCAAGTGCCAAGGCTCTACGGGTACAGTGCTAATCAAGACAAACAAATAGGCAGTTCCAATCAATATTAAGCACTGTGATTGGGCAACCTCTGGATACTGGTAGAACAATCTAGAACTCGATAGAAACAACATATAACTCAAAACATTTTATGTCAGGTGTGACTGTATGGAGGAAATTTCATGTAAATAACGGAGTAGAAATTACTCAGTGGGAAGGGAGGGGGTACAGTCTCCCAGAACATTTAAGAGCATTGCTAAAGCCTGAAAGTAGGAAAAGATAGGACTGTTTCCAAAGAGAAATGAAATATAGCTGGAGTAAAGCACATTTGAAAAAGGAGAAGAGCAAATGGTAGCCAGAGATTGGACTAATTTTGTAAACAGAGCCCAAATCAGAAAAGGGGCAGTTAAGCCAAGTTTTAAAAGTTGGGTTTAGTGAGAAGAGGGTGCCTTTGAACTCTGGCAGCAGTCCTATAAGAGCCTAGTTTTTCTTGTTTTCTCTTCTCTCATCCTTACCCTGCTTCTGATATGAATTCACGGTGACTTTTCCTTCCAAATGAGGAATGCTTTCAACTGGGAAAACAGATCAGAGTATTGCTCCAAGCTGAGAAAAGAGTATGTGGGAAATATTTAGGATTTTCAAATGACACATTACTGCAGTGACCCTTAGAGCATTGAATATATGGGAAGACTGTTGTACAATGAAATTGGAAAAATTGGCTAGAGATAGCTTATAGAGAGATTCTTTCAAATTGTGGTAAGAAACACATGAATTAAATTTACCCTATGAATGATTTTTAAGTATACAGTTCAGTTGGTATTATGTCTATTCATACTGTTTTTAATTTTTGTCTTGCACATCAGAAACTCTGTGCCCATTAAACAGCGGCTCTTCCTTTTTTCCTCCTCCTCCTCCCAGCCCCTGAAGACCCCCCATTCTATTTTCTGCTCCAATGAATTTTTACTATGTTAGAGTTCTCATATAATTGGAATTACACAGTACTTGTCATTTTGTGACTGGCTTATTCCACTTAGCATGGTGTCCTCAAGTTTCAATCATGCTGTAGCATGTGACAGAATTTCTGTCCTTTTTTAAGGCTAAATAATATTCCATTGTATATATGTACCACATTTTTGCTTATCCCTTCATCTGTCAGTGGAGATTGGTGTTGCTTCCACTTCTTGGTTTTTATGAAAAGTGTTGCTCTGAACATGAATTGATGACTATTCTCTGAGAGCTGGCTTTCAGTTCTTTTGGATAAACACCCATAATTAAGATTGCTAGATCATGTAGTAGTTCTGTTTTTAATTTTTTAAGACCCTTCTACTGTTTTCCATGTGGTTTGAATTATTTTGCCATCTCATCAATAGGGCACAAGGGTTTTAATTTCTCTATATTCTGTCTGCATTTATTACTTCCTTGATATTTTTGATACTAAATATACAAATGTTATAAAGTGATATATCTTTGCAGTTTTGATTTACATTTCTCTTATGTGTAGTGATATTTAGCATTTTTAATATACTTGTTGGCTATTTGTATATCATCTTTGGAGAAATGTCTATTTAAGTCCTTTGCCCATTTAAAAAATTGGATTATTTGATTTTTATTGTTGTTGAAGTGTAAGAGTTTTTTTTATAGTTATGATTTAATAGTTTATACTTATTATTCTTATGTAATATATAATATTAATTGCTTATTAGATAGATGATTTGCAAATGTTTTCTCCCATTCTGTAGGTTGCCTTTTCTCTCTCATTCTTTCTCTTTCTCTCTCTCTCTCTCTCTTTATTTTTTGCAAACATCACTTTTTTTGAGAGAGGGAGAGTGTGTGCACAAGAGAGGGGAGAAGGGCAGAGGAAGAGAGAGAGAAAGAATCTTAAACAGGCTCCAAACTTTGCACAAAGCTTGACACAGCAGTTGATCTCACGACCCTGAGATCATAACCTGAGCTGAAAACAAGAGTCATATGCTCAACTGACCAAATGACCCAGCACCCTGCCTTTTCTCTCTTGTTTTATCCTTTTGGACATAAATGTTTTTCAGTTTCAGTTGCCCTGTTTGGTTATATTTATTTGTCTGTGCTTTTATTGTCCTATCTGCAAAAGCACTGTCAAGTCCAATGTTATGAAGCTTTCCCCTATTTTCTTATAGGAGTTTTAGAATTATTTGTTTTAAATTTAAAATCTTTAAAGTCTTGGGCGCCTGGGTGGCTCAGTGGGTTAAGCCACTGCCTTCGGCTCAGGTCATGATCTCAGGGTCCTGGGATCAAGTCCCACATCGGGCTCTCTGCTCGGCAGGGAGCCTGCTTCCTCCTCTCTCTCTCTGCCTGCCTCTCTGCTTACTTGTGATCTCTCTCTGTCAAATAAATAAATAAATAAATAAATCTTTAAAATCTTTAAAGTCTTTACTTTCAGTTTTTGGTGGTGTAAGATAAAGGTTCAATTTCATTTGTTGGGTTTTTTTTTGTTTTTCTTTTTTTGTTTTTTGTTTTTGTTTTTGTTTTTGTTTTTTTGCAGGCAGATATCAAGTTTTCCTAACACTATTTGTTGAAGACACTGTCCTTTCCCAATTGAGTAATCTTAGCATAATCGTCAGATTATTCAACCATTTAAATGAAGGTTTATTTTCAGACTCTCTGTTGTATTTCATTGGTCTTTGTCTTTCTGACAGTACTGTACTGTTCTGATTACTGTAGTTTTGTAATATATTTTGAAATAGGGAAGTGTGAACCCTCCAGCTTTTTCTTATTCAAAATTGTTTCGGCAATTTAAGGTCCTTTGAAAGTCCACATGAATTTTAAAATGAATTTTTCTATTTCTGCAAAAAATGCCATTGGGAATTTGATAGCAATTGCATTCAATATGTAGATCGCTTTAGGTTGTATATTAATTTCTTACAATCCATGAGCTCAGGATGTCCTTCCATCTATATTTTTCTTCTTTTAATTTCTTTCATCACTGTTTTAGTGTATACGTCCTTTACCTCCTCAGTTAGATTTATTCCTAAGTATTTTATTCCTTTGGTGTTAGTTTAATTTTTTTTAATTTCTTTTTTTGGATTGTTAATTGTTAGTATATAAAAATGCAGGTGACTTTTGTATGTTGTTTTATATCCTGTAACTTTGCTGGATTTATTAGTTCAAGTTGTGTGTGTGTGTGTGTGTGTTTGGAGTTCTAAAAGTTTGCTACCAAAAGGTCATGTCATCTGTGACTAGAGATCATTTTACTTCTTCTTTTCCAATTTGGATGCTTTTCTTTCTTTCTTTCTTTCTTTTTTTTTTTTTTCTCTTTCTTGATTAATGGTCCTGGCTAGGACTTCTAGTACTTTATAGTATAGAAGTGGTAAAAGTGGGCAACCTTGTCAAGTTCCAGATCGTAAAGTTCACAGTATTTTACCATAAAGTATGGTGTTACCTTTGGGATTTTCATATATGGCTTTTATTATGCTTGCTTAGTTTGCTTCAGTTCCTAGTATGTTGAATGTTTTTAGTCATGAAAAGGTGTTGAATCTTATCAAATTCTAAAGATTTATTAAAATTAAAAATTATACAAAAATGTGTCATTTGAGAAAGTCATGTGGTTTCTGTTTTCCATTTTGTTAATGTGGAGTATTACATTGATGGATTTTTGCACGTTGAGCCATTCTTGCATGCCAGGGTAAATCCCACTTGATTATAGTGTGTATTCCTTCTAGTGTGCTGTCGATTTCAGTTTGCTACCTTTTATTGAGGATTTTTGTATCAATATCCACCATGATTATTGGTCTGTAGTTTTCTTATAATGACTTTGTCTGATTTTGGTATTGAGGTAATGCTGTCCTCATGGATGGAGCATAGAAATGTTCCCTCCTTTTCAATTTTTTAAAAATAATTTTGGGAGGATTCTTGTTAATTCTTCTATAAATGTTTGGTAGAATTCTCCATCTGCTCTGGGTGTTTCTTTGTTGGCAGGTTTTTGACTACTGAGTTAACCTACTTATTTTTTGTTCAGATTTTATATTTCTTTGTGATTCTGTCTTGGTAGGCTGTGTTTCTAGGGATGTGAACATTTCTTCTAGGTTTTCCAAGTATTGGGATGTAATTATTCATAGTATTCTTTTATAATCCTTTTAATTTCTGTAGCATTGATTGTAATATCTCTTCTTTTTTTTGTTTTTGATTAGTTATTTGTTAATCTAGCTAAATTTTTTTCTTAATCTAGCTAAGGATTTGTACATTTTTCAATCTTAAAAAAAAAAAAACACCTTAGGTTCCTATGGTTTTGTTGATTTTTTTTCTTTAAAGAATTTTTTTTTTTCTCTGATTTTTTATTACCTCCTTCCTTCTGCTAGTTTGGGTTAGGTTTGTTCTTCTTTTTCCAGTTTATTGAGGTGTTAAGTCAGGTTGGTAATATGAGATTTTCCTTTTTTTTTTTTTAAGATTTTATTTATATATTTGAGAGAATGAGAGAGAGCACATGAGCTGGAGGGAGAAAGAAAGAGAATCCAAAGCAGATTCTGCACTGTGTGCAGAACCCAACACGGGGCTCGATCTTAAGATCATGAGATCATGACCTGAACTAAACCCAAGAGCTGGACATTTAACTGATTGAACCACCAACGTGCCCAGAGAGCTTTCTTTTTATTAATATACGTATTTACAACCATACAATTCCCTCTTAGCAGTGCTTTCACTGCCTTCCATCAGTTTTGGTATTTTGTGTTTTCATTTTTGCTTATCCTAAGGTAGTTTCTAATTTTCCTTGTGATGTCTGTTTTGATCCATTTGTTGTTTAATAGTATGTTGTTTAATTTCCGCGTACTTGTGGATTTTTCCGGTTTTCCTTGAGCTATTGATTTTTAGTTTCATTTTATTGTCATCAGAAAAGATACTTTGTATGATTCCAACCTTCTTTTTAGGACTTGTTTTGTGAGCTAACATGTAGTCTATCCTGAAGAGTGTTTTATATACCCTTGAGAAGAATATATTTTCTGCTGTTGTTGGATGAAGTATTGTATAAATGGGTTTTAAGTTCAATTGGCTTATAGCATTGCTCAAATCTTCTATTTCCTCATTGATATACTGTCTGGCTTTCTATCTATCACTGGCAGTGGGATATTGAAGTCTCCTACTACCATTTTGTTGCTGTTTACTTTTCCCTCTAACTCTGTCAAAGTTTGCTCCATGTAAGTTTGGAGGTTTTATACTTAGTTATGATTATTATATCTTCTTTGTGAATTGGCCCATTTGTCACAAATAATAATCTTCTTTATCTCTTGTAGCAGTTTTTAATGTAAATCTATTTTGTCTCTTATTAGTGTAGGTATTCCTGGTCTCTTGGTTACCATTTGCACAGTGTCATTTTCTGTCCCTTCATTTTCAGGCTACCTGTATATTTAGATCTAAACTGAGTCTCTTTAGTACTAGTATAGATAGCCTGTAGTTGGATTCCTATTTTTTTTAATTTTTATTTTTTATAAACATATATTTTTATCCTCAGGGGTACAGGTCTGTGAATCGCCAGGTTTACACACTTCACAGCACTCACCTTAGCACATACCCTCCCATTTAATGCAATTCCTATCAAAATACCATCCATTTTTTTCAAATAAATGGAACAAATAATCCTAAAATTTATATGGAACCAGAAAAGACCTTGAATAGCCAAAGGAATATTGAAAAAGAAAGCCAAAGTTGGTGGCATCACAATTCCGGACTTCAAGCTCTATTACAAAACTGTCATCATCAAGACAGCATGGTACTGGCACAAAAACAGACACATAGATCAATGGAACAGAATAGAGATCCCAGAAATAGACCCTCAACTCTATGGTCAACTAATCTTCGACAAAGCAGGAAAGAATGTCCAATGGAAAAAAGATAGCCTCTTCAACAAATGATGTTGGGAAAATTGGACAGCCACATGCAGAAAAATGAAATTGGACCATTTCCTTACACCACACATGAAAATAGACTCAAAATGGATGAAGGACCTCAATGTGAGAAAGGAATCCATCAAAATCCTTGAGGAGAACAGTGGATCCTATTTTTTTTAATCCATCAGCCAGTTAATGTCTTTTATTGACTACTGTATTCAGTAGTCAACCCTTATCTGTAGTTTTCCATGGTTTTAGTTACCTGTGGTCTGGAAGCAGATGCTCCACCTTATGACCTATTCTCAGAAGGTCAGTAGTGGCCAAACACCATGTCACCATTCCTACATCATTCACTTTACTTCATTTCATCATGTAGGTATTTTATCATCTCATGTCATCACAAGAAGAGTACAGTACAATAATATATTTTAAGAGACTATATTTATGAGTATAATTGTTGTATTTTTATTAACTTGTTAATAAATTATGCCTAATTTATAAATTAAACTTTAACTTCGGTATATATGTATAGGAAAATATACAGTATATATAAGGTTTGGTACTGTCTACTCTTTCAGGCATACACTGGAGGTCTTGGAATATATCCCTATGCATAAGGGGTGACTACCATACATGGAAGTAATTACTGAAAAGGAAGAACCTACTATTGCCATTTTATTAATTGTTTTCTCTATTTTTTGCACCTTTCTTTCTTTCTTTCTTTCTTTTTTTACAAAACACCCTTTCTTCTCTTGGGGCCTTCCTTTGTGTTTTGTTGATTTTTGGCAGCGATGTGCTTTGGTTCCCTTTCCATTTCTTTTTGTGAATATTCTCTAGATATTTTCTTTGTGATTATTATTGTAGTTATGTAGAACACTGTAAAGGAATATCACCTATTTTAAACTGATAAAAATTTCAATTACATATAAGAACTGTACTTACAGTTCCACTTCCCTCTTTTATGTTATTGATTCACAAATTATATCTATATGTTTTATACCCATGCATTGATTTATGTTATGTTTCAGTTTGTCATTTAAATTCTATGCACCAAAATTATAATGCTACAAGTTACTCTTTGCCCCTATAGTTTCCTTTACTGAAGAAACATATTTTTGTATGGTTTTTGTTTTGCTGTTTAGCATCCTTCCATTACAACTTGAAGAACTCCCTTTTGCATTTCTTATAGAGCAGATCTAGTGGTTTTTGTTTTTGTTTATCTCAGTTCTTGTTTATCTAGGACAGTGTTAATTTTTCCTTCATTTTTGAAGGACAGTTTTTGCCAGATACAGTATTCTTGGCTGAAAATTTTTTTTCTTTCAGTATTTTGAATAAATCATCATATTTCTCTGTAGCCTGCAGAGTTAAGGGCAGAAATCTGCTGAAAGTCCTCTGATAATCTTATGGAAACTCTTCTGTATGCAATGAGTAGTTTTCTTTTGTTGCTCTTAAGATTTGCTCTTTGTCTTTGACTTTATATAGTTTGATTATAATAATGTATCTCAGTATGATTTTCTTTGGACTTATTCTGGTTGAAGTTTTTTGAATATATATGTTCATTTCTTTCCTCAGATTTGGGATATTTTCTAGCATTGATTGTTTCTTCAGATAAATTCTCTTTCCCTTTTCTCTCTCTTACTATTCTCCAATCCTCATAATGCATATATTCATCCCCTTGATAATATTCCATAAATTCCTTAGTCACACTTCAATTTTCCTTATTCTTTTTTTGTTTTTGTTCTTCTGACTCAATAATTTAAAATGACTTTTCTTCAAGTTTGCAGACTTTTTCTTTTGCCTAAGTCTGATATTTAATCCTTCTGATGAATTTTTCCATTCAGTTATTGTCTTTCTCAGTAACAGAATTTGTTTGGTTAATTTTTATAGAGTCTATTTCTTTGTTTATATTTTCATTTTGCTCTTGCATTATTTCCCTGATTTCCCTTAGTTTTGTGTCTGTGTTCTTTTTTACGTTGAATATTTTTATGACAGTTATTTTAAATTCTTTGTCAGTTCACTGATCTGCATTTCTTTAGCATTGTTTTCTGGAGTTTCAATTTTTTCCTTTAATTGGGCTATGTTTCTTTGTATGCCTTATTATTATATTTTTGGCAAGGGTTGATGTGGGCATTTGTGAAAACAACCATCTATCTCAGTCTGCATACTGGCTTCATACAGGGAAGACATTTACCAATTAGCAGACAAGAGGGTCCAGGGTCCGTCACACTTTTCTGTTCTATAGCTCCCTCTCATGCTTGCTTATGGGACTGCAGGCAACTGTTTCCAGTGGCATTCAATGGTGCCAACCCATTAGTGCTGAGTCAGATGAGGTACAGATCATTTCCTGGGCAGCCCTCACACAAGTATGAATGTTGGATTTAGGGTTCACTCTTTTGTTCCTGTCATAAAGTGGATCCCTAGTATGGGAACTTCTTCCTGGTTCCTCCACTGTGCCACATAAGTGAAGGGGCATAAAGGGTATGTTGTAACCTGCAAATTTTCTTACCCCTTTCATTGGAATCTCTTCTTGGTTTTAGAACAGCCAAGGTATTATAGCTTTTCAACTGATCTCTAGAATTCTCACATATTCTGGTCCATATATTATTAACTTGGTGTCTCTGTTAGGGGAAAGATGGTCTATAGGTTCTTTATTTTGCTCTCTTACTAATGTCCTCAGACAGGACATTATACCTCAAGTAAAGAAGCTGAATCTTGTTCCCGTGAAAATAAAGGATCAGTAGAAGGTCCTATAAAATGAAGTAAAAAGACATAATCATAATTACAGAATGAGAGTGGCACTTGAGTGACTCAGTGAGTAGAGTATCTGACTCTTGATCTCAGGGTTTTGAGTTCAAGTCCTGTGTTGGACATGGAGCATACTTAAAAAAAAAAAAAAAGAGGAGAGAGAGAGAGCGAATTCTAGCTCAAAACTCAAATTTTAGATAAGAATATGAAGGAAATTAATTGACTTCTCCAAAATGGTTAGTGGCAGAAATAGGCATGCAACTTCAGTGCTCTTGTTTTTCTTTCTTTCATAGCATATTATATAGTGATCTAAATAATGCCTTGTGTAGTGATTGTACTAAGTGGTCTATAAGTTTAAGAAAACTTTGGAGCTTTCATTACTTATTCAAAACACTCTGTTAATTATGATTATCATATATTTAAATTACAAACTGTATCTCATATTATTCACATCTCTAGAAATCCCTCTATTGAATCATCTCAACAATTGTAGATATTAGATTTTCCATTTAAAAAAATGCATCTCTTAGTTTATTTTAATGACTTCTCTAAGACACTTGGGACTCCCCTTACTGATATGTTTAATATTCCTTGGTGTTCGTTATGAATAACTGAAAGGCATAGGGTTGAATTCTAAGGTGCAGAATTATCATCAGATGATTAGAAATCTAACAACATTTTTTTCAAAGCCTCTTTACATAGGAAAACTGAAAAT
This sequence comes from Mustela nigripes, assembly GCF_022355385.1. Taxonomy (NCBI): domain Eukaryota; kingdom Metazoa; phylum Chordata; class Mammalia; order Carnivora; family Mustelidae; genus Mustela; species Mustela nigripes. The sequence continues at coordinate 9,730,066 of NC_081560.1, read as the reverse complement.
CTTTTGCACAACAGTCACTTCATGAAAAGTCATGGTATAGTGAATAGAGGCTTGTGGGGCAAGATAGGATAGCAGACATTCGAAAAATCCTAACAATCACTTGTTTAAAAAGTTATATGTTAGCAGTATAGTTGATAAATAATAAGGCTTATCTAAGGCCTGAGAAGGTGATTTGCATTCAGGAAAATTGTAGCACATGGCAACATATTAGGGATTTTGTTTAATAGGAAATTTCAAAGCTGTGGTCCTGTTCAGCAGAATAGAGAAATAGAAAAGAGAGCTCTACACTGTTGAGAATATTCAGAGAAGACAGAGAAGATGAAGCTTGAGCTGAGTCATGAAAGATAGCTTTTATTTAGACACCGGGGAAGAAAGAGTGCTGGCCATTCCAAATACAGAGAGTGAAGTGATTGATTAAAGGTATCAATTAAAAATAGTTATTGCCCTTGTGAATTATGACATGAGCTCTAGACTGATGTGATTGGAGTGTTGGGAAGATATAAAAGTATGTATAGTGGGAGCAATAGAAAATGTTAAGGCTAAATGGGAGAACTTGATTTTTTTTTTGAATTTTTAGAAGGGCCCAAACTTTTATATTCAAACAATTTCCCAGAGAACATGGCTAAATCAATTAAGATTTGATAACACACACACACACACACACACACACACATCCATATACAAACAAAATCAAAAGAACAACTGTTAATAGGGACGGGGGTAATAAGGAGTTGGCTCACTTAAAATGTTGAAAAAATGTCCAGTAATAATGAAATAATTGAGAATAGTTGAAGATTACCCCACATAGCTTTTGAAAATACTAATATTTATATATTTGTTTATTAAAAGATTTTATTTATTTGACATATAGAGAAAGAGAGAGGCAAGGAGAGGGAGAAACAGGCTCCCCACTGAACAGAAAGCCCATTGCAGGGCTTGAACCCAGGTTTCTGGATCATGACCTGAGCCGAAGGCAGGCACTTAACCGACTGAGCCACCCACTTGTTCCCCAAAATACTAGTATTTATTTTTATTATATTTGTAGTGTAGACAGCTCTTGTAGTCATTCAGAAAAAGCATGATGTGAATCTGAATTAGGATTTTGGAAATGGAATTCAGGAGCTTGGGTGGATGTGAAAATTGTTTTTAATTGGGTCATTGATTTGCATTATGATACAAACAAATTCTCTTTCCTCTATTTTACCTCAATCTATTAATTTGTATAATGTATATAATCATAATACCATGATTCAATTTGTAATACACAAAATTTCAATGGTTTTATATGCTGAGATCTCTTATAAGTTTATAAAACTAAAGCATAATTATAAATGACAATACCTCTAAAACTATAGAGTATAGACACTTACTAGTGATGTTATCACTACTCTTCTAAATATGGCAAAACAAATATGTCTATCTTGAATGAAGATTTAAAAATAGTATTTCTAGGGCGCCTGGGTGGCTCAGTGGGTTAAGCCACTGCCTTCGGCTCAGGTCATGATCTCAGGGTCCTGGGATCGAGTCCCGCATCGGGCTCTCTGCTCAGCAGGGAGCCTGCTTCCCTCTCTCTCTCTCTGCCTGCCTCTCCGTCTACTTGTGATTTCTCTCTGTCAAATGGATAGATAAAATCTTTAAAAAAAAAAAATAGTATTTCTAGGGGCACCTGGGTGCCTTGATTTCCACTCAGGTCATGACTTCAGGGTCATGAGATTGAACCCCACGTTGGGCTCCATGCTGGGTGTGGAGCCTAAGATTTTCTCCCTTCCTCTCCATATACTCCTCCCCAACTTCTAAAAAAAAAAGAAATAACATTTCTAGCTATATAACAAATGTTTAATTCCATCTATAGTTAAACATACTGTAGCTGGCTTTTGATAGAAATTTTCTTTTATATGTTCTAGTTTATTGAAGGATTTCTCAGTATTTGTTTTGTTGTAGAGTTAATAGTAGCTCAGCTGGATGTAGTTTGGTGTGATTTGGGGAAATACAATTACAAACAAAAATCTCCTCCCAAGCCAGAAAATTTCTCCATAAAGGCAGAAGGGAAGGAAAACAATTTTTATTATTGAATAAGCATTAAACCAAAATGTGACACACATCATAGGCAATCCATCACAAAGATCTAAAAGTTAGAGCTCTAATTTTGTTATATAGCCAAGCAGGTGCACCCATTGTATGCATTTTCTGAAGATAAACAAAACTAGTCCTCAAATAAGACTTGTCAGCACTATTTGTTCATTATAAATGTATTTAATATTTGAAGGGAACTTCTGTGTGAGTTAATTGACAATATTTGCAGGGAAAATAAATTTTTCCTATCTTTATGATCATTTTGCATTTTAGAGAGGCAGCCTGCGCTGAAGCTAGACTCCTTGTTCCCCTGAGACAAGGAGACCTCTTTCCTGATGACTGCATTTCAAACAGATGGCTTCTAGGTACGCCAGAAAGGCAGTCTGAGATTGTGATGCTGGTAAGAGGCTTATTTAGCTTTTAAAATGATTTACGTACATTTCAAAGGGACAGAGAAAGAATTTACAAGTTTTCTAAAGTTAAGTGTTATAAAAGCAAAGGAGGGGAGGGCTCATAGAGTCTCTTCCTTTATTTTTAACAGGGAGAACTAAGCCTCTTATTTTCAATTTTTATTTACCCTTAACTTTTCCACCTGTTAAAATTTTGTTCTGCAACAAATTTATAGGTAGTTTTGGGGTCAGTATCAGGAAAAGTAAAATCTTACTGTGAAACAGTTATGAAATGGAACAGAAAGCCCTATGCTATATGTATAAGATTTCAAAGTCATCTAACTGCTAACCTAAATCGCTTCACATGGGGTCATTATCACTCAAGTGAAAGGAGCATATTTAAAGTATAACGAAAACAGGTATTAGTTATACTTCTAAAGACATTTTAACCTGGTACTTATCAACATTATCTACATTCTTGTCAAAATACGTATTTTAAAATCAAGGGAGTTCCCAGGTAATGAAAAACAGGGTTACTTGGATCAACTCTTTCACTAAAAACAACAAAAGATGCCAAAAGAAATATATTTTTAAAAACTAACTTTATAAACAACGAGGAGTCGAGAGACAACGGGGGGACTTCCAGGATGAGATATTCAAATAAAACCTGTTAGCAGAGATATAAATACTAAGTCCATTTTTGCCTTAGGAGCATTTGCTGATACATTTATCTTGGGCTGTGATTTGATGCCATTAACATACAAGAGAGACAGTAGTTAAGGCCCAGAATCTGACCACTGCCCAGAGTCCTGTAAGATTCCCTTTCCCAATTAAGTTGGGAACTCAAAGATTCACATCCTTGGGTGCCTGGGTAGCTCAGTTGGTTAAGGATCTGCCTTTGGCTGAGGTCATGATCCCCATTTAGGGCTTCCTCCTCAGTGGGGAGCCTGCTTCTCCTCTCTCTCCATCTCCCCCTGCTTGTGCTCTATCTCTGTTAAATGAATAAATAAATAAATAAATAAAATCTTGGGGAAAAAAAAAAGAGGGGCACCTGGGTGGTTCTGTCAGTTAAGCATCTGCCTTTGGCTCAGGTCATGATCTCGGTGTCCTGGGATCAAGACCTACATCAGGCTCTCTGCTCAGGGGGAAGTTTGTTTCTCCCTCTCACACTCTTTCTGTGCTCTTTCTCTCAAATAAATGAAAGAAAAATTTTAAAAAATCCCTTAAAAAAAAAAAGGTCCACATCCTTTGGATAATGGTATGCCAGGTTTAATCTCACTCTAGCTATACCCCATTCTGAATCCCCAGGAACCTCAGAGACATCTGGCATGGCTCTGAGCCAAGCAGGAGAATAAACTGGAAAGAAGAAAATGAGAACTTAAAGCCAAGGACCTGAGTACACTTAGCCTGGGATGACCAAGGAGTCATTCTTTTTTTTTTTTTTTTTAAGATTTTATTTATTTATTTGACAGACAGAGATCACAAGTAGGCAGAGAGACAGGCAGAGGGGTGGGGGAAGCAGGCTCCCCACAGAGCAGAGAGCCCGATGCGGGGCTCGATTTCAGGACTCTGGGATCGTGACCTGAGCTGAAGGCAGAGGCTTTAACCCGCTGAGCCACCCAGGTGCCCCAGACCAAGGAGTCTTAACACAAGAACTTTTTCTAAGGGGATCCATGACTTGTAACTGTGCATCTGGCAGAAGCACAAGAAAGTTTTTTGAGAAAGGATGCATGCATCTTAGGACCAATGGATGCTCACAAATAATATTTCAAGTCCATTGGCTCTTAATTTTTTTTTATAATTTTTTATTTTTTATAAACATATATTTTTATCCCCAGGGGTACAGGTCTGTGAATCACCAGGTTTACACACTTCACAGCACTCACCAAAGCACATACCCTCCCCAATGTCCATAATCCCAGCCCCTTCTCCCAAACCCCCTCCCCCCAGCAACCCTAAGTTTGTTTTGTGAGATTAAGAGTCACTTATGGTTTGTCTCCCTCCCAATCCCATCTTGTTTCATTTATTCTTCTCCTACCCACTTAAGCCCCCATGTTGCATCACCACTTCCTCATATCAGGGAGATCATATGATAGTTGTCTTTCTCTGCTTGACTTATTTCGCTAAGCATGATACACTCTAGTTTTTAAAATATTAACTAATCACACTTAGAAATAAAGTGTCATGAATGTGAACCAGCAGTATAAAACAAATTATAAACCTTAGACATAAATTTTAACATAACTCTGCTTAATCTGTTTAAGTATAGAATGTCAAACAACAAATCAGCTGCAGATAAGATTTTATAAATGTGACATACTAGGTTGGAAAAATAAGCAAAATAATTTTTAAATGAATATCAAGATGACCTAAATTAAAAACTTTATGGTTGTGTATTAAGAGAATGAATACAGCAGTGGAGAGAATTGGAAACTGGAAGAAAATAAAAATATGAAATTATCCAGATACAGCACAGAGAGGAGAAAGATGGAAAATTCAAAAGAGAGGGTCAGAGGAAGAAAACACAAAATTTGATTGCTGGAGCAACAGCATCAGCATCACCTGAGTATTTGCTTAAAATACAAATATATGTATTTTTGCTTCTTGAAACATGCTTCTAAATTTGTGGTCCCAAGGTAGCAGCATCAGTATTACCTAGAAACTTATTAGAAATGCAAATTCTCTGGCCCCCACCTCAGACCTACTGAATCAGAAACTGGGAATTCCCATGGATATATACTCCATTCCTATGAGATCATTGCAAGGAAATAAATAGCTGTGGCAAACAATTCAGTCTACTCTATAAAAATAATGAGAAGTTGAAAGTAAAGATTCTAGAGAGAGACATTGGGGAAGTATTCATTCAAAAAGCTGGTGTAGTTATATTAATGTAGAACAAAAATAGATTTCAATTTCAAGTCATGAATCTAGAAACAAAGTTCAATTTGCTTGGAACATATAACAATTCGAAGTTTGCATACTTTAATAACATAGCCTCAAGTTTACAAGAATCAAGGTATTGGGTTTTTTAGTAGGAGACTGAATATGATATTTCTGCAGAGTTATGAAACATGACACACAATTTATCATCCATCCACTTATTCATTCATCAATCATTCTATAAACACTATATGCCAGGCATCATTCTAAATGTTAGAGACATAAAGATGAATACATGATTTCTATCAGTAAGGAGTTCATTGTTATGTGAATTATTATTTTTTGCTTTTGGTAAAACATAAAAAAATCTTAATATTTTAAAAGCCAGATTATTGCCTCTTTCTACCTGCCTTCCAGAATCCCCAGTAAATAGTGGCAAATCCTTGACTAGTAGGTAGTATAGAGACAGTAACTTGGTTCAGTGTGCCCAGGTATGGATATATGAATTTAAGAAAGAAGTTGCCTAAATAGGAATGGAGAACTGTAGGTACAGTTCTCTGTGAGAAATGGCTAAGCCCTTCTGATTCTAAATATGACTGTTCATATGCTAGAGTCAACTTCTGAAGGGTTTGAAGAGAGTGTTCTCAAAGATGGATTGGAATGCATGTAAACCTGGCAATAGCTTTCCATTATTACCTCAAGAAGGGAAGAAGTGACTCTTCTTTTCCATTTGGATATTCTTTCCTGCTTTTTTGAAGATTAACTGACCACACAGCTTTGGAACATCCACGGGAAAAGGACAATCTCTTCAACAGAAACTGGTAAAGCTGGACAGAAACATGCCAAAGAATGAAACTGGACTACTTTCTTATACCAAACATAAAAATAAATTCAGAATGGATGAAAGATCTAAATGTGAAACAGGAAATCATCAGAATCTTAGAGGAGAGCGCAGGCAGTAAACTTTCTGATATTGGGCACAGCAACTTCTTACTAGATATGTCTCCTGTGGCAAAGGAAACAAAATAAAAAATAAATTATTGGGACCACATCAAAATTAAAAGTTCTGAACAATGAAGTAACCAATCAACAAAACAAAAAGTCAACCTATGGAAAGGGAGAAGATATTTACTAATGACATATGTGATCAAGAGTTACTATCTAAAATCTATAAAGAACTTATTAAATCCAACACCCCAAACCCAAGTAATCCAGTTAAAAAATGGGCAGAAAACATCAATATATATTTTTCTAAAGAAGACATAAAGATGGCCAATAGATACATGGGGAGATACTCAACAATACTGATCATCTGGGCAACACAAATTAAAACTAAAGTGAGATATCACCCCACACCTGTCAGAATGGCTAAAACCAATGACACAAGAAACAATAGGTATTGACAAGGATGTGGAGAAAGGGGAACCATTGTGTACTATTGGTGGGAATTCAAACTGACACAGCCACTCTAGAAAACAGAGTTTCCTCAAAAAGTTAAAAATAGAGCTACCTTATGATTCAGCAATTGCACTGCTAAGTATGTACCTAAGGACTGCAAAAATAATGATTTGAAGGGATGCATCTCTATGTTTATGGCATTATCATCTACAAGAACCAAATTATGGAAGCAGCCCAAGTATCTACTGATAAATGAATGGATAAAGAATAAATATATGTAATGGAATATTACTCAGACATAAAAAAGAATTACATCTTGCCATTTGCAACAAGATGGATGGAGGTAGAGAATATTTAGCTAAGTGAAACAAGTCAGAGAAAGACAAACACCATATGATTTCACACATACGTGGAATTTAAGAAACAAAACAAATGGGCAAACGGGAAAGAGAGAGAGAGAGGCAAACCAAGAAACAAACTCTTTTTTTTTCTTTTTCTTTTTTTTTTTTTAAGATTTTATTTATTTATTTGACAGAGAGAGACCACAAGTAGGCAGAGAAGCAGGCAGAGAGAGAGAGGAGGAAGCAGGCTCCCTGCTGAGCAGAGAGCCCGATGCGGGACTCGATCCCAGGACCCTGAGATCATAACCTGAGCCGAAGGCAGCGGCGTAACCCACTGAGCCACCCAGGCGCCCCAACAAACTCTTAATTGTAGAGAAAAACCACATGGTTACCAGAGGGGAGGTGGGTGGCGAGGATAAGAGAAATAGGTGATGGGGATTAAGGAGTGTATTTGTTGTGATGAGCACTGAGTGATGTATAGAAGTGTTGAATCTCTGTATTGTACAACTGAAACTAATATTATACTACATGTTAACTAACTAGAATTTAAATAAAAACTTTGGAAAAAGACGTGAAGAAGTAGGGTATATACCCTGAAACATGAAATTCAATGAAACAACGTATATTGCCCAATCTGTTATTTCTCTTATGTCAAGGACTAGCAACAACAGATGACTAGCAAGTAGTGCTTCAGAGTGTTTATTATTTCAATGATAGACACTGCTCTCAGGCAGCAAACCTAGTTTCTTACCCTGTGTGTGTTTGTGTGTGTGTGATGGTTTTTGCATTCATATTTGTAAAAAACATTGGTCTATAGTTTTCTATCTTTGTCAGGTTTTTATTTGGTTTTAGTATCAGAGTAATACTGGTCTTATCAAAAGACTAGGGAAGTATTCCCTCCTCTTCAATGTTTTAGAAGAGTCTAGAGAGAATTAGTATTAATTTTTAAGCATCTGGTAGAATCTACCAGTGAAGTCATCTGCCTGAGTTTTGTTTTATACATTTGTTGCTTTGGGATAAGTTTTGATTATGAAATAATCTCTTTACTTGTAATTCTATTTGGATCGTCTACTTCTTCTAAGGGTCAGTTGGATACTTTTGTCTTCCTAAGAATATGTTCATTTCATGTAAGTTATGCAAGGTATTGGCATATAATTATTCCCAGTATTCTTTTTTATTTCTGTGAGGCTGATAGTTGTGCACCTTCTTTTATTCTAATTCTAGTATTCTGACTCTTCTCTTTTTTTAGTCAATGTACTTAAAGCTTTGTCAGTTTTACTGATTTTCAAGGAAGCAGCTTTGGGTTTAAAATAATTTTCTCTATTGTTTTTCTGTTCTTTATTTCATTAATTTCACTCCTAATCTTTATTATTTCCTAATCTATATTATTTATTATTTCCTAATCCTTATTATTTCCTTCTGTCTACTTCCTTCAGGTTAAATTTTCTCTTCTTCATCCAGTATCTCATGATGGAAGTTTAAGTTCTTGATTTGAGATCTTTCTCACTCCTCCACCCCATTTTTTTAATGTAGGCACAACCGCATAGATCCCTCTAAGAACTACTTCAGCTGCATCCCATAAGCTTTGGTAGACTTCTTTTTTCTTTTTTTAAAGGTTTTATTATTTATTTGATAGAACTAAAGTGAGCACAAGCAGGGGGAACAGCATGCAGAGGGAGAGGAAGAAGCAGGCTCCTCACTGAGCAGGAAGCCCAACATGGGGATCGATCCCAGGACCTGGGGATCATGACCTGAGCCAGAGGCAGATGCCTAAGTGACTGAGCCACTCCTGTGCCCTGGTAGGCTGTGTCTTTATTTTCTTTTGTTTCAAAGTATTTTCTAATTTCCCTTTTGATGGCCTTTGACCTATTGGTTATTTATGAATGTGTGGTTTAAAATTCACATATTTGGGAACTTCTCAAATTTCTGTCTCTATTGCTTGAGATTTTATTTCATTGGAGACCATATTTTATATTCACCACCATCCTGAAATAAATAGTGGCTGAAAACTTCCCAAATTTATTGGTAAGCCTTAATTTACATGTTTAGGAAATAGTAAAGGCCAAGCAAGATCAAAGCAAAGAGATCCACAAACCTATATATCTCAGTAAAAATGCTGGAAGACAAAGACCAAAGAGAAAATCTTGAAAGCAGTAAAAGGAAAATGAATAATCACTTACAAGGAATGAGAGCAAAATAAATACATTTCCATATAAACAAAACCTGGGAAATTTTGTAGAACAAGTAAGCAGAAGACCAAAAAGGAAGTAGAAGACAAGAAGAACACTATACAACCAACTAGATCAAACAGAGATCCTTAGAACACTACACTCAACCACAGGAAAATAGATCTTTTTGTCACGTGTACATTAACTAATCACCAGGATAGACTAGATGCTTGGCCTTCAAACAAGTGTCAGTACAATTGAACTGGTATTGACTTTCTGCCTAAGAAAGTTGTATGGTTTCCATTTTGTTAAAATATTGTTTTAAGTGATTAGTATTGCTTTAAAAATTTCTTTATGTATAATTTACATTCTTGTTATGTTTGTTCCTAGATATTTTATGTTTGGGGTTGTCACTGTAAATAGTCCTTTCTCCCTTTGTGTCTTCTTTTAAAAATCTCCTTACTCTACTTTTATAGTAATATTTTTTCAATATATTCTTGCCTTTTCTGGGTTATAGTCATCTTCTGAAACTAGAAATTTCTAATTAACTTCTCATTTCTAACTGTATTGGCTAATTCCAGTAGTACAATATGAAGTAGTATAGGTTTTTTTCCTCTTGTATTTTGGATATAAATGCCTCTATTATTTTATATATGCATACATATATAATATATAATTATAAATAAAATTATATGTGAATATATAAATAACTTTAAGTTCTGTTTTCCCTATATCATTGAATGATTTTTGTGTAGAATGAGTTTTCAGTGTTGTCAAATACCTTTTCTGTATCTGTGAAGGTAGTCACATAATTTTGTGTTAGCTCTATCATTAAGGAAATATTTTTACCTTTCTTTTCTCCCTCAATATTTTACTTATTTATTTTGAGAGAGAGAGAGAAAGAATCTCAAGCAGACTCCACACTGAGTGCAGAGCCTGATGCGAGGCTCAATCCCATGACCATGAAATCATGACCTGAACTGAACTCAAGAGTTGGTCACTTAACCAATTGAGTCATTCAAATACCCTACTTTTCTTAAAATTAGCTCATCCTTGAAATCTGGGAATAAATTCTGAATACTCGTGATTTTTTTAACATATTGCTGATTTTTGCTCAGAAATATTTTATTTAGTGTTTTGCATCAATATTTTTAAAGTATTTTGTTTGTTTGAGAGAGAGAGAGAGTGAGGGAGAGCACGAGAGGGGAGAATGGCAGAGGGAGAAGCAGACTCTCTTCGGAGCTGGGAACCCAATGCAGGACTCAGGTGTGGGATTCTGGGATCATGACCTGAGCCGAAGGCAGTGGCTTAACTAACTGAGCTACCCAGGCACCCACTGCATCAATATTTATAAGTATGATTAGTTTATCACTCCTTTTGTGTGTGAGCATCTTGCCTAAAATCTAATAAATCTAAAACCACAACCAAATACACATGCATACCTACACCTGTTTAAAAAATAATTCAAAAAATTGATTTCTTGATAAGGACTGAGTAATGGAACAGAGTTACTTACTTTAAGACTTTGTTTGGGGGGGGGGTTGGTGGTTGTACAAAGGGAAGCTTAGAGCCTCTTTTGGAGTGAGTTGCAAGGAGATGGATGGGGGTTTGACACTTGTAGGGTAAAGGAAGGGAAGAGAGGACAGGGTCTTGATTTAATAAGTCAAAGGATGTCTAGCCTGAAGGAAAATTCTGGTTGGCTATTTGTTTGGTAACTGGGAAAAACAGACGTACCTAACATAGCTTTAATTCAATTAGTTCCCTCTGCTGCAATGAGCAGCACTCCCTCCTCCACAGTGCCTAACCTTTCCTGGTACGCTGATGCAGCAGCCTGCCATTGGTTATATGGTAAACTAAGGCAGGAAAGTGGGGAGAAGTGCAGCGCCGTTCACTAGACCCACTTTGCAAATGTTCTACCTTGTAGGAGAATTTCAGAGCAAGATCAGGCATGAAGTGGAGCCTGGGACAGAGAGCCACATTTAGGAGTTAGAAATAGGTGTGTGAGCTGGCTTAAGAGGGTCTGTTTCACACTGATTCCTCTCTTGAAATGCTGTAGGAAGGTGACACTTGGAAGGTGAAGAGGCACAAATGTAGCAGTATGATAATCAGTCTTCTCTTGCATAGCATTTAAAATTGGAATGTCACATTCATATGCATAATTTCATTTGAACTTTATAGGGATTTGGTGTGTTAGGTAGAGCAAGCCATATCATTACTTTCTAGATGAATACTGTGAGAGGTGTGTTCCTAGCACAAGGTCGCACAGCTAGTAAGAGGTGGAATCAGGTTACATCTAGGTCTCCTGAATATCTTCAGCTTATTCTTCATAATAATTTAGGCATAAACCACATATGCCTGAGACAACTCTTCTGCAATCACCTTTGCCTCTAGCCTGACGTGGGATGTGTTTGGCTGTATTCAGGTATTATTAAATTAATGCAATTCTTTGAGATCCTCCTAATGGTTACTGAGCAGTGCCCACTGAACACTTAAATTAAGGAGTGGAATTGATCTACAAGAAAGAAGTTGGATTTTGATTTACTAAAGCTCTGATTACCGGTAAAATGCCATTTCTGTGCAAATCTAATGCCCTTCAAAGCATTTTCAACTGCAATCAAAATATATTCACTTGCTTTGAAAAATGATGACATTGCTAAAAGTAATTAGGTAAAGATCTCTGATCATTGCCAGTTTGAAAGGTGTGGATCAAAGTACACTTCTTTTAGAGAAAGTAAGTTGCTCAATGATTCAGTAAGCTGAACTCTAAAATGTGCTACTAGTAGTCTGTGAGTATAATGCTATGCATGGACGACACCTTAGATTTCCACTTGGCTGCTTGCAAAGATTAATGACCAGTGTCGCAGTCATGAGAGAAAAATCGTACTGATTCTGGATAAATGCAGAGCACACCATATAGTTTCCCTAAATAGCACTTATGTTTTTTTTTTCTTGTGTAAAGCTATATATTTTTTTTATAAAGCTATATTTTTAATCCTCCCAATAAGTGAGAACATACTCTAGATTCTTGAAGAGCTTATCAAAAATATAATGTGCTCTTACATTATGTTTTGTCTTAGTAAGCCCCATCCTCCTTTTTAAATTAAGATTAACATCTTGCATTCCAAAATGCTTTACTCATTTACAAGGGGGCATACTTGACAAATGTAGCCTTGACATATTATCACAAATAATTCTAGAGTGCAAGTTTTAAACTTTCTGATTATAGAAGAAGAAGAGTATTCAAAAACTTATTGGGCCTTTAAGAAGACTCAGTACCATCCTCTGAAATCTACCAGTCTTTTGGGTAGCATAGTCTTATGAATAACATGTTTTTTTTTTTTTTTCTGTTTTATCTATTTTCTTTTTTTCTTAATTTAATTTTTTTATAAACATATAATGTATTTTTATTCCCAGGGGTACAGGTCTGTGAATCACCAGGTTTATACACTTCACAGCACTCACCATAGCACGTACCCTCCCCAGTGTCCATAACCGCACCCCCTCTCCTGACCCCCTTCCCCCCAGCAACCTTCAGTTTGTTTTGTGAGATTAAGAGTCGCTTATGGTTTGTCTCCCTCCCGATCCTATCTTGTTTCATTTATTCTTTTCCTACCCACCAAACCCTCAACATTGCATCTCCACTTCCTAATATCAAGGAGATCATATGATAGTTGTCTTTCTCCAATTGACTTATTTCACTAAGCATGATACCCTCTAGTTCCATCCACGTCATCACAAATGCAAGATTTCATTTCTTTTGATGGCTGCATAGTATTCTATTGTATATATATATATACCACATCTTCTTTATCGATTCATCTGTTGATGGACGTCTAGGTTCTTTCCATAGTTTGACTATTGTAGACATTGCCGCTATAAACATTCGGGTGCACATGCCCCTTCAGATGACTACGTTTGTATCTTTAGGGCAAATACCCAGTAGTGCAATTGCTGGGTCATAGGGTAGTTGTATTTTCAACTTTTTGAGGAACCTCCATGCTGTTTTCCAGAGTGGTTGCACCAGCTTGCATTCCCACCAACAGTGTAGGTGGGAATCCTCGTTAGCATCTGTCATTTCCTGACTTGTTAATTTTAGCCATTCTGACTGGTGTGAGGTGGTATCTCATTGGGGTTTTGATTTGTATTTCCCTGATTCCAAGTGATGTGGAGCACTTTTTCATGTGTCTGTTGGCCATCTGAACGTCGTCTTTGCAGAAATGTCTGTTCATGTCCTCTGCCCATTTCTTGATTGGATTCTTTGTTCTTTGGGTGTTGAGTTTGATATGTTCTTTATAGATTTTGGACACTAGCCCTTTATCTGTTATGTCGCTTGCAAATATCTTCTCCCATTCCGTCAGTTGTCTTTTGGTTTTGTTAACTGTTTCCTTTGCTGTGCAAAAAGCTTTTGATCTTTTTTTTATTTTTTTGTTTCTTTTTTTTTTTTTTTTTTTTTGACAAACATATATTTTTATCCCCAGGGGTACAGGTCTGTGAATCACCAGGTTTACACACTTCACAGCACTCACCAAATCACATACCCTCCCCAATGTCCATAATCCCACCCCCTTCTCCCAAACCCCCTCCCCCCGGCAACCCTCAGTTTGTTTTGTGAGATTAAGAGTCACTTATGGTTTGTCTCCCTCCCAATCCCATCTTGTTTCATTTATTCTTCTTCTACCCACTTAAGCCTCCATGTTGTATCACCACTTCCTCATATCAGGGAGATCATATGATAGTTGTCTTTCTCTGCTTGACTTATTTCGCTAAGCATGATACGCTCTAATTCCATCCACGTTGTTGCAAATGGCAAGATTTCATTTCTTTTGATGGCTGCATAGTATTCCATTGTGTATATATACCACATCTTCTTGATCCATTCATCTGTTGATGGACATCTAGGTTCTTTACATAGTTTGGCTATTGTGGACATTGCTGCTATAAACATTCGGGTGCATGTGCCCCTTTGGATCACTACATTTGTATCTTTAGGGTAAATACCCAATAGTGCAATTGCTGGGTCATAGGGCAGTTCTATTTTCAACATTTTGAGGAACCTCCATGCTGTTTTCCAGAGTGGCTGCACCAGCTTGCATTCCCACCAACAGTGTAGGAGGGTTCCCCTTTCTCCGCATCCTCGCCAGCATCTGTCATTTCCTGACTTGTTGATTTTAGCCATTCTGACTGGTGTGAGGTGATATCTCATTGTGGTTTTGATTTGTATTTCCCTGATGCCGAGTGATATGGAGCACTTTTTCATGTGTCTGTTCGCCATCTGGATGTCTTCTTTGCAGAAATGTCTGTTCATGTCCTCTGCCCATTTCTTGATTGGATTATTTGTTCTTTGGGTGTTGAGTTTGCTAAGTTCTTTATAGATTCTGGACACTAGTCCTTTATCTGATATGTCGTTTGCAAATATCTTCTCCCATTCTGTCAGTTGTCTTTTGGTTTTGTTAATTGTTTCCTTTGCTGTGCAAAAGCTTTTGATCTTGATGAAATCCCAGTAGTTCATTTTTTCCCTTGCTTCCCTTGCCTTTTGCGTTGTTCCTAGGAAGATGTTGCTGCGGCAGAGGTCGAAGAGGTTACTGCCCGTGTTCTCCTCAAGGATTTTGATGGATTCCTTTAACACATTGAGGTCCTTCATCCATTTTGAGTCTATTTTTGTGTGTGGTGTAAGGGAATGGTCCAATTTCATTTTTCTGCATGTGGCTGTCCAATTTTCCCAGCACCATTTATTGAAAAGGCTGTCTTTTTTCCATTGGACATTCTTTCCTGCTTTGTCGAAGATTAGTTGACCATAGATTTGAGGGTCTATTTCTGGGCTCTCTATTCTGTTCCATTGATCTATGTGTCTGTTTTTGTGCCAGTACCATGCTGTCTTGATGATGACAGCTTTGTAATAGAGCCTGAAGTCCGGAATTGTGATGCCACCAACGTTGGCTTTCTTTTTCAATATCCCTTTGGCTATTCGAGGTCTTTTCTGGTTCCATATAAATTTTAGCATTATTTGTTCCATTTCTTTGAAAAAGATGGGTGGTACTTTGATAGGAATTGCATTAAATGTGTAGATTGCTTTAGGTAGCATAGACATTTTCACAATATTTATTCTTCCAATCCAGGAGCATGGAACATTTTTCCATTTCTTTGTGTCTTCCTCAATTTCTTTCATGAGTACTTTATAGTTTTCTGAGTATAGATTCTGTGTCTCTTTGGTTAGGTTTATTCCTAGGTATCTTATGGTTTTGGATGCAATTGTAAATGGGATTGACTCCTTAATATCTCTTTCTTCTGTCTTGCTGTTGGTGTAGAGAAATGCAACTGATTTCTGTGCATTGATTTTATATCCTGACACTTTACTGAATTCCTGTATAAGTTCTAGCAGTTTTGGAGTGGAGTCTTTTGGGTTTTCCACATATAGTATCATATCATCTGCGAAGAGTGATAATTTGACTTCTTCTTTGCCGATTTGGATGCCTTTAATTTCCTTTTGTTGTCTGATTGCTGAGGCTAGGACCTCTAGTACTATGTTGAATAGCAGTGGTGATAATGGACATCCCTGCCGTGTTCCTGACCTTAGCGGAAAAGCTTTCAGTTTTTCTCCATTGAGAATGATATTTGCGGTGGGTTTTTCATAGATGGCTTTGGTGATATTGAGGTATGTGCCCTCTATCCCTACACTTTGAAGAGTTTTGATCAGGAAGGGATGTTGTACTTTGTCAAATGCTTTTTCAGCATCTATTGAGAGTATCATATGGTTCTTGTTCTTACTTTTATTGATGTGTTGTATCACATTGACTGATTTGCGGATGTTGAACCAACCTTGCAGCCCTGGAATAAATCCCACTTGGTCGTGGTGAATAATCCTTTTAATGTACTGTTGAATCCTATTGGCTAGTATTTTGTTGAGTATTTTCGCATCTGTGTTCATCAAGGATATCGGTCTATAGCTCTCTTTTTTGGTGGGATCCTTGTCTGGTTTTGGGATCAAGGTGATGCTGGCCTCATAAAATGAGTTTGGAAGTTTTCCTTCCATTTCTATTTTTTGGAACAGTTTCAGGAGAATAGGAATTAGTTCTTCTTTAAATGTTTGGTAGAATTCCCCCGGGAAGCTGTCTGGCCCTGGGCTTTTGTTTGTTTGGAGATTTTTAATGACTGTTTCAATCTCCTTACTGGTTATGGGTCTGTTCAGGCTTTCTATTTCTTCCTGGCTCAGTTGTGGTAGTTTATATGTTTCTAGGAATGCATCCATTTCTTCCAGATTGTCAAATTTATTGCCGTAGAGTTGCTCATAGTATGTTCTTATAATAGTTTGTATTTCTTTGGTGTTAGTTGTGATCTCTCCTCTTTCATTCACGATTTTATTTATTTGGGTCCTTTCTCTTTTCTTTTTGATAAGTCGGGCCAGGGGTTTATCGATTTTATTAATTCTTTCAAAGAACCAGCTCCTAGTTTCGTTGATTTGTTCTATTGTTTTTTTGGTTTCTATTTCATTGATTTCTGCTCTGATCTTTATGATTTCTCTTCTCCTGCTGGGCTTAGGGTTTCTTTCTTGTTCTTTCTCCAGCTCCTTTAGGTGTAGGGTTAGGTTGTGTACCTGAGACCTTTCTTGTTTCTTGAGAAAGGCTTGTACCGCTATATATTTTCCTCTCAGGACTGCCTTTGTTGTGTCCCACAGATTTTGAACCATTGTATTTTCATTATCATTTGTTTCCATGATTTTTTTCAATTCTTCTTTAATTTCCCGGTTGACCCATTCATTCTTTAGAAGGATACTGTTTAGTCTCCATGTATTTGGGTTCTTTCCAAACTTCCTTTTGTGGTTGAGTTCTAGCTTTAGAGCATTGTGGTCTGAAAATATGCAGGGAATGATCCCAATCTTTTGATACCGGTTGAGTCCTGATTTAGGACCGAGGATGTGATCTATTCTGGAGAATGTTCCATGTGCACTAGAGAAGAATGTGTATTCTGTTGCTTTGGGATGAAATATTCTGAATATATCTGTGATGTCCATCTGGTCCAGTGTGTCGTTTAAGGCCTTTATTTCCTTGCTGATCTTTTGCTTGGATGACCTGTCCATTTCAGTGAGGGGAGTGTTAAAGTCCCCTACTATTATTGTATTATTGTTGATGTTTTTCTTTGATTTTGTTATTAATTGGTTTATATAGTTGGCTGCTCCCACATTGGGTGCATAGATATTTAAAATTGTTAAATCTTCTTGTTGGACAGACCCTTTGAGTATGATATAGTGTCCTTCCTCATCTCTTATTATAGTCTTTGGCTTAAAATCTAATTGATCTGATATAAGGATTGCCACTCCTGCTTTCTTCTGATGTCCATTAGCATGGTAAATTCTTTTCCACCCCCTCACTTTAAATCTGGAGGTGTCTTTGGGCTTAAAATGAGTTTCTTGGAGGCAACATATAGATGGGTTTTGTTTTTTTATCCATTCTGATACCCTGTGTCTTTTGACAGGGGCATTTAGCCCATTCACATTCAGGGTAACTATTGAGAGATATGAATTTAGTGCCATTGTATTGCCTGTAAGGTGACTGTTACTGTATATGGTCTCTGTTCCTTTCTGATCTACCACTTGTAGGCTCTCTCTTTGCTTAGAGGACCCCTTTCAATATTTCCTGTAGAGCTGGTTTGGTATTTGCAAATTCTTTCAGTTGTTGTTTGTCCTGGAAGCTTTTAATCTCTCCTTCTATTTTCAATGATAGCCTAGCTGGATATAGTATTCTTGGCTGCATGTTTTTCTCGTTTAGTGCTCTGAAAATATCATGCCAGCTCTTTCTGGCCTGCCAGGTCTCTGTGGATAAGTCAGCTGCCAATCTAATATTTTTACCATTGTATGTTACAGACTTCTTTTCCTGGGCTGCTTTCAGGATTTTCTCTTTGTCATTGAGACTTGTAAATTTTACTATTAGGTGACGGGGTGTGGGCCTATTCTTATTGGTTTTGAGGGGCGTTCTCTGAACCTCCTGAATTTTGATGCTCGTTCCCTTTGTCATATTGGGGAAATTCTCCCCAATAATTCTCTCCAGTATACCTTCTGCTCCCCTCTCACTTTCTTCTTCTTCTGGAATCCCAATTATTCTAATGTTGTTTCGTCTTATGGTGTCACTTATCTCTCGAATTCTCCCCTCGTGGTCCAGTAGCTGTTTGTCCCTCTTTTGATCAGCTTCTTTATTCTCTGTCATTTGGTCTTCTATATCACTAATTCTTTCTTCTGCCTCATTTATCCTAGCAGTTAGAGCCTCCATTTTTTATTGCACCTCATTAATAGCTTTTTTGATTTCACCTTGGTTAGATTTTAGTTCTTTTATTTCTCCAGAAAGGGCTTTTATATCTCTCGAGAGGGTTTCTCTAATATCTTCCATGCCTTTTTCGAGCCCGGCTAGAACCTTGAGAATTGTCATTCTGAACTCTAGATCTGACATATTACCGATGTCTGTATTGATTAGGTCCCTAGCCTTCGGTACTGCCTCTTGTTCTTTTTTTTTGTGTTGAATTTTTACGTCTTGTCATTTTGTCCAGATAAGACTAAATGAAGGGGCAAGTAAAATACTAAAAGGGTGGCAACAACCCCAGGAAAATATGCTTTAACCAAATTAGAAGAGATCCAAAATCGTGAGTGGGGAGAAAGGGGATAAAAAGAGGTTCAAAAAGGAAGTATAAAAACAAAAAAAAAGAAAAAGGTAACAGTTAAAAAAAAATTTTACCCGAAGGCGAGAAAAAAAAAAAAATGAAAAAGAAAAAATTAAATTAACTGCAAGACTAAAAAAAATCACAGGAAAAAAGCCATGAGTTCCGTGCTTGGCTTTCTCCTCCTCTGGAATTCTGCTTCTCTCCTTGGTATTGAAACTGCACTCCTTGGTAGGTGAACTTGGTCTTGGCTGGATTTCTTGTTGATCTTCTGGGGGAGGGGCCTGTTGTAGTGATTCTCAAGTGTCTTTGCCCCAGGCGGAATTGCACCGCCCTTACCATGGGCCGGGGTGAGTAATCCGCTCGGGTTTGCTTTCAGGAGCTTTTGTTCCCTGAGCGCTTTCCGTAGAGTTCCGGAGGACGGGAATACAAATGGCGGCCTCCTGGTCTCCTGCCCGGAGGAGCCGAGAGCCCAGGGCCGCACTCCTCAGTGCGCCCTCAGAGAACCGCGCCCAGTTACTCCCGTCTGCCTGACCTCCGGCCGCGCTCCGAGCTCACCGAGCCTGCGACCGGTTCAAGGTAACACGGAGCTGCGAGCTCACTGTCGGCTCTGTCTCTGTAGCCGGCTTTCCCGTTCCAATACCCGCAAGCTCTGCGACACTCAGTCACCCCCGATCCTTCTGTGACCCTGCGGGACCTGAGGCCACGCTGACCCCGCGTGGGCTTCGCCCCGGTTTAGCCTCTGGAGCGATGTCCCTCAGCGGAACAGACTTTTAAAAGTCCTGATTTTGTGCACGGTTGCTCCGCCGCTTGCCGGGAGCCGGCCCCTCCCCCCGGGGTCTATCTTCCCGTCGCTTTGGATTCACTTCTCCGCCGGTCCTACCTTTCAGAAAGTGGTTGTTTTTCTGTTTCCAGAATTGCTGTTCTTCTTCTCTTCGATCTGCCGATGGATTTTCAGGTGTTTGCAATCTTTAGATAAGCTATCTAGCTGATCTCCGGCTAGCTGAAGCAGTCTCAGCTTGCTACTTCTCCGCCATCTTGACTCCTCCTTGATCTTGATGAAGTCTTAATAATTCATTTTTGGCCTTGCTTCCCTTGCCTTTGGTGATGTTTCTAGGAAGAAGAAGCTGTGGCTGAGGTCAAAGAGGTTGCTACCTGTGTTCTTCTCAAGGATTTTGATGGATTCTTGTCTCAAACTAATGTCTTTCATCCATTTTGAGTCTATTTTTGTGTGTGGTGTAGGAAATGGTCCAGTTTCATTTTTCTGCATGTGGCTGTCCAGTTTTTCCCAATACCATTTGTTGAAGAGACTGTCTTTTTTCCATTGGATATTCTTCCCTGTTTTTTTGAAGATTAGTTGACCACAGAGTTGAGGGTATATTTCTGGGCTCTCTATTCTGTTCCATTGATCTGTGTATCTGTTTTGTGCCAGTACCATACTGTCTTGATGATGACAGCTTTGTAATAGAGCTTGAAGTCTGAAATTGTGCACCAACGTTGGTTTTCATTTTCAATATTCCTTTGGCTATTCGAGGTCTTTTCTGGTTCCATATAAATATTAGGATTATTTGTTCCATCTCTTTGAAAAAAATGGGTGGGATTTTGATAGAGATTGCACCAAATGTGTAGATTGCTTTAGGTAGCATAGACATTTTCACAATATTTGTTCTTCCAATCCATGAGCATGGAACATTTTTCCATTTCTTTGTGTCTTCCTCAATTTCTTTCATGAGTACTTTATAGTTTTCTGAGTATACATCCTTAGCCTCTTTGGTTAGGTTTATTCCTAGGTATCTTATAGTTTTAAAAACGTATGGTTTTAAGCTGAATAGGCAAATTATCTTTACATAATCTGACCCTGAATTGCTAGTTCTCCGAGACTTCATACAATTAAAATAATGTTTTTCTATTTTTGTATATTAGACTATAGTGGTGGGCTTCAGCCAGTGATATAGCCAGTTCAAATGATATGAACTAACATCTGCCTGTGTTAATAACTGAAATATTTGGAGGTTACAGTACAGCAGGATCTATAGGGGTATACTTCCCTAAATTTTTGTAGATGGCCAAACTAAACTACTGCATGCTAATGAACTACACTAAAGAAAGCCAGATGGCTAAAATAGTATTTTCATTCTATGCTAAGAAATGAGGAGATTTTAAGTAGCTCTCCTTATTTATTCTTGAATTAATTTCTCTTTGTCAAGGAAATTTCACCCCAATTCAATAAACTCTATATTATGGTTGATTTACTTAAAAATCAAATCCCGTTGCTGCTAATTAATGAAATATTTTTAAATAACAGTTGTAAAACAAATATAATTGCTCATTTTCATAAAGTATTTTTATTTTTAATGAGAAATTTAAACTCTGTTAAGTTTATATATGAATTAACAGTAAGGCTCTTGAAGGCAGGAACTTTTTGAACAGTTTCTTGTGATGCTTATGGAGCTTAGAAATGCATTTTGCAGGGATGCCTGGGTGGCTCAGTTGGTTAAGTGTCTGCCTTCAGGTCATGATCAACAGGTAGCAAAAAGTGTCATTCTAGAGGATTAGCTTCTGAACTTAATTGAAATAAACTTGTCGATAGAATCTTGAGCCCCACTCACATTGCCAGTGGACGAGGAATCAATCTGACTTCCTTAGGAAAATGTATCTCAGGAATCCTCAGGTCCCTCTGTGCCCACTGACTTTCTCCAGTCTGCCACCAGATTCTCCCAGTCATGGACTGCTGCAAGGTTTCCTACAGACACCCAGCTTCATGGAACTGGTACCATCATGGCTGGTACCCTGATCATTCTTCCCATTCTCGTTAGCAGCTTTTCCCAGAACAAGAAGTCAGTGTCCTATTTCAGTCAGTGGCTGGAGTCCCACTCCAAACTTGGTAAATTGCATGGAAATCTAGCATCTCACTTTTTGATATTTTAAACATTATGACTGATTATATACTCTCACTGATATATTATGAATGAAGATAGGACTTTCTGAATATGGGCAACAACTTGGATTTTTATTGTTTTGTTTTTAGGTTCATGATGCAAAATTGGAAGCAAAGAGCACCTCATAGAAAGGGCTCCCTTTGGCTATCTTGGTACCATCTCCTTCATGGGAGATACCCAAGTTAGATACTCAGGCAGCAAGTTGACACCCAAGTTAGGATTCCTACTAAACAGGGAGCTGTTGTGATGTGCTGACTTACAACTGTAAGAGGAAAATGGGCCACCTGTAGGACATACCAGGGTGCTGTCAATGTCAATATTCAATATTTAAATAGAATCAGAGGAGAAGAACCAATAAGATATGTAAGAGGGGTTTGTTGTCGGACTTTTCCTTTATCTCATTACCTTTGATCTGATTCCTAATAAGAACAAACAATCAAAAATAAAGCTAAAGAAACATTTTTGCTTCTCTAACATTATGTGGATGAGTAGTATGTGTTGTCTATGAAAGATGCCATTAACAACTCCCACTTCTAACAATAGATAACACTCGCAATGTTAACTATGTATCAGGCACTGTTCTAACTGTTCTACACATATTAACTCATTTTATCTTCACAAAAATTTATCAATTAGGCACCATCCATCTTACAGATGAGGAAGGAGAGGTACAATATGGGGTATATTTCTTTTTCTTTTAAGATTTTATTTATTTATTTGACAGAGACACGGTGAGAGAGGAAATACAAGCAGGGGAAGTGGGGGAGGTAGAGGCAGGCTTCATATGGAGCAGGGAGTCTGATGTGGGGCTCGATCCCGGGACCTTGGATCATGACCTGAGCCAAAGCAGACACTTAACAACTGAGCCACCCAGGCACCCCTACTTCCTTTTCTTTTTTTAAAAAAAGATCTCATTTATTTATTTGAGAGAGAGAGAGCACGAGCCAGGAGGAGAGGCAAATGAAGAGGGAGAAGCAGGCTCCCTGCTGAGCAAGGAGCCTGATGTGGGACTCGGTCCCAGGACTCTGGGATCCAGACCTGAGCCAAAGGCAGTCACTTAACTGACTGAACCACCCAGGTTCTTATAGTCATACAACTGTTAAGTAGTGGAGAAGGGTTTTGATCACAGTGAGTATGCAAGTGAGGGTCATACTTAGTAATATATTACACGGCCTTGGGAATTTAGTCTACTGGGATTTCATAATCTTTATTCTCATCTATAAGATGTTCATTCTCATAACAGGAGGGCATTTACTTGAGGCTGAGCCAGCACATGATGGAGCATCTAGAGTAGCAGAAAATGGTGTTTCATTGACATTTCTTATCAGTGTAATGGGAGCAAGAAAGCAACAAAAGTTGTTGCACAGGGGCACTTAGCTGGCTCAGTCAGTGGGGTGTGCAACTCTTGATCTCAGGGTTGTGAGTTTGAGCCCCACATTAGGTAAAGAGATTACTTAAAGTATTTAAAAAAAAGTCACACAAATTATCTTTAATTGAAATTAAAGCCTCTGATGAAAAGCAGCCTTGTTTGGGCCTTAAGGCCCAAAGTTAGCAATAAATGGGGATAAACTCTTAATATACTCAAAATAATTATGTTGAGTAAATTGATGATACACACACAACCTACAAAATAATTATGGCAAGTGAAAGAACCCAGACAAAAAAGTGAGCATACTGCATGATTCAAATCATATAAATTAAATTAATATAAAATTTTAGAAATGGTAAATTACAGTGACAGAAAACAAATCACTATTTGCTTGGTGACAGGGGGACTGGAGAATGGGGAGGGGATGTAAGAAAAGGATTGCCAAGGAGGAAGGAAACTCTCTGGAGCAAAGCATATGTTTATCATCATGGATGCTTACGTCAAACTCACAAAACTGTACAATTTGAATATGTGTAATTTAGTGTATATTAATTATAGCTCAATAAACATGCTAAAAATTAAAATTAAAAAAAAAAAGAAGAGATATTGAACTCATCAACCAGAATGACTCAGGTTTTCCTGACTTAGCTGGACTCCTCTTCCAGAAGCAGCTAGCACTAATTCCTTGCAATTCAGGGACACTATGGAGAGAATCTCAGGAGATAGTCTCTCCAATGAGGGGGCTAAACTACTTGAAATCTTCATGGTGTTTAGGAAGAGGTAGGGAACAGGTAGGGAAAATGTCTGGTCTCTAGACGACATTTATGCCTTTTCTTACTTTTTCTTTTTCTTTTTTTTTTTTTTGGATTTTATTTATTTATTTGACAGACAGAGATCACAAGTAGGCAGAGAGGCAGGCAGAGAGGAGGAAGCAGGCTCCCTGCTGAGCAGAGAGCCTGATGTGGGACTCGATCCCAGGACCCTGGGATCATGATCTGAGCTGAAGGCAGAGGCTTAACCCACTGAGCTACCCAGGCAGCCCCATTTATGCCTTTTCTGACTAGCTCCATTCCTGTTCCATAGCCCTTTCAAACAGTCCTTTCCTTTATGTGACAGTTCTGGCTAGATGTGCTTTGGTGGATTACTCCTGGTACCAACAATGAGTATGCAGTGTATATACAGTATAAATGGGCCGGTACAACATGGTCCATTGCTTCTTAATGCTCTATGTCTAGCTGTAATAGGTGCTTAGCAGTAAAGCCTCTGTAAATGATTTGTATCATATCGTTTTTGCTTATTGCACACGCATAGCTTACTGTATTTATTTTGTATACTTATGAGTGCAGTTCAGGTAAGCAGATTTTTTTAGCTTTTAGTAATATGGAGGAGAGCTTCTTAATTTTACTGGTGCTGCTAATGCTATTAACAGCTGTCCTGACAATAGCTTTTTATGAGAATAAGTGCTTTCTGACAAAAATTTACTGATTAGCATACTCTGGAGAAACCCTAGAGCAGATCAAACTAAACCCAATTTGTTTCCTGCTTGGTACAGTATCTCCTCCGCAGCCTTATTTACCTACATCTCTTAGGACAGTCTCTTGTTTTCAGTAGTAAGTATTCTGTTCAAGCAATCTTAGTCAAAACTTCCATTCAATTAGACTGAACACCTGCTAGTTCTTACATGCATGCAAAAATACACGGAGGAAAGTGACAAATGCGAACTTTGTCTCTGTTATCGTCGGTCGTTCTTTCCAAGGCAGAAAAGTGGGCCAGGTATCTTTCCTTACCACTGCTTTATAATGCTCTTTATTATTTTCTTGACTTCATGGCACATCAAATTATCCATCATTGCAAAAATGGAAAGCCTGTGTTTCTGCCTCCCTCTTCAGCAGGTAGAAGAAAAACTTTATTCTTACTTATTTTTCTTCTAATTCTGGCAAACATAAAAAGCACCTCATTGAAAGTGAAACATGTTTGTTTGCCTTGTGTATTTTCAGCTGTCCTTGAATTCTTTGTTTCCCTTTCTTTAGTTTTGGAAGTTACTAGCGATGTTATTTCTGAAATATTGTTCATGATTCATTCTTCAAACCTATTGCAAACCTATTAAGAAAAGTCATGTCAATGTGTGCACTTTATGCATTAAAGGAAAAGGGATTTCAAGATGGGATATTCATAAAGTAGTCCATAATAAATTTTCTCTCACTATAAAATCAATTCATCAAATGTACGGTATTGTTTTAAGTACATAAATAAAAATAACCCCCAAATGAGCAATCATAAACTTCCAATATGGTATAAATTAAGACCCAGAAACAATGAAGGGATGAATAAAATACAGCTAATAAAGTGCAAATATCTGAATAGGAATACAAAAACAAAAAGATGTAGAAAAATTAACATATTATGAAAAGGCACCAGTTAAAGGTAGAACATTGCAGAGAGATCCCTAGTGAGTACTAGTAAGAGCTCATTAAACCAGATGAATGGAATGTTTTTGAGAATTGCAATAGACAGTCACCACAGAGTAATGAGGCATTGTCTCTTGGTACCTCTATCACTCCCTGAATTTGAGTAAAGTACTTTTGGAACTGGATTCAATTTTTTAATGCACAGAAACCTCATTAGAACAATGTTTACTATTCAAAAGTGTTTCCAATGAAGTGGGACGTTGTTGGCTTCTTCCAATGGGGTTTAAGTAAGGAAGAAGTGGGAGGCTTTTATTAGGAAGCATTATGACGTATTAAACTATCCCAGGGCATCTGTCTCAAGTACAGCTAGTACATTCAGTAGAACCTAGTAAATTACATCTTTATAATGTGAAACAGTACAAAATAGCCTTAAAATATCATATGTCTCAACATAGAAGTCACAGTTTTGAAGGACATATCCTTTTTATCATGTATTTTTAAAATGTCACACTTGACCTAACAATCCCCCAAGAAGGCAACTACAGAATAAACCTTGTAGAACAAATAACTGTAAGGAATTCTGGGCTGACAGTTAATTTATTAAATGTTCTGTTCTGTGTTATGGAATGTAAATGACAATAATATACCCACACACTAATTCTTGACTTTATAATTTATTATTCTTATTGTACCATCGTCATGTTCTTGCTTTAAATGTCTTCCTTGTAATGATCTTTTGAATGGGAGTGTTGTCTTTTTAGGCCTGGGAGAACAGAATCATTTTAATAGAACACAACCGTTGTTGTTTGTCAATGTGATTCTATTTTTTGTTAATCCCTTCAAGGGGCTTACTGCCTCTATTAATGTCCTTTGGCAATTTCTTTTTACCTCTGAAAATCTGTTCCTGAACATAGCCTAAAGTAATTCAGTTTTAAGTATTCAAATACTTAAACTTTAATGGCAAAATACTTGGAACCCTATGGAAGTGATTTTGAATGAATCTCCACATTTTCCTAACACTTAATGGTTATTGATGTTAAAATACCATACCATACCATTAATAAGAGATCATAAATCGAAGCTCTTATGGAAGACAGAAGAAATAAAATTAGAAAGGGTTTTCCTTTCTAATTTCTTCAGGAATTGCTGAATGAACATGATATCTTCTTAAACACATCAGAATTTCCAATGAAAGGTCGGACTTTCTTTCTGTTCCTGAAGTTGTTGGATGTGTTAAAGATGCATTTTGTCGGAAGGTTCAGGAGCAGAGGACAGAGGTAGGGCTGTGCAAATCTGACACTTAATAAACAAGTCCATTACCAGGGTGTCTGCCCCTTTTCCCTTACCGCCACACATCTTAGACCTTGCCTGCCTCTCCCGTTTCATCTAAAATTATCTTCCTCTTTTTTCTTTTGTAGAAGAAATAAGTGTAATCTACAATCTCTAGTATGGTTTCAAGCCATTGAAATAGTCCTAACAATACAGGACATTTTTACAGAAGATTTCTCAGTAACTCGTAGGTGTCAAATACATCTTCTCCATCAATACCCACCTCCTTTGAATAGAGTTCAATGTGTCTAGAATGCGAGAGAATGTGGTGGATTGTTTGAGGGGAGATAACAGGGTCTTTATTTATTTTGCAGGTCTCAAGAGTAAAGGATCTACTTTCTGGATGTCCTTTGAGAGCTAGGGAGCCCCCAAATTAACTTTATATTGTAAGTATAATTTACTCATTTGCAATAATTAAGACTAACTAATCATGAATTTTCTTCTGTTATTTTTTCCCTTTTGTCCTGAACAGTGTTAGAACACCAAAGTAGTCTTAGTAGGAGTACCTACTGGGCTGGGCCACTCTCTGGGCTGGGCCACTCTGAGGATGTGGTTCAACTGTACAAGTCATGACACATTGCCAGGGCTCAGTGGACAATCCAGTTGTTACTAACTGCTGTTGCAGCAATAAAAACCTGAAAACGTATTTTGAGATCCCATTCATATGGATGCCTAAGTATTAATGAGTCAGTTTATGTTCCTATGTGCAGAATGACAGTGCCACTTTTCAAGAGCTTTATTTCTCCCCTCTGGACTCTTAAGAAGTCTTCTGAGCTTTAGCACTGATTTAACACAGCCTCTTGGGCGGCTTCCTAAGTGTCTCAGGACTGCTGTCAAGTGTTGCCCTATGAAAGGGGGAGTCAGGCACCTCCCTCCTTCAAAACTGACTTTTAGAGTCAAGTCACAGTAGGGATGCTGCAGTCATAGTTTATATAATGTCTGAGATAAAGATCTGGTAGTAAAATTAAGATAATTTAGAGTCTCAGTGTTAGTCAAGATCCAACCAAAAAGAGATTCAGTTAGGGTCATTCAAGGAAGACTTGCATAAAATGGATCTTATGATGGAGGTGTGGGCAAGGTGCTAAGGAGCCATAAGAGTGCAGGAACCTGGAGCAGCAGCGGTAGGGTTGCTGCCAGTCTTGGAGTCAGAGATGAGAGCATGGAGATGGAGTGACAGGGGAGCACAGCCTTCATTTACCTGGAGAAGGCCAGCAGCAGGCAATGGCTCAGGGAAGGATTCCGTGGAATATATGGTTGGCAAGTTGAAGAGACTGGACCAGAGACAACAGTGAATGGGATTAATTTTTTGCATGTGATTTTTAAAATTATTTAATTAACATGTAATGTATAATTTGCCCCAGAGGAATAGGTCTGTGAATCATCAGGCTTGCGCATTTCACAGCGCTCACCATAGCATATACCCTCCCGAATGTCCACAACCCAACCACCCTCTCCACACACCTCCCACCCCCAGCATTCCTCAGTTTGTTTTGTGAGATTGAGTCTCGTATGGTTTGTCTCCCTCCCGATCCCATCTTGTTTCATTTTTTTTCCTTCCTTACACCCCACAACCCCCTGCCCTGCCTCTTAGATTCCTCATATCAGAGAGATCATATGACAATTGTCTTTCTCTGATTGGCTTATTTCATTCAGCCTGATACCCTCTAGTTCCATTCACGTCATTGCAAATGACAAGATTTCATTTCTTTTGATGGCTGCATAGTATGCCATTATATATAAACACCACTTCTTTATCCATTCATCTGGTGATGGAAAGATATCTAGGTTCTTTCCATAGTTTGGCTATTGTGGACATTTCTGCTATAAACATTCAAGTGCACATGCCCCTTCAGGTCACTACAGAGAATGGGAATAATTAAAGAACAAGTGTTCTTTCAAAGATCGTTCTAGGACTCCTTATTGACTGATCTCATTTGGAAGCAAGATGGCATATGTTGATGTCGTCGTCCATCCTGGTAGGCCTCAAAGGCCCAGAACAGGATGGCTCTGTAGTAGAAATACAAATATTTGGCACAGCCACCCTTGCCTACTCATGTCCGCCACATGTCAAGCAGCCAAATAAATTTCTTTTAAAACTGACTGGTAACTGTCACTATTAATTACAGACATTAGAGCACCATAAAAGACTGAATTTCACGGTGATGCCCTTTGACTTCAAGAGAAAATAAAAATGTTATCTCATGAAAGTAATAATGGGTCACACTTTGCATAATACTCAATATTTCTAAGTATTTTAACATGCTTGCCCTCATTTAGTAGATATTCATAAAATAATCAATAGTGTCCACTGGCCCCGTGCTATATTCTGGGTGCTCTTCTGAGGGATTTAATTCCCACAATTCCATGAGGCAGTCCATTATACAGATTAGGAACATGAGAAAGAGTGAACTCTCTAACTTGCCAAATTGTAGAGCCTAGAGAGAAATCTCAAAACCTGCCTCCAAAACAGTAGTGATATATCTTTTGATAAGTACAATGCAAATGGACAGTAAATATGGATTAGTACAGTTATTTTGCAACCGAAAAAAACCTTATGCTTGAAGAAAATAAAACAGAATGTTTTGGGTGCTTTTGAGTAAAGAATGTAGCCATGGGATTAGAGTCTACTATTGTAAATGTTAGAGCTTTTTTTCATTATTTGTCATTTGTAAGAAAGATTTCTTTGACGATGACTTCACGTTTCGAGATTGTATTAGAGCTAAGGCAAAAAAATCAAATATAAGCAGCTAAACATAAAACAGTGTTTTCTAGTTTTCATTTAACATGCAAAAATATGAATTGGAATTTATTTCATTTAGATATACTTTAGTAAGTATTGATACCCAGCTCCTCAGCTAATACCTCCACATTTCCTGTGATGAGTGGCATCATAACACCTTTACATCCTAGGGTGTATAGACCTCTTCTTGCTTTTCTTGGAGAATGAGAGGTGGCACTTTCAAGTAACACAGCTACCTAGTGCTGCAGAATCTGTGGTGTTTAGATGCACTGTGCGTTAACATTTTTTCATATTCCACTTAAGCAAAATACTTTCAACCATTTTCGTAAGGGCTTCTATTCATCCAAAGTTCATTGTCATCAGCATGACCATGGAACAGCTTGAGTTTAAATTGGGTACATATGTTCTTCACTTATTAATATTCTCTGTCGTCTCTAGCCCAGTATCTTAAAGATTCATTTTCCTTAAGATGTATGTGTATCTTGGGGTCTTACAGACTCTGTGTCACTTAATTCAGCACATCATGTTTTTACTTTTGTAAATGCCAACCCGTGTTGATTTTGTACTCTGAGTTATTATGTATTTTAAAAGTTGCTACGGTCTCACCTTGTATTGAATATTAGTATTTATCCTTTCGGATAAAAGTTCACATCCTAATTATGAGCCAATAGATATTGCCCAGCTCTAAAATATTCTGTCCCTCTACTCTCCAGTTTGCTCACCCTGTGTTGCCCGTATGGACTTTCCCTCAGGAACCCGACTAAGTCAAGCTTCTTTACATCTCTCAGGAATCTTGCACATTCTCTTCCTTTCATTTGAACTATCGGTATCTTTCACAGCTTGGCTAATTTCCCCCTTCATATTTCAGGTTGTGTATCAATTATAGTTTCAAAAGATAACTTTCATAAATTCTGGTTTTCATATTGAAATTTCTTTATAACACCACAAGTGATACTTGGCAATTCAGCAATTTATGAATCTGCGTGAGTTTTTCTCATCATCTGTTGCTCCCATGGACAGTGACTCCTATGACATCAGGGATCATATTTGTTTGTTCAGCACCACCTTGTTTGTTCACCACTGAACACAGGGATCAGCATATAGGAGACATTCCATAAGTAATGGCTGAGTGACTGAGTTTGCTCATCAGTTAGATTTCAATATTATCTGTGGCATGAAGAGTATTTGGATTCCCCATAATGTCTATAGCATTTTAACTTAATTAATTTCCATTCTGTGTCCTTTTCTGTCTCTCTTTCTTTTCCCCAAATCTTATCCTCTCTGTCTACTTCAGTCTACCTGGTATGTGGGCGCTTTCTTGGACTACACTAAACTGCTCATCTGTTCTATTTTAATCTGCCCTAAAATATCCCATTTAGTTTATCTTCTTTATTTTCTTACATCAAATTTAACTTTGTTATTCAAATCCTTCATTGATTCATGCTAATTCCATGGATTTGCCTTTTCACCATGGATGTTCCCTCCCTCCCTGCCTGCCTCCCTCACTTTTTTTCCTCTTTTCTTTTGTTTCAAGTCTGAGACTTTGCACATATCATCCCCCTCCCTTTGCTCCCAGCCTCCATATTCACTTAACAAGTTACTCTTCACAATTACACCTTGAAAGTGTTGTGTTCACTTTTATTTAGAATGTGCATAAATTCATACCCATAATGTCAAAATCACCATTGCTCTCTAAAAACCCCCTCCCTCTAGCAAACCAAAGTGACAAGTGACCTGTCTTCTTCTGTGTACTAAAGAGTTGCGGACTTTCTCCAGGATCCATCTTGTATTTACTTTGCTAAAACTAATTGCTCCATATTGTCTGCCTTCTGTGATAGCCTCTATTTTGTAGCCAGAATTTGCCTCTCTCTCTCCCTTTGAATTGGACTCTTTTATTTTACTTTTCTCTCATCCTCCATCCCCAAATCTTTGATAACTCAGCTTTTCCTTTAACATTCAGTCCCTGCTCCCTAAACCCCAGCCACATCAGAGCGCTGGGTTAAAGCTCTAGGTCTCCTGCGTGCCCAAGATAAGAGTTTATATCTGCAAAAGGATAATCTGTATTCTCTGTTAGTGTGTAAATACACATGAATGTGGATAAAACCCATGAAAGATGGGAGAAATTGGTGGAAATGGAAAAATAAAATATACTTATTTGTGGAACCCAACAAATAGCATGGAGGACAAAGGGAGTTAGAGAGGAGAAGGGAGTTGGGGTAAATTGGAAGGGGAGGTGATTCGTGAGAGACTATGGACTCTGAAAAACAATCTGAGGGTTTTGAAGGGGTGGGGCGTGGGGGGTGGGAGGTCGGGGTACCAGGTGGTGGGTATTGGAGAGGGCACGGATTGCATGGAGCACTGGGTGTGGTGCAAAAATAATGAATACTCTTATGCTGAAAATAAAAAATAAATAAATAAATAAAATAAAATACAGATTTTACATGAAACTAATACAGTTCTACAGTGTCTGAATATTATAATCAGGCTTAGTAAATTTTCTTCTCCATTATAAATGGGTGACAGTCTTAGATATACATGAAATCATTCCTTTAAGTGAGGATATGTCTGTATAACTTATACAAAACATATACCAATTCATGTTATAAAATATAACCTAAGAAGTTGCAAAGATTTCAACAACTAAACCCAAATAAAATTAATCATTTATTGGGTGTAAATGGACGCCATACACCATATGTATAAATATTTTAGAAACTGTAATAATATTAGGAAGCTTTTTTCTTTCCTTGACAAATATCTTCCACAGTGATCTGAAAGGCCTGGTTTGGATTTAAAATCCTCAGCCTCTTCTAATGCTGTGCAAGAATATCATAGATCCAGCCTTTACCCCAGTCTTCCTGTGTTTTCTCTTTACCCTTTCTCCTTCCCACACTAAGAGATCTTGTGTGTAAATGTGTGGACATAAAGCCCTAACTCTTCCCAAACCTTTGCAACTATGGCTCCTTGAACCTAGGGATGCCTCTATCTGTAAAGAGGGTCTCCTTCAGGAGCGTAGACCTTGGGAAGAAGTTTGTATGTGTCTTGCATACAGGCTTGGAATATTTGGCCAGTGATTTTTTTGTTCTAAGCAATCTAAATTATAGTCAAGAAATGGACAGGAAAATTTGCAGTAGGCACGTAACTTTGATTTACAAACTCCTTATCCTGGTGGTTAGAAGGAATATAGCCAGTAGAGGGTTTAGGCCAAAATCAGGCCACCCAAATTTTAAGGATTGGGGCAGGGACCTCCCTTCCTTGGTTTTGAATTGGCATTTAGGGTTTATTAAGAGTTTCTTCTTTGCACATAAACCAAGAAATAAATTGTTTCTTCATTTAGAGCAAGAATTCAATGGAGGGCCTCAAACTGGGTGAAATTATTTAAAAAGTGAAAAAAGAAAAACAAACCAGTTTGTTTTCATTGTGTAATATCCTCTAGAAACCTTGTATCTACCATCAAAAATCAATTTGGGGATTCCTGGGTGGCTCAGTGGGATAGGCCTCTTCCTTCGGCTCAGGTCATGATCTCAGGGTCCTGGGATAGAGTCCTGTGTTGGGCTCTCTGCTTGGCAGGGAGCCTGCTTCCTCCTCTCTCTCTGCCTGTCTTTTTGCCTACTTGTGATCTCTCTCCATCAAATAAATAAATAAATAAATAAAATATTAAAAAAAATCAATTTGGGTCCTTTCTCTTTTCTTTTTGGTAAGTCATGTAGGGGTTTATCAGTTTTATCAATTCCTTTGAAGAAATAGCTCTTAGGTTTGTTAATCTATTCTCCTGGGTTTTTGTTTTATTTTGTGTTGTTTTTATATCATTTCTGCTCTAAACCTTATTAGTTCCCTTCTTCTGGTGGCTTTAGGCTTTATTTGTTGTTCCTTTTCTAGTTCCTTCAGGTATAAGTTAGGTTGTATGTATGAGAATTTTCTTGCTTCTTGAGGAAGGTCTGTATTACTATATACTTCTCTCTTAGGACTGCTTTTGCTACATCCCAAAGTTTTTGGACTGTCATGTTTTAATTTTCATTTGCTTCTATGTATTTTTTAAATTCTTTAATTTCCTGGTTAATCCATTAATTTTTTAGTAGGAACTTCTTTAACCTCCATGTATTTGAGGACTTTCCAATTTTTTTCTTTTTTTGTACTTGTTGAAGGTGACCCAGTATGTGATCTATTCTGGAGAATGTTCCACATGCACATGAGAAGATTGTATTCTGCTGCTGTAGGTGAAATATTCTGAATATATCTGTTAAGTTCATATGGTCCAGTGTGTCATTCAAAGCCATTGTTTCCTTGTTGATTTTCTGCTTAGATGATATGTCCATTGTTGTATGTGGGGTGTTAAAGTCCCCTACAATGATTGTATCATCATTGATTTTTTTTTATGTTTGTTATTAATTTATTTATATATTGAGTGCTCCCAAGTTGGAGGTATAAATATTTGCAATTGTTAGATCTTCTTGATGTATAGATCCTTTAATTATGATATAATTCCCTTTATCTCTCGTTACAGTCTTTGCTTTAAAATCCAGTTTAGCTAGTGTAAGTATGGCTACTCTGGCTTTCTTTTAACATCCATTAGCATTCTCTGTCCCCTCACTTTCCATATGCAGGTGTCTTTGGCCTAAAATGAGTCCTTTATAAGCAGCATATAGCTAGATCTTGTTTTTTTTTTTTTTTTTTTTTTAATTTTTTTATCTATTCTGAAACCCCATGTCTTTTGATTGGTTCTTTTAGTCCATTTACATTCAGAGTGCTTATTGAGAGATGTGAATTTAGTGCCGTTGTGTGTAGAATTGGTGTTTCTCATGATGTTCTTGGGTCCTTTCTAGTCTTTGTTGCTGTTGGTCTTTTTTTCTCCACTCTCTTGCAGGGCTGGTTTAGGGGTCCTGAACTCCTTTAGTTTTATTTTGCTGGAAAACTCTTTATCTACCTTATAATCCAACAGTTGTGCTTCTAGGTATTTACCCAAATGATAAAAAAATACAGATTCAGCGGCACCTGGGTGGCTCAGTGGGTTAAGTCTCTGCCTTTGGCTCAGGTCATGATCTCAGGGTCCTGGGATCGAGCCCCGCATTGGGCTCTCTGCTCAGCGGGGAGCCTGCTTCCCCCCGTCCCTCTGCCTGCCTCTCTGCCTACTTGTGATCTCTTTCTGTCAAATAAATAAAATCTTAAAAAAAAATACAGATTCAAAGGGATACATGCACCCTGATGTTTATAGCAGCATTATCAACAATAACCGAACTATGGAGAGAGCCCAATTGTCTATCAACTGATGAATGGATAAAGATGTAGAATATATATACAATGGAATATTAATCAGCCATCAAAAAGAATGAAATCTTGCCATTTGCAATGACATGGATGGAGCTGGAATGTATTATGCTAAGCAAAGTAAGTCAGAAAGACAAGGACCATAATATTCACTCCTGTGTGGAATTTAAGAAATGAAACAGAGGGACATGGGGGAAAAAAGAGGCAAACCATAAAATAGGCTCTTATCTATGGAGAACAAACGGAAGTTTTCTGGAGGGGAGGTGGGTTAAACGGGTGATGGGTGTTAAGGAGGGCCCTTACTGTGATGAGCAGTGAGTGTTGTATGTAAGTGAGGAATCACTAAATTCTACTCCTGAAACTAATATTACCCTGTATGTTAACTAGATGGAATTTAAATAAAAACTTGAAACAAAAACAAACAAATATTTAAATAAGTCAGTCTTAGTCACTATTAGGTCTAAATTCAGAGAAAAATTGAAAGGGCCAGAAAATTAAAAACTGTAGTAAAACTCAGGATTAGAGGTGACACTGAGGTCGTACTTAGAAAGACCAAGAAATAATAGCCTTGGGGAGACTGAGGTTCTCAGTAGATCTCATAACAGAGCCCGTAGAAGTCATCAGATTAGAATTTGCTC
The DNA here is from genome assembly GCF_022355385.1 of Mustela nigripes. Classification (NCBI taxonomy): domain Eukaryota; kingdom Metazoa; phylum Chordata; class Mammalia; order Carnivora; family Mustelidae; genus Mustela; species Mustela nigripes. The sequence continues at coordinate 9,694,487 of NC_081560.1, read as the reverse complement.
AGACAGGACAAGGAAAGAAATTGGTAGTCTTATAGAGAATCTGAGTCCCTGAGAAACCCATAAAATCTGTCGCTAGACTTCTATTACAAATTTAGAAATCTTCCCTGTAATGGTTTATTCATTTCTATTTTAATTCTTCTGTCAGCCAAAATTCTTTGTTGAAAGCAACAAAATTTGACTCTGGGAAACTTTAACATAAACTTAATTTACTGACAGGATATTTTATAGCTTGTAAAAATTTGGGGGAAGTTGAAGAACCTGGATCCAAAATAGGTAGGAATTAAGTAAGGCTTGAGACTCTACAGGAGCCTTTTGGGAGGAAGACTTTATTTCTCTCTTTGCAATACTTGTGCCAGATTCAGTCCCCGGTGGGACGGTATTATTGGCTGATCCAAGGTCCCATGCTATACCCTAACAACCAGAGGAACAAGGAGACAGGCATTAGACATTTTGTCTTCTTTAGGATGTCATGCATCTTGCCTCCTCCAAGATTCGTATATTTAGATATTGGGTAATTAACTTAATAATGATCAACATTGCTTTGGAAAGAATACATCTGGATGCCTGAAGAGAAAAATAGAATAAAGTTATAAGATCATACATGGGTATACATAGATATCACAGTTTCCAGAAAGTAAAAATACAGTCTTGTCAGAGAATATGGCAATGGGAAATTTGGGGGAAAATTAGAGAAAATAGCAGTCAGTGAGGTAAACCTTAGAGTGAATATATGGCCATGATTGTTTTCCTCTTTCCATGGTGTGCAGTAAAAGTCTACACCCTGCACATTCCAAGGGTCTTTAGGACTGGCCCTTTTCTGGCTCCTGGGAGATAACCTCTGTGCCATGAAGATATTCTGCTTGATAAGAATGTCTTCACATACCTGAGACCTTGGACCATGCTGGATAGATTATGCTAACAATGTGATTTATGGTAGCTGGCTATTTTTGCCTGGACGCCTAGGGCTTTGAGCCAGGCTCTGTTTGGGGAAGTGCTAGTCTGAGAACTGAGATCAGTTACACAGGCACTGAATACCTAGGTGACTTACTCAAATAAAACCCCTGGACACTAGGGCTGTGGTGAACCTTCCCAACTGACAACACTTTGCACGTGTTGTCACATGTTGTTGGAAGAGTTCATATCAACTGTGTGGCTCCACTGGGAGAAGAAAACTGGACGTTCCAGCCTGGTTTCTTGTGGGCTCTGCCCTGACACCTTTTTCTTTGCTGATTTTAATACTCTTGCTGTAATAATAAGCTGCACTCATAATGTGACAGCTCTGCTGCATCCGGTCAATTCTTCCTTCCAGTGAATGGTCAAGCCTGAGGGTAGTCTTGGAGACCTGCAACACACATGGGGCACAGGATTTAACTTAGCTTTCCATAAAATCTTGAGTTAAAGAGTAGAACCTATTCCTTCTCTTTGCTTATCAAACTCTTTTCAGGGACTGTTCACATAATGCATATGTGCTATAATGTTCTGTTTGTACTTAAGGATAAATAAATACCCATCAGAAGGCAAAAGACAATAAAATGAAGAGTTAGTACCTGACTGAAAGCTTCCAAAACCATTGTGTATAGATAAAAGAAGGTAGATAATTAAGAAACTAATGAAGGAGACCTGGAAGTTTACATTATCCATAAGAAGCAAAGCAACAATGTAATACTTTAAATCATTTCTTTCTTAGAATGTCCTCGATTGTACAGTTTTGCTAAAATTGTTTTTGTTAACTCCCCCTTTTGTTACCTCCTGTATGTGTCCCTTTATTTCTTTCTGAGGTTGAGTTGGCAAGATGTGAGTTACTGTGACAAAACAAACATGATGAATTTCTGCTGCCCTGTGAAATTTGTTCAGTGTGGAGTTCTTTTGCTGTTTAGAATCCTAATGTTATGTGCTCAGGCACCCCTTTCCATCCATCAGATAGCAAGCCACCATCTGTAGAAGTGCCACAGCACTAAGATTTATGTGTTACTATTTAAGGAATTTAGGTTTGGCGACTTCATGCTGTTCATTTGGCCAAACAATAATATGCTAATTAACCTGCTTGACCTAAATTATACAGCACTTGAGAATGTGTAGCCAACCCAATCGCTCAATGGGCTGAGCATTTCTGACCCTGCGGTTTTACATATAAGGAACTTTACATCATGAAACAAATGCTTACTGGGCTGTTCCATTTTATCATCTGAGAGGGAATTAATTATCTTCAGTTCACTAAAGGAAATTTATATTTCATTTGGTTTGTTATGATTATACCAATATTTCACAATTATGTGCATTGGCAGGGACAAAAGAATTTACTTTCTTTCCCAGAAGAATCTGTATTCTTTAGTTGGCTGAAACACTGATAAAGAAGTGTAGACATTTATATTTATTTTAGTTTGAGCTTAGGATATGAAATTCAAGATCCGTATGTGGGTTTTCAAGTATACGAATGCCCAGAAGCTATATGCAGAATTTTAGATGCATGTGCTTAAAGTATTTTACTAAAAAGATTTTCTTTAAGTTCTCAAATTGGATTCGTGCCCCCAAAATAAAATTTAAAAATAGTCACTAAGTATTTGAAGACTAATGATCCTTTCCTTTTTTTTTTTTTTTTTTTCTTAAAGTAACCTCATTTGGTGGACCCGTATATCTGGTTTTCTTATGGCTTCTTATCACGTAATGCTGAAAATCTTTAGCAATATCTTTCACCAGTCTACCACCTCAGCAGAATTCAAATAAATGAAACACTCTAATAGTCAGAAATAAAACGATACAAATATTGAAGACAGTTATTATGTAGAAGTTCTTAAAGGGTTAACATTTCTAGTACAGGTCAAAATAGTGCTAAAATTGCTCAGATCCCAAAGACTATAAAATCTCTTGCTATCTTGATAAAAGAGGAATAGAAAAGCTTAGAAACATGGTAAAAGAGAAATTCAGTAAGGAGAAGGAAAATCAGGAGAAAGAAAAACATGACTAATGGAATAGAATGCGGAAACATTTATAGGAAACTCAAAAAAATGTGTAAAACTATATGTGTTTAATATATAGAGGTAACCAAAAAAGCTGGGTGTATTGTCCTGTAAATCAGTGCTTCTTGAACTTCATAGGATGTAGAAATGGCCTGGGGTTCTTATAAAAAAATGTAGATTCTGACTCTGTTGTTCTGGGTTGGAGCCTTGCCTTCTGCTTTGCTAGCAAGTTTCCAGATGATACCTATGATATCTATAGGCCAAACTTTAATTAGTAAAGTTGTAAACTAAGATCACAGTTTATTCATTGCCTGAATTCCATCATCTAAAGTAAAATCAAAGCTGAGAGTTGTGCTAAGAGCAAAAGAAAATTATTATATCTGTGTATCTGTCTTAAAAGGAAACAACAATAAGTAAGTTTAGTACAAGTTTAGTACAGGAATGAAGTATTGTCTCAGTGCTAATAAAGCATCACATTTGGGATGCCTGCCCTCTTCACTGGTATGGTATCAGGTAAAGATGATAAGCATCTCTATTCAGTGTGATTAAATTAGTGATATGGGAAATGTTATTTAAATGTTTCCAATAAAGTGACAAGGTAAATATAAATATTGTTGACCTAATAATGCTTGCTAAACGAGCATTGCTATAACAGTAACAATAAAAATAAAACAGTAGATGGGCACCTGAGTGGCTCAGTGGGTTAAGCCTCTGCCTTCGGCTCAGGTCATGATCTTAGGGTCCTGGGATTGAGCCCCTCATTGGACTCTCCACTCAGGGGGAGACTACTCCCCCCCCCCCGCCTGCCTCTCTACCTACTTGTGATCTCTCTCTCTCTGTCAAATAAATAAATAAAATCTTTAAAAAATAAAATAAAACAACAGAGGAAAAGCAGTATACCAAGCAGTGTAAGTGGCTTTAAGTTCTGTCCATCTTTCTCAGACTCCTGCCCTTTTTCATTTAGCTATTTTCATTAATTTCTATTCATGCATGAATTCCTTACTCAAGTGTAAGCAGAAAACTATATATTTTTATTAATTTCTCATAAAAGGTTGCATACTATCCATATGCTTCTAGATTCTGCTTTCTTCATGTATACCATATTACGTATATTTTTGCGTATCCTCATATAAGAGGCTTTTATTCTATTTTATAGTGGGATACCAGGATGGTTTTTAAACTAGTTTCCTATTGATAGACTTTGGTGGTTTCTCCTCATAATTGATAACATCATACCTAAGATATTTTTGCACACACACAAGTTTACCCAGGAAAACCCCAGAGGTGGGGCTGTTCAGTCAAAATGTATACTCTCTTATAATTTTGATAAATACTGGAAAATTGTTTTCCATAGATATTGGGAGCCATGTTACTGATCATTTATTTTTCCACAGCCTTACCAACAGAGGATATTAATAATTTCTTGGATATCTGCTGAACTCATAAGTGAAAAAACATTTATCTATGTAGTTTACATGAGCATTTCCTATTTCCTGAACTAAATTCAGAAACTTTTTATGTAATAGAGAATCACTTGAACTTCCTTTTTGACGAAAAATTTGTTCATGCGTTTTATGCATATTTCTAATGTTTTATCAGCCTCTATTTGTTTTATCAGCCTGATTGATTTCTGAAGGCTTTTTAATGTTTTAAGGAGATCAGCTTTTTTTTTTTTTAATTTTTAAAGATTTTATTTATTTATTTTACAGAGAGAGAGAGATCACAAGAAGGCAGAGAGGCAGGCAGAGGGGAAAGCAGGCTGCCTGCTGAGCAGAGAGCCTGATGAGGGGCTTGATCCCAGGACCCTGAGATCATGACCTGAGCTGAAGGCAGGCTTAATGCACTGAGCTACCCAGGAACCTCAAGGAGATCAGCTTTTGTAATGTGAATTATAAATATTTTTCCCAGTTTAATATTAATTTATTTATTCAAGTTTTACCTTTCCTTTCTTTCTTTCTTTTTTTAAGATTTTCTTATTTATTTGACAGAGAGAGAGAGAGAGACAGCGAGAGAGGGAACACAAGCAGGGGAAGTGGGACAGGAGAATCAGGCTTCCTATCGAGCAGGGAACCTGTTGTGGGACTCGATCCCAAGACCCTGGGATCAGGACCTGAGCTGAAGGCAGACGCTTAACTACTGAACCACCCAGGTGCCCCTCAAATTTTCACTTTGCCTATTTTTTTTCTGATAGAAGTTTTAAATTTTTATGAGGCTGATTTTATCAGTCATTATTTTATGGCTTCCAGATTTTGTCTCAAAGCAAGAAGGGTCTTCCCTATTTTAAGATTGTTAAAGAAATACTTGTTTCCTTACGGTACATTTGATTAAGTTATGTATTTAAATCTTTGATATATTTAATGTTTATTCTGGTTTATGATGTGGTTTCGGTGATAAGATACTATTTATTGAACAAGTGACCATTCCTTAGAAATTTGAGATGCCAGATTTCCATATTTGTGTATTTTTTAGTCTACTTTTGTTTTGTTTTGTTTTGTTTTTTTCCATGTCATTGATTGGTCTATTTGTGGATTGGTGCCATATTACTTCAAATATTGAAACTATATCTTTATATTCCTGATAGGTTTAGACCTCCTTCATGAATCTTTTACAAAAATGTACTGAATATTCTTATTTTTGTAAGAATTTTAACATCTGCTTATATAGGTCTAAAGAAAGTTAATTTTTATTTGAATATATTTTAAATGTGTAGAATAATCTATAAACAACAAATATTTATTTGATGCTTAGTATGTGCCAGATAATGTTCCAGTGCTAGGAATCCACAGTGGACCAAAAAGAAAAAAAAACCAACAACTTCACTGTCCTTAAAGAATTTACATTTTAGTTGTGGGATATGAACAATGGGAAAGTAAAATGGGTAAATGGTACAATATATTAAAGGTTTCCAGGGCTATAGAAAAAACAAAAGTAGGGAATGGGGTAGAGGGCCAGTATGTATGTATGTGTGTATGTTTCTATCATCCTTCTATCTATATCTGTCTATCATCATCTATCTATCATCTTTCTATCATTTATTTATCTAATGTTGTGTGTACTTATACAAAAAGCTGGCATATTTTCCGTTTATACAACCTTATTTTGTGTCCATCATTACTTCTTAATTGAGCACTTATCATGTACAAGTCATGTCTAACTGATGGAGGTCAACTGTGCTTATGGAACTTGCATTTGGTGATGGTAGGGAAATAATCAAGGAAGTATAGTAAGCAAATGATAACATATATTCAAAGGTGAATACAGAGTGGTGGTGGGAACAAGGCAGAGAAAGAGGATAAGACCAGCGTGCTTGTGCATGTGCATGTGTTGGTGGAAATGAGGAGGCAGTGTAGATATATCTTATGATGCAGTGTTTTTAAATTCAAAGTCATACTATCCATTCTCATTTGTTCAGTCTTTATGTCTTTCAAAAGTGTTTTAGAGTAGTCTCCATATTGGTCTTATATATGTAATTTTCAATTCATATGGGTGTTATATTTTAGAAATGGACAAAGAAAGACTTGCTTTATCAGATATCAAGACGTATCTTAAAGTCTCAGTAAATAAATAAGGCATTTGGTGCACAGATAGATAAAGCCATTTATAGGACAGAATTCAGAACCTGGATATGTGTCTCTACCCACATGAAATTCTGACATAAGACAGATCACTAGAGTTAGGGTTAAATTTTCAGTAAATGCGCTGGTGAGTCATAAAGAAGAAAATAAAAAGTTTCTCTATCTCTAATAATACACAAAAATCAATTCAAGATATATAGAGAATTTAGTATGAAAACAAAGCCATAAAATTTTTAGAACATAATATGGAAGAACCTATAACTTGTGATTAATTAAAGTTTTTTCAATAGTCAAGCAGGGCAAACTAAAATGGAACAGATTGAAAATCTTAATTACACTAAAAATCATTATAAAGAAAAGAAAAGTAAAATCCACACACTCAGGATATTAACAATGTATTTCATTAACAAAAGGTGAGGAATCTAAAACTTATAAGCCAAATGACTAGAAACATGTGCCAAAGCAAAAAATGTACTGATAAAGAGAATGGAACAAGAAACTCAACTTCAGGAGTGACCACCAAATACAAGCTTTACTATAAAGAGATACTATTTAAATTCTACAAGAACATCCAAATTTTAAAAATCCAAAAATACGAAGTGTAGACTAAGATGAGAATCAGTAGAAACTCCCATTTATTACTGGAATAAAAGCAAATGAGAGACTTACACAACTGCTTCTAGCTTTCATTTTTTATATTGATGATTCACAACCTTCAGCCTTATGTTTTTCTTCCAGTACCCTGATGTGTCCCAGCAACAGTCCTTATAATTTCTATTTTCCCTGTACTTGTCGAACATCTGAGTTATTGCACCCACCAATGAAATTCCTTCCTCTAGCATTTCATTCTAGTTCTCCACTAATGAAAGTTTAACAAATGCATCACAAACACATATCAGTGGTAACCAGTGCTCTACTTGCCGCAAGTAATGGAGTTTTCATTCTCTGTCAACTGGGCAGTGACCTACTCCAGATCTTAGAGTGTGTTTCCTAAGTCCACCACTGGCACTAATGTTATAGATTATATTCCATAGGAAACAGACTGTGTGTGCATGTCTGCTCATTGAGGAGTATCAGTGAGATCAACATCTATTAGACTTCAGAAAAGCCATATGGTACAGTGGTAGATGTTGGCCTGAAATGCAGTTTGAACAGACACAATGGGGACATTTGTAGTTGAGATGTCTCTTCAGAGTTGTTCCCGTCCAAGACAAGAAGGTCAAAGATTTGTCCCTGTGTATCAGCCAGTCACTGAATACAGGCTCCTTCCAGTAAGGGGTGTAATTTGGTATGACAGTTTCCATTAGCTGAGGACAGTTTCTGGCGGAGGGCAACCTAGACATTAACAGCCAAGGTTCCCGGCTACTGTGGGAGTCAAGCCTCAGTCCTGAAGGGGAAGCTGGGTGGCACACCACAATGTCTACTACACCCTAAAAATTATAAATGTTATAAGGTATGAGAATATTATTTTTTGAAGTTGGATATAAGTTAAAAATTAAATTGTCATCAATTTATGCATATACATATTTATGACATAGGTTTGTATATACACACACATTTGCATAGGTGAAAAAACTATGATAAAAAAGGGAATAATTGCACAACTATTACTATCACAGTTAAATGGGGTAGAGGGAACAATTGGTTATTTGGGAAGGTATGCAGGAGGTTAAAGGAAGGGATAAAGTTTATTTCTGAAGTTGAGTGATTGACAAGTGTGTGTCCATCTTATTTTTCTCCTTTGACATATATATTTAAATTTTATGTACTTTTATATTTTTATATCCTATTTTCTCTTTCAAAGGAGAGGATAATGAAAGTATTATAAATGATTCCTATTTTGTTTCACGTTAAACCTAAAATAAGTCAAGAGAATGACGTGAGTACTAAAAGTGTCAAAAAATGGATTCATAGCACCTCAGATGAGGGAAAGAGATAATCCTGACCTAGCTGCATTAGGAACTCAGGGCGAGGCGAACTCCATGGAGAAGAAATTCTAAATTTAGCAATAAATGTCTTATCTAGAGCAAAAGCACTATCTGGACATTAATTCTTCCTTCACTCTTTTTAGAAAATTCTGTTATTTGGGAAGGTTTCAACCATGATATGTGGAGGTAAAATCAGGATCAATAGGAAAATAAAAAATATAAGAGAGCTAGGCTTGCAATAGGAAGAAATTTCAAACCAAACGCCCAAGCAAGATAGAATTAATTCGTCTTGTATGTTTTCTGCTACTAGGAATGGGTGAAAATAAGCGGGCCAACTACAGAGTCTGAATATTGTGGAGGTCATTTAAGAATCAGGGGAGATACTCATTCCTTCATTAATTCAGTAGATATTTACTGCACATCTGTGCAATGCCAGGAGCCATGTCAAATGTTGGGGGTAGGATTAAACATGAAATACATGGCTCCTGCCTTGTCCTAAAACTCTAGTTTTCATACTTTTAATATCCTAAGCATCTTTATTTAAATGAAATATATACAGAACCACAGTATAACACAGAGGTAAGGATTGTGCATCCATTTGTAATGTGTGGGTTTTTCCCCCATACCTCCAAGAAATTCTTCAATACCAGTTGGGTTTCCCACAGTTCAATTCAATTCTGCCACTGTCCACTCGCAAATAGCATCAGATCCCACAGGCTGAGATCTCAGTCCCATAAGACAGTCCTCCGCTTTATTTATTTTTTCTTTAATTTAGTTTTTTTCCAGTGTTCCAAGATTCATTGTTTATGTACCACACCCAGTGCTTGATTCAATACGTGCCTTCCACAATACCCAGCACCAGGTTCACCCAACCCCTACTCCCCTCCCCTCCAAAACCCTGTTTGTTTCTCAGAGTCCACAGTCTCTCATGGTTTGTCTCTCTCTCTGATTTCTCCCAACTCACTTCTCCTCTCCATTTCCCAACATCCTCTGTGTTTTTCCTTATGTTCCATAAGTAAGTGAAACCATATGATAATTGACTCTCTCTGCTAGACTTATTTCACTCAGCATAATCTCCTCCTTTGTAGCAGCATGGATAGGACTGGAGGAGATTATGCCCTCCACTTTAAAGGACAATTGCAAGTTCAGGTTGTTACCTGTGTATCTGACTGACTGGCTGTATATCAGATTTCCACAACATCCTTTTTGGGTTTGATTAACTTGCGAGAGTTGCTCACAGAACTCGGGACCCACGTTTATTCACTAGGTTACTGATTTATTACAAAGGATATTAAAGGACGTGAATCAATAGCCAGATGAACAGGTGCATAGGGCAAGGTCTCAAGCAAAGGAGCTTTTGTTCTTGTGGAGTTTGGGGCCTGGCACATGGAAGGGATCTTGTTTTCTAACCTGGAAGCTCTCTGAATCCTGTCTTTTCTGTGTTTTTATGGATGCTTCATTACATAGATGGGATTGATTAAATCATTAGCTACCGGTAATTGATTCAACCTCCAGCCTCTGTCTCCTCCCCAGAAATCAGGAGATGGGACTGAAATTGCCAACCAACCATCTATTCAAGGTTTGTTCCCCTGACAACCAGCCCCCACTATTCAGAGCTTTTCAAAAGTCACCTGATTAACATAAAAACCAGTTGTGGAAGAAAGAGGCTTATTAAGAATAACAAGATACCCATTTCACCTTTAGGACTCTAGTGATTTTAAGACTGGGTTCAAGAGACCAATTATTATAACAAAAGATGTTCCCATTGCTCTTATCAAGGGTTCTGAGAGATATGGGCCAGGAACTGTGGATGAAAACCAAAGGTATATTTCTCATAAATCACAATATCAAGAGAGATAAAGGTAAAACTACTTTGATTGACGTGGAGACAGTGGCTAAGGCATGGTTCCACAAATTAGGACTTCACAAATCTCTGTTTGAACTAAAATACGAGATGAAATTTAAGGTTCTTGTCTAGATGGTGCAAAAGTTGTTAACATGCTCACTCAACCGAAACAAGTTCACAACTTTTGAGTTGAATACCCATTGAGTTGAATTCCCTGAGGATATCAAAATATATTTTACATTTTGTATAATTTCCTAGGAAATTAAATATTTACATCCTTTGCTCATAATTAATTAAACTTAAACAGATTAATGATAAAAAGTTTTCATTGCTGCTTTTACAAGTTGCATGATAAATCTAAGGTAATTTGATAAGTTGATTATTAAAAATTTAAAGAAGACTTATTTGGAAATAACAATTTTAGCAATAAATATTTGTTCTAAATAAAGAAGAAGTCTATCTATCTATCTATCTATTCCATTATATTTAATAAAAAATTTTAATAGAGATATAGATAGTACAAATTTAACACTCTAATTAACATCTATGTTGTATACTTGTTTATTTAACCCCAAGAAAAAAGTCACTCTTTTTACATCATAATGTACAGATATATTCATATTCTTATGTCCTTTTCTTCTTTTTCCTCTATATCAGAGGAAACTTGGGTTCTTTATGTCTTGAAACTTTAGGTCCTAGGTAGACAAGCAAAGTTGATTGAATGAATAACAAGTACCACCATGGGTCACAATGGGAACACAAGAATGGATACTTCTATAGACACCCTAAGACTCTCTACTTATATTTATGATGGTATCAATTTATGATAATACTAATATTTATTGCTTTAAACATATATAACAAAAATCAGAGGTCGATGATGATAGAAAAGCTAGAACCACAAATATGTCCAAAATATGACCTAATAAGTATATACTCATCCAGTTGGCTAACCATCTAACCATGTATGCAGTCAATGCATATCTAGTAATCTCTGCTCTTAGTGGACAGTATCTTATGTCCTACAGATATGATAGTAAATAAGAGATAAAACCTGTAAGCCCTGAAAACTTTGATGTCCATAAGGATAATTTTTAAAAATATTTTATTTATTTATTTGACAGAAATCACAAGCAGGCAGAGAGGCAGGCAGAGAGAGATGGGGAAGCAGGCTCCCTGCTGAGCAGAGAGCCTGATGCGGGTCTCAATCCCAGGACCCTGATATCATGACCTGAGCTGAAGGCAGAGGCTTTAACCCACTGAGCCACCCAGGTGTCCCTCCATAAGAATAATTTAAGAGTAAAATAAAATCAAACATAATTCAATAGGATGGTTTCCTATGGGGCTAAGAGTTCAGAATTAATGTAAGTTTGGATATGTTGCATGTGCATGGTTAAGTCATTTTATCTTTCTCTTTCTCCCAGTACTTACTGACTTATTAATCCTAATTACCTATTTAAACACCTATAATTACCTATTTAAATACCTACCTACTTTTCAAAACAGGCTTTTTTTTTTTTTTTTTTCTGTTTCCCACATGGCCTTAATGCTGTATGTTAATATTTCTTCACCTTATTTTTTAGGATAGTGTTTCTTTTTTTTGGTACATTTTTTCACAAAAATATCTAAGTTTATTTGTTTGAGATAGGTAGGGGCTTGGCTATCCTGGGGTTAATGAAGAGAAATACTTTACCCCCGAGGCTGAATATAATGACAGCCCTTGGATAAACAAAAAATAATGTTAAGAGTTAGAATTGACAGGAGTCATTATTATGATGTGTAAAAAGTAGCTTTACATAGATATTAGGGGAAGATGTGCAGATTAAGTATAATAATCCAGAATACTTCCAATAGAAATTTTAATATCTTAGAATTTGTTTATATTATTTTATATATTATTAGACTATTCGGTTTATATTATTATCCTTATTTTTAAAGTTAGAGAACTGAAACTCAGGGAGGTTACCTAATTTGCCAGAGGCAACACTGCTAAAAGTTAGAAGAGTTAGTATCTAAGCTCATAACTACAAATCCTGATCATTTTTTACCATGGCATCTCCCTAGCTTGGAGTCACAAATGAAGAAAGACAATCTTTTCCTTTTCTTATCTCGTCTTTCTTATTTTATTTATTTATTTATTTGAGAGAGTAAAAGGAGGGAACAGATAGAGTATGAGTGCACAGGAGGAGCAGAGGGAGAGGGACAAGTAGGCTCCCTGCTGCACAGGGAACCCTAGATGGGGCTTGATCCCAAGACCATGAGATCATGACCTTGAGGCAAAGTGAGATGGTTAACAGACTGAGCACCCAGGTGCCTCAAAAGACAATCTTTTCTTATACATTATCCCCTCCATCTGGATTCTCTGCTTAGTTTCTGAAATCCTTATTGGTATACATACAAAATGAGGTAAAGGATCTAATGACAAAGTCTTATTTTTGAGGTTATAATCTAAATGGAAAATGTAATACAATAGAACTTACTTTCCGTTTGAAGAAGGACTTGTTTTGAAGAGGGGTGTCATTACATTTAAACTACTGTTCATTGACAAACTTACATCGTATGCTTGGTGTTGATAGCAATAAGGCATTTTGTTGTAAACTATTTTTATATACTAGGAATCATATTTTACTTCCATATTTTGCAAGGACGCTTTATGGTTAATTGAATTTGGATGATTGAAAGAATGCATGAGTTTTCTTAATAACTCAGATTGTGTGACAGTCGTAAAGAAATCAAATAATTTAGAGACTGTCAAAAAGTTACTTTTCATTTATAGCTAGTGTATGCCCAGTAAATTGAATGGTTACAAAGCATTTTTTTGCATTTTCTTTTCTGTAACAAAATAAACGCAAAAAGGAGATTTCTACTAGGATTCAACCTTTTAGTACCCTTCACTTAAACATAAGTGGAGTATGTTTAGAAGCAAAGAATGTTGGGAAAAAAAGATCCCTTGTTTGTAATGATGTATGTTTTTACCTCACTAATTTCTGAACGCCTAATAATAGTGAAATATTGGAGCATTCTCTCTTACACACATTCAGATGTGCATGAAAATATATAGGAAACAGAAATAAATACCAACCTGCTACTGTATTAGCCATTAACATATACACCAGAAGCACAAATTCTTGTTTGAATTTTGCAGGTTTACCCTTGGGACATAGGGCTTTATCTCAACAATGCCATTTAAGAACGTTTTAGCTCTACAAGGGTTACTTTTAAAATAGGGTTAACATTTGTGCACATCACATGGTTTTCTCCAACATCATGCAATGAACTTCCAAGGGAAATACCTATTTGAGTAATTCCCAACAACTTCATTTACTGGTACACTATAATCCTTCTATATTACTGAAGACAAATAGTTTCCAGCCATGTCTAATAAGAGAGTTACCGATCCATAATAGTTACAAAGTCTATTGATATCTTGACATTTTATCTTCATTACTTAGAAATATACCCTCCACTAACTGAGCAAGGCCACCTCTGACCACAAAGGTTAACTTGTTTTTCTTAGAATAGAGTTAATGCAACCTATGAACCCATGATTCATATTTTTAAGGATGGAGATTGAGGGAGGCTGGCCAATGACCAACTGTAATAAGAGGAAACTCTACCATCAAGGCCACAGTTCACAGCTCACTTTTGGAGGCAATGAGGTAATTTTAATACTGATAATGTTGTTACTGGAGGAAATATTTTCCTGACCTTCTTGTTTCATGGCAGCTGATTTATCTGGGTTTGTCAGACGGATTCTTAAGCCGTGAGAAGAAGTTTAAGAAATAATTTTTCAAAATCCTTCAAAAACGTATCAAGTCATATACATTATTATAATGACTATGAACATCTAATATATTCATATATCTGGAAAACAGTACTTACATCATTTCAATGAGTGTTTCTGTGTGAATTTACTGATAGCGTGATTTTTCGTATTATTCACCAAACTTGTATCTCACTCTATTTTTTGCTGTTTCTGAATATAAAGGCCACCAATGCAGGTAAGCATTTACTAACATTAGAAGACACTACAGGTCCTAAGAAAGTGGTAGCTGTCTCACCCCTTTCTAAAGTAAATAATACTGGTGTTATTGGAATGAATGTATAGTTTACTAATAAAGCTACTTTAAAGGAGTAAATAATTTACATATACAATTTATAAAATCTTGCTAAGAATTTGACCATGATGCCTTATTTTACATGTCGCCTTATTTTACGTGTCTTAGCGTGATTTTTTCTGGGTAAGGTTATCAGCTTTTCTTTAAAAGATTATTTCAGTGGCGCCTTGGTGGCTCAGTTGGTTGAGTGACTGCACTGACTTTGGCTCGGATCATGATCCTGTGGTCCTAGCATCGAGCCCTGCATTGGGCTCCCTGGTTGGCCAGGGGCCGGCTTCTCCCTCTCCCTCTGCCCATAGCTCCTCTTGCTTGTGCTTTCCCTCTCTCTGTCAAATAAATAAAACGACTATTTTAGGGGAAAAAATTTACTTCAATTCCATAGCCATTTACTTTGGTAATAACAAAGGGATAATTCAGAGCATGCACTCTTAGTGCTGGTAATTGTTCATGACTTTGTATTCTTGAGTTTTTAATCTGTTTTTCCAGGCTTTTTTTTTTTTTTTTGGACATTTGAAATGATGAGTGCCAAGAAAAAAAAGTTACCTGTATGACTGTAAGTATGAATTGTAAAATTCTTAAATTGCTTTTATTTTTTATTTTATATTTTTTATTAATTATTTTTATTAACATATAATGTATTATTTGCCCCAGAGGTATAGGTCTGTGAATATCAGGCTTGCACATTTCACAGCCTTCACCATATCACATACCCTCCCCAATGTCCATAACCCAACCAGCAACCCTCAGTTTGTTTCGTGAGATTAAGAGTTTCTTATGGTTTGTCTGTCTCCTAATCCCATCTTGTTTCATCTTTTCCTTCCTGACCACCCAACCCCCCTGCCCTGCCTCTCAAATTCCTCATATCAGGGTGATCATATGATAGTTGTCTTTCTCTGATTGACTTATTTCACTCAGCATAATACCCATCCACATCATAGCAAATGGCAAGATTTCATTTCTTTTGATGGCTGCATAGTATTCCATTGTGTATGTATGTGTGTGTGTGTGTGTGTATACCACATATCCTTTATCCATTCATCTGTTGATGGACATCTAGGTTCTTTCCATAGTTTGGCTATTGTGGACATTGCTGCTATAAACATTCAGGTACATGTTCCCCTTCAGATCACTACAGATCACTATCTTTAGGGTAAATACCCAGTAGTGTGATTGCTGGGTCACAGGGTAGCTCTCTTTTCAACTTTTTGAGGAACCTCCATGCTGTTTTCCAGAGTGGCTGCACCAGCTTGCATTCCCACCAACAGTGTAGGAGGGTTCCCCTTTCTCCACATCCTCACCAACACCTGTCATTTCCTGATTTGTTAATTTTAGCCATTCTGACTGGTGTGAGGTGCTATCTCATTGTGGTTTTGATTTGTATTTCCCTGGTGCTGAGGGATGTTGATGACTTTTTTATGTGTCTGTTGGCCATCTGGATGTCTTCTTTGCAAAAAATGTCTGTTCATGTCCTCTGCCCATTTCTTGATAAGATTATTTGTTCTTTGGGTGCTGATTTTGATAAATTCTTTATAGATTTTGGGTACTAGCCCTTTGTCTGATATGTCATTTGCAAATATCTTCTCCCATTCTGTCAGTTGTCTTTTGGTTTTGTTGACTGTTTCCTTTGCTAAACAAAAGTTTTTGATCTTGATGAAGTCTTAATAATTCATTTTTGCCCTCGCTTCTCTGGCCATTGGCAATGTTTCTAGGAAGAAGTTGCTGTGACGGAGGTTGAAGAGGTTGCTATCTGTGTTCTCCTCAAGGATTTTAATGGATTCCTGTGTCACATTGAGGTCTTTCATCCATTTTGAGTCTATTTTTGGGTGTGGTATAAGGAAATGGCCCAGTTTCATTCTTCTACCTGTGGCTGTCTGATTTTCCCAACACCATTTGTTGAAGAGACTTTTTTCCTTTGGACATTCTTTCCTGCTTTATCCAAGATTAGTTGACCACAGAGTTGAGGGTCTATTTCTGGGCTCTCTGTTCTGTTCCATTGATCTATGTGTCTATTTTTGTGCCAGTACCATACTGTCTTGATGATTACAGCTTTGTAATAGAGCTTGAAATCTGCAATTGTGATGCCACCAACTTTGGCTTTCTTCTTCAACATTCCTCTGGCTGTTTGGTGTCTCTTCTGGTTCCATATAAATTGTAGGATTATTTTTTCCATTTCTTTGAAAAAAATGGATGGTATTTTGATAAGTATTGCATTAAATGTGTGGATTGCTTTAGGTGGTAGACATTTCACAATATTTCTTCTTCCAATCCATGAGCATGGGATGCTTTTCCATTTCTTTGTGTCTTCCTCAATTTCTTTCATGAGGACTTTATATTTTTCTGAGTACAGATTCTTTGCCTCTTTGGTTAGGTTTATACCTAGTTATCTTATGGTTTTGGGTGCAATTGTAAATGGGATTGACTACTTAATTTCCCTTTCTTCTGTCTTGCTGTTGGTATATAGAGATGCAACTGATTTCTGTGCATTGATTTTATATCCTGACACTTGACTGAGTTCCTGTATGAGTTCTTGCAGTTTTGGGTTGGAGTTTTTTGGGTTTTCCACATAAAGTATCATATCATCTGCAAAGGTGAGTGTTTGACTTCTTCTTTGTTGATTCAGGTGCCTTTAATTTCTTTTTGTTGTCTGACTTCTGAGGCTAGGACTTATAGTACTATGTTGAATAGCAGTGGTGATAGTGGACATCCTTGCCCATGTTGCTGACCGTAGGGTAGAAGCTCTCAGTCTTTCCCCATTGAGAATGATATTCACTGTGGGTTTTTCATAGATGGCTTTGATGGTATTGAGGTATGTACCCTCTGTCCTTACACTTTGAAGAGTTTTGATCAAGAAAGGATGCTATACTTTGTCAAATGCTTTTTCCACATCTATTGAGAGTATCATATGGTTCTTGTTCTTTCTTTTATTAATGTATTGTATCACATGGATTTACAGATGTTGAACCAGGCTTGCAGCCCAGGAATAAATGCCACTTGGTCATGGTGAATAATCCTTTTAGGGTACTGTTGGATCCTATTGGCTAGTATTTTGGTGAGAATTTTCGCATCTGTGTTCATCAAGGATATTGGTCTCTAATTCTCCTTTTTTGATGGGGTCTTTGTCTGGTTTTGGGATTAGGGTAATGCTGGCCTCATAAGATGAGTTTGGAAGTTTTTTCCGTTTCTATTTTTTGGAACAGTTTCAGGAGAATAGGTATTAATGCTTCTTTAATTGTTTGGTAGAATTCCCCTGGGAAGCTGTCCGGCCTCAGGCTCTTGTTTGTTGGGAGATTTTTGATGACTGCTCAGTCTCCTTACTGGTTATGTGTCTGTTCAGGTTTTCTTTTTTTCATGGTTCAGCTGTGGTAGTGTATATGTCTTTAGGAATGCATCCTTTTTTTTTTTTTTTTTTTTTTTTTTTTACAGATCGTCAAATTTGCTGGCATATAGTTGCTCATAATATGTTCTTATAATTGTTTGTATTTCTTGGGTATTGGTTATGATCTCTCCTTTTTCATTCATTCTTTCATTTGGGTCCTTTTTCTTTTCTTTTTGATAAATCTGGCCAGGGGTTTATCAATCTTATTAATTCTTTCCAAGAACTAGCTCCTACTTTCATTTATTGGTTCTACTGTTCTTTTGCTTTTGATTTCATTGATTTCTGTTCTGATCTTTGTGATTTCCCTTCTCCTTCTGGGTTTAGGCTTTTATTGCTGGTCTTTCTCCAGCTCCTTTAGGGGTAGGGTTAGGTTGTGTATTTGAGACCTTTCTTGCTTCTTGAGAAAGGCTTGTATCACTACATAATTTCCTTTCAGGACTGCCTTTGCTGTGTCCTACAGATTTTTAACAGTCATGTTTTCATTATAATTTGTTTCCATGAATTTTTTCAATACTTACTTAATTTCCTGGTTTACCCATTCATTCTTTAGTAGGATACACTTTAGCCTCCATGTGTTTGAGCTCTTCCCAAGTTTTCTCTTGTGATTGAATTCTAGTTTCAGAGCATTGTGGTTTGAAAATAGGCAGAGAATGATCCCAATCTTTTGGTACCAGTTGAGGGCTCCTTTGTGACCCAGGATGTGATCTGTTCTTAGAGAATGTTCCATGTGCACTAGAGAAGAATATGTATTCTGTTGCTTTGGGATGGAATGTTCTGAATATATTTGGATGTCCATCTGGTCCAGTGTGTCATTTAAGGCCTTTATTACCTTGTTGATCTTTTGCTTGAATCATCTGTCCCTTTCAGTGAGGGGGGTGTTAATGTCCCCCATTACTACTATTATATTATTGTCGATGTGTTTCTTTGATTTTGTTATTAAATGGTCTATATAAATGGCTGCTCTCATGTTAGGGGCATAGATACTTAAAATTGTTAGATCTTCTTGTTTGACAGACCCTTTAAGTATTATATAGTGTCCTTCCTCATCTCTTATTATAGTCTTTGGCTTAAATTCTAATTGATCTGACATAAGGATTACCACCCCAGCTTTCTTTTGATGTCCATTAGCATGGTAAATTGTTTTCTACCCCCTCACTTTAAATCTGGTAGTGTCTTTGGGTTTAAAATGATTTTCTTGTAGACAGCATATTGATGGTTTTTTTTTTTTTTTTTAATTTTTTATTTTTGATAAACATATATTTTTATCCCCAGGGGTACAGGTCTGTGAATCACCAGGTTTACACACTTTTTATCCATTCTTAGACCCTGTGTCTTTTGATTGGGGCATTTAGCCCCTTTACATTCAGGGTATCTATTGAAAGATATGAATTTAGTGCCATCGTATTGCCTGTATGGTGACTGTTACTTCGTATTGTCTCTGTTTCTTTCTGTTCTACTACTTTTAGTCTCTCTCTATGCCTAGAGGACCCTTTTCAATATTTCTTATAGGACTGGTTTGGTGATTAAAAATTCTTGTAATTTTTGTTTATCCTGGAAGCTTTTTATCTTTCCTATTTTCAGTGATAGCCTAGTTGGATATAGTATTTTTGGCTGCATATTTTTCTCATTTAGTGCTCTGAATATATCATGCCAGTTCTTTCTGGTCTGCCAGGTCTCTGTGGATAAGTCTCTGCCAATTTAATATTTCTAGCATTGTATGTTATAGGTATCTTGTCCCAAGCTGCTTTCAGGATTTTCTCTTTGTCACTAAGACCTGTAAGTTTTACTCTTACATAACAGGGTCCTATTTTTTATTGTGTGGTCCTATTTTTATTGATTTTGAGGGGGGATTCTCTGTGCCTCCCGGATTTTGATGCTTGTTCCCTTTGCCAAATTGGGGAAATTCTCTACTATAATTTATCTCAATGTACCTTCTTATTCGCTCCAATATATCTTCTGCCCCCTCTCTTCTTCTTCTTGAGTCCCAATTATTCTAATATTGTTTTGTCTTATGATATCACTTGTCTCTCAAATTCTCCCCTCATGGTCCAGTAGTTGTTTGTCTCTCTTATGCCCAGCTTCTTTATTCTCTGTCATTTGATCTCCTGTATCAGTAATTCTCTATTCTGCCTCATTTATCCTAGCAGTAGGACCCTTCATTTTTGATTACACCTTTTTTTTTTTTTAAGATTTTATTTATTTATTTGACAGACAGAGAGCACAAGTAGGAAGAGAGACAGGCGGGGGGTGAGGGGGAAGCAGGCTCCCTGCTAAGCAGAGAATCCAATGTGAGGCTCGATCCCAGGACCCTGGGGTCATGACCCGAGCTGAAGGCATAGGCTTTAACCCACAGAGCCACTGAGGCACCCCTTGATTGCACCTCTTTAATAGCCTTTTTTTTATTTCAACTTGTTTAGATTTTAATTCTTTTATTTCTCCAGAAAGGGATTTTATTTTTCCAGAAAGCGTTTCTCTAATATCTTCCATGCCTTTTTCGAGTCCAGCTATCACCTTGAGAATTGTCATTCTATACTCTAGTTCTGACACATTACCAATGCCCATATTGATTAGGTCCCTAGCCATTGGTACTGCCTCTTGTTCTTTTTTTTTTTTTTTTTTTTTTTTTTTTTTGTGGTGAGTTTTTCCACTTTGTCATTTTATCCAGGTAAGAGTATATGAATGAGAGAATAAAATACTAAAAGTACGGCAAAGATGCCAGAAAACTGTACACTAACCAAATCAGAAGAGACCCACAACCGGGGAGAGAAGAAGAAAGGAGGACTGTTTTCTTTTTCTTTCTTTTTTTTTTTTTTAAGATTTTATTTATTTGAGAAAGAGAGAGAGAGAGAGAGAGAGAGAGAGAAGCAGACTCCCTGCTGAGCAGGGAGCTTGATATAGGGCTTGGTCCTAGGACCTTGGGATCATGACCTGCGCTGAAGGCTGATGCTTAAGGGACTGAGACACCCAGGTGCCCCATGGGAGGACTGTTTTCATGTTTACCCTTGTATAGGAGAATTTAATCATAGGACTGGAGATAATGGGATTTTTTTTTTAAAGTAAGGAAAATAAATACTGGGAAACACATGCAATTTGTAGTTGTAGTAAAATTCTTCTACACCATTTGGTCTTTTTCTTGTTTTACTAAGATATTTCTTACTAAGTCTAATATTCATGTATAAGGCTTTATAAGATACTTTCCAAACTTCAAAAATTGCCAAACTCATTTAAGCTATTTTTTTCTGTAGCTTCAGTATGAATGTTCTTCATTTTATTGTGAGGAAAACTTGTGTTAAAAATTTCCATTCTTTATGTGTAATGTATAAACCCATTTGAGATAAACTCAAAGATAAAAGATTTTGCTGTAATCTATTAAACGTTGTCAGATTCAGTATAATAGGATTTGCTAAAATAGAAACCTATTTTCATTGCTTAGTTTATACACACACACACACACACACACACACACACACACACACACATATACCTCCTGTCTTCTCAGTAAGGTCAAACTTCAGGAGAGTGAGGCCTCTGATTTACTTAATGCAACTGTGACAAGTCAGCTAGGGATAGAGGAATATAGGTTAATGGTTGTGTTAGAAGCTGCTGATGCCCCACCGAAGTCCCCTCAAGTGGCTGGAGGCACCCTCCTGCAGCTGCTAAGGTGTCTGCTGCACCCATCTCTGGAGGGTAGTTTGGGTTTTAGGAGATGTCTTGTCTAATGATCCCTGAAAGGTCAAGCACTCACACCCTGAGGTTGTAACAGTTTAGCCCCCTAAGTCTTTCAGTATATCATTGGTGCCACCCATGCTCCATAGCTCCCTGTGGAATTAGACTGATCTTGATTTCTCCTAAAACCACATCCTTTTCCTAGCTTCTTACACCAACTCTGCTGTTTTCTCATTCACTTATAAATTTCTTTTTTAAAAATTAAAAAAAAAAGTTATTGTGTTATTTAGTCACCATAAAACACATCATTAGGTTTTTTAAAAAAGATTTTATTTATTTACTTGGCAGAGAGAGATCACAAGTGGGCAGAGAAGCGGGCAGAGAGAGGGGGAAGCAGGCTCCCTGCTGAACAGAGAGCCCAATGTGGGGTTCCTTCCCAGGACCCTGAGCTGAAGACAGAGGCTTAACCCAGTGAGCTACCCGGGCACCCCTGGTTACATCATTAGTGTTTGATGCAGGGTTCCAAGATTCATTGTTTATGTACCACACCCAGTGCTCCATGCAATACTTGCCCTCCTTAATACCCACCACCAGGCTCATCCATCTCCCCATCTCCCTCCTCTCTAAAACCCTCAGTTTGTTTCTTGGAGTCCACAGTCTCTCATGTTTCATCTCCCCCTGTGATTCTCTCCCTTCACTTTTCCTTTCCTTCTCCTGAGGTCCTCCATGTTATTCTTTATGCTCCATAAGGGAAACCATATGATAATTGACTTTCTCTGCTTGACTTATTTCACTCAGACCCAAAAGACTCCACCCCCAAATTACTAGAACTCATACAGCAATTTGGTAATGTGGCAGATTACAAAATCAATATCCAGAAATCAGTTGCTGTCTTACATACTAACAATGAAATAGTAGAAAGGGAAATTAGAGAATCGATTCCATTTACAATAGCACCCAAACCATAAGCTACCTTGAATAAACCTAACCAAAGAGGTAAAGGATCTATATTCAAGGAACTACAGAACACTCATGAAGTAAATTGAAAAAGACACAGAAAGATGGAAAAAACCTTCCATGCTCATGGGTCGGAAGAATAAACATTGTTAAAATGTCTATGGTGCCCAGCACTTATAAATTTCTTTCAAGAGTAAATGGACTCATTATGAAGTCTGTATTCCCTAGCACACATGAGAATAACTCCTTAAAACATGTTAAAAAATGAAAGCAGGACATGAGGCATCCAGTCATGGAGACATGTGGTGGACAAAGGGTATAGGCTTTTTAGCTTTTCTGGGGTTAATGCTATTTTTCATTTGTATTGTCTGTGTCACCCTCCTTTCTCTTACTGTGTAATAATAATAATTAAGACATAAATAGAGCATACTTGTGCTTACAATTCCCAGTGAAGGCCGCATAAATAATTTGGCTCTTTTTCCATTGGTTAGAACTTAGGATGGTGAAATGCCCATTATTTTCCTAAGATTGCATTTCTCCGATTTTTCCCAGAAGATACTGCCTGAGTGGGTTGTAGTTGCCTGGATCTGGCAGGTTGTTTATTTATTAAAAGATTTTATTTATTTATTTGACAGACAGAGATCACAAGTAGGCAGAGAGGCAGGCAGAGAGAGACAGAGGAAGGAAGCAGGCTCACTGCTGAGCAGAGAGCCCGACGCGGGGCTCGATTCCAGGACCCTAGAATCATAACCTGAGCCGAATGCAGAGGCTTTAACCCACTGAGCCACACAGGTGCCCCCAGGTTATATTTTAAAGGAGACCATTTGGTAGCTACATTAACTCTATCAGGCCTTTTGGGTAGTACTTAGTATAATTTAGGGTCAGTCTTAGCCAGGTCCAAACTGGTGAATTATTCTAAGAGCCTTGAGTGAGTTAACATAACTTCCCAACATGTTACGTTGATGAGCAAGCAGCTCACATATAGGAAGAGTTGGGCACTGTGAGTGCAGGTGACAGGATCAAGAACAGGACTTGGCTGGTTAGCTCTTTTTAAGCACTACTCCCTCTTTTGCACCTTGGAGGTTAATTTTACCAAATGATAAGCCCAGAGTCTGAGGGAATGAATGGTGTTTCCATTTGTTTAGAAATAGATGAGACATTGGCATGGTCTGGATCTGTGATCTGGAAAAGAAGATTAATTATTTCCAGTTTTGAAACAAAATCCAGTGTATTCTGCATCTTAAAGCATGGCATTTGTATGAGCTTGCTAGGGGCTGCCGTAACAAAACACTACAAGCTGGGTGACTTAAATAACAGAAATTTATTGTCTCAGAATTGTGGAAGGCTGCTATTTGAGATGAAGATGTCAACAGAGTTAATTCCTTCTGAGGGATGTGAGGAAAGTGTTTCCCATGCCTCTCCCCTCACTTCTGCCCTTTGGCTGACCAGCTGGTATTCCATGGCTGGTGGAAACATTATCCCCACTTTTGGTCTAATGGTCACATGGTGTTCTTCCAGTGCCTATCTGTCTCTAAATTTCCCATTTTTATGATGCCAGGCATAATCTTTGAGGCTTTTCTAACTTCATTACCTCTGTAAAGACCCTATCTATAAATAAGGTCACATTACTTACCACATATAAATTTGGAGTGGACCTAATTCAATCCATAACAGACTCATTAGAAAATTCTTTTGTGTTGGTGGATATTCAAAGAAATTCAGTAATTAAGGATACACCTGGCATAACAGATACAAGATCATTAAGCTGAAAAACAATACATTGATGAGAGAAATTAAAGAATATCTAAGCACGTAGATATCTCATGTTCATAGAGTAGATGTTGCTAAAATGTTACTTTCCCCCAAACTGATGTACAGATGTAATACAATTCCAGTTTTTTTTTTAAAAATTTATTTCTTTTGAGTTATTAATTTTTATCTTTTGAGCTTTAATTTTTTTATTATGTTCTATTAGTCACCATACAGTACATCATTAGTTTTTGATGTAAGTGTTCCACGATTCATTATTTACATATAATATCCAGTGCTACATGCAGTACATGCCCTCCTTTATACCCATCACTAGGCTAACCAGTCCCCTCATCCTCTGCCCCCTAAAACCCTCAGTTTGTTTCCCAGAGACCATAGTCTCTCATGGTTTATCTCCCCTTCTGATTTCCCACCCCCTTCATTTTCCCTTCCTTCTCCTAATGTCCTCATGTTATTCTTTATGTTTCACAAATAAGTGAAACCATGTGGTAGCTGACTTCCTTGACTTATTTCACTTAGCATAATCTCCTCCAGTCCCATCCATGTCAGTGCAAATGGTGGGTATTCATACTTTCTGAAGGCTGAGTAATATTCCGTTGTGTATATGGACCACATCTTCTTTATTTATTAGTCTGTTGAGGGGCATCTCAGCCCTTTCCACAGTTTGGCTATTGTGGACATTGATCTGTGAACATTGGGGTACATGTAGCCCTTCTTTTCACTACATCTGTATCTTTGGGGTCAATACCCGGTGGTGCAATTGCAGGGTTATAGGGTAGCTCTGTTTTTAATTGTTTTCCAAATTGGCTGTACCAGATTGCTGTACCAGATTGCTTTCCCTCCAACAGTGTAAGAGGGTTCTCCTTTCTTCACAACCTCTCCAACATTGATTGTTTCTTGCCTAATCAAATTCTGGCCATTCTAACTGGTGTAAAGTGGATCTCAGTGTGGTTTTGATTTGAATTTCCCTGGTGCCTAATGATGTTGAATATTCTTTCATGTGTCTGTTAGCCATTTGTATGTCTTCTTTGGAGAAGTGTCTGTTCATGTTTTCTGCCCATTTTTTGACTTGATTATTTGTTTTTGGGGTGTTGTGTTTGAGAAGTTCTTTATAGACCTTGGATACCAGCCCTTTGTCTAGTGTCATTTACAAATATCTCCTCCCATTCCAAGGCTTACCTCTTTGTTTTGTTGACTGTTTCCTTTGCTGTGCAGAAGCTTTTTATCTTGATGAAGTTCCAGAAGTTCATTTTTGCTTTTTTTTTTCCCCTTGCCCTTGGAGACATTTCTTGAAAGAAGTTGCTGTGGCTGATGTCAAAGAGGTTACTGCCTATGTTTTCCTCTAGGATTTTGATGTATTTCTGTCTCACACTGAGGTCTTTCATCCATTGAGAGTTTATCTTTGTGTATGGTGTAAGAGAATGGTCAAGTGTCATTCTTCTGTATATAGCTGTCCAATTTTCCCAGCACCATTTATTAAAGAGACTGTCTTTCTTCCCACTGGCTATTTTTTCCCTGCTTTGTAGAAGATTAGTTGACTATAGAGTTGAGGGTCTGTATCTGGCTTCTCTGTTCTGGTCCATTGATCTATGTGTCTGTTTTTGGGCCAGTACCATGCTGTCTTGATGGTCACAGCTTTGTAATATAGCTTGAAATCAGGCAACATGATGCCCCCAGCTTTGTTTTTCTTTATCAACATTTCCTTGGTGATTCGGGTCTGATTCCATACACATTTTAGATTATTTGTTTCAACACTTTGAAAAATGCTACTCCTATGTTGATTGGGATGATATTGAAAGTAAGGATTATTTTGGGCAGCATAGACATTTTAAAAATGTTTATTCTTCCGATCCATGAGCGTGGAATATTTTCCCATCTTTTTGTGTCTTCTTCAATTTCTTTGAATAAACCTAACCAAAGAGGTAAAGGATCTATACTCTAGAAACTAAAGAATGCTTACAGTTCCAATTTTAAAGAAGTCACATGCATGTTGGCTAATTGAGTATAAGTAAAAGAAAGAAATCACAAATCAAAACTCCAGCATGTTCATTTATAGAAATAGGTCAGCTGATTGTAAAACTCATACAGAAATGCAAAGGACCTAGAATAGTCCAATGAAATCTGAAACAAAGAATAAGGTTGGAGAATTTGTATTCAAACTTGTACAATGAAGAAAATTCAGTAAGATTACAAAATTACCACATAAAAATCTAATACTTTTGTATTCATAATTAATAGTGAGAAGCTATAATAGAAGATATCACCTTATTTACAATAACTACAAAAGTAAAAATAGTATATTTACTTAGAGTACATTTAATAATAAACACATGAAACCTAAATAAAACAAAAAGCAAAATAAACAAAATAATAACAACAAAATCCAAAACCTTTAAAATATTTGTAAAAGATACAGAGTAGTTCTGAAATTAAATGAATAGATGTTTTCATTCCTAGATTTACACCTAACAGACTTGCTTTGAAAAGAATGTTCACAGAAGCATTATTTGCAAACCTCTTAAATATAAACCATCCAAATATCTAATAGCAACAGAATAGATACTAAGTTGTAGTATTCATCTGAAACTATTACGTAGAACTGAAAGTGAATGAAATATAGTTATCCAGAGTATGAATCCACCTCAGAAATCAAATGTTGAGTAATCAAATACAGGAAGAAAAGAGTTTAGGATGTATGATTCTTTTATATATATATATATATATATATATATATATATATATATGTTTATATATATATGTTTATGTATATAAACATATATATATAAACATATAGTTCAAGAAAATCAGACAAAACTAAAATAAAACACTATTTTAAAAGATGCACATTTAGCTGATAGACTGTAAATAAATTAAGAAAATAAATACCATACAACTAAAGATAGTGAGTAATTCTACAAGGGCTATGAAGAGTTAGTAATTGTGAAAAGGGAAGACGATGGTGACCAATGAATGTTGTTTTTTTATTTGGATGATGATAACTTGTCTATAATATTTGTTATTAAATCACTGAATCATATTTGTGTTTTATAGACTTTTTCATATGTCTCTTATATTTTGAAATAAAAATACAAAAATAAATTCCAATGAAAATTTTAATATATGCTTTTCACATCCCAGGGGATCATCTTGTGTGCTCCCTGAATTGTGAGAACTTGCTCTGAAGATGAATGGATTAGACAATACACAATGGTAACCAAATTTGTATAGAAATATGTATCTTATCAAGGTGATTCTGTTTAAGAGAAATGCAATCTGTCTTCAGGATAATGATCTTTTATTGCATCATTTAACCTTTCTTCTCTTTAGTAGAGACTTCTATTTCTTCCTAAAAATAAGTGGAGTCTTAGGAGGATGTATGATATTAAGAAATAATCAAAATGAACTCATCATCTTTTAAAGTAGTGCTGGTTTTTATTTTAATATATCTGGAGAGTAAAAAAGCATATGTAGACCTTAAATATGCTTGAAACAGGTATTTATGTTAAGGTGTTAAAGAATTAAGTTTATCTTACTCTTCACTATTAGCACATTAATATTATTGGTCCATGCAAGGACCCTGGTTTATTTTGCTTTATGTAACTTAATTAGTATTTGATTTAATTTAATTTTATGTATTACTATTTATCTTCAGTCCTCAATTTGATTACTATCCTGTTATTTATATATTTGTTATTTTGCATCCAAAGATTGATTATTATTTTTATTTACAATGTTTTCAAGATGTAGATTTTGTAATAAGGAAAATCATTTCTAGCATTATATATGAGTGTAGATGTATGTAACCATGTACTTTTGCCACTGCAAAAGTATTTTCCTTCTTTTTTCTCTTGTTTCTTATGTTTTGTATAGCCTGGGTTGTGATTTTCCGAGGTGATGATTTTCTAGTCAAACATAGGGATTTTGGCTCTTAGATAGTGTGGGTGACACAGTAGAAAGGATTTTTACCTGAGAATCGAATAGCTAGGTTGTAATTCTGAATATGCCAATAATTTACTCTGAGAATTGGGGCAAAGCAGTTCCTCATTTTGCACCTGTTTCCTCATTCTTCTTAAAAACTGGTTATTCTAAAAGTCTGTCCCACCTGTAGTTTCCAGTTGTTAGGTTTTTATTTTATTATTATTATTATTAAAGATTTTATTTATTTATCTGACAGAGAGAGAGAGAGCACAGCAGAGGGAGTGGGAGAGTAAGAAGCAGACTCCTCGCTGAGCAGGGATGCCCCCCGCCCCGATCCGGGACTCAGTCCCAGGACCCCAGGATCATGGCCTGAGCCAAAGGCAGACATTTAGCTGACTGAGCCACCCAGGTACCCCTGGATGTTTTTAAAAACAATTAAGATCAAGGAAAAAATGTTGACCAGAATAGCATTGCCAGTTTATAAAATTTTGCCAAGTGAAATTTTTTTTCTTCCAAAAAGTATTCCCTAAACCAAGGTTCAAATCTGTTTCTTCACTTCTACCTTCTTTTCTTCTACAGTCATCTGTTCAGCACCCATTCCATTTATAACTCAGTTCTAAGGGCTCCTAACACATGATCTGCCCCAAAGGAAATTCAATTTCTTCACCTATGAAGCAGTTCCTCCTCCTGTATCCCTGTTTAATTAATAGTATTACCATTTTACTTCTCATGGTTGAAATGTTAAAGTCTTTGGCTTTTCCTTTCTTTTGCCATCTGTTGAAAACTTCAATCCATCATAAAATCCCCTTCATTTAAAATAAAATATATCCCTCAAGCTGCCTCACTGGTACAGCCTTAACCTGCTCCCTGAACCTTTTTCAGTCCTATGTTGTACCAACTTCCTGATTATTTCTGATTCTCTCACTTACTCCTTCCTCCTCAAGGGCTTCTAAGCTGCCATTTTTTTGAAGATGGAATATGATCACATTACCCATATACCTATATTTTCTCTGACAAATTGGTAAGAACTAATATTCAAACTCTGTTGGGTGTACTAAAGCTTTCAAAGTTGTTTCCCTATTTATCTTTCTGGTTTTAATTACCAGTTTTCTGACTGATACCACATCCCATTTCCACGTCAAATATTTTCCTCTTGTCCAAACATACTCTCTCCATCCCTGTCTTGTTCATTCTTCTAGGAAATGTCTTTTTCCTCCTCCTTTCTCTGATAAACTTTACCTCACTCAATAGACCTTCAGACCTTCTCCAGGACTAATCGTTCCCTCCTTTATGCTCCACTTGCATTTAGCTCTGTACTATTTTGGGGGAAAGAAAGTATTTTAGTAATTGCCATCCCAAGAGCCTTCTATAATGCTTAGAAAATCAGATGAATTAAAAAATATACTGATACCAAATAATCATTGAACTGTTGGCTTTCCACATTTGCAAGAGTGGGACTAAATACTAAGGTGTATGAAATCAGTGAAATAAGTATTGGACAGTGTTGCCTTCTCTTATTCAGTGTAGTTCTTGTCACATAGTATATGCACAATAAATATTTTTGAGCAGGTGAGTTACTAAATAAGTATGTACTTTGAGCATGACACAATATGGAAATACTTAATGATAGCTGACTTGGAGGTCTCTGAGAAACCCCTTTGTGCTCAAATCCCACACCCAGAGCCAGATGGGAAGACTTACCCAACAAAACTCTAATGTTGACAACTATGTTCTAGCACTGCATATTGTTTGAATCTTCAGATCTTCAGATGGCAAAAATATCAACCATTGTTTGAATCTTCAGTCGGCAAAACTATCAACCAGATGTTGTAGAATGTAGAATCATGTAGAATAATTGATTTGGTAGTGCATGCTATTGTTTTTACCATATCATAGATATTAATGAGCCATGTCTATTGATAGAGCCTGCTGGAAGAAATACTGTTCCTGATAAAGCACGAAAGAAGGAACTTTCTATATGTAAATAGGTGGTTATAGGTGCTAGAGTCAGGGAGCTTCCTAAAAGAGGCAGACGTGTCACATATGTGGGACCATAAATATTTTTCCAAAGATACCAGGGTGATTCCTATGCATATCAATGATTAATGACCTCAGTCTAAGGGACTAGAGTGAGAAATATGTCCCCCTGGCTGAGGTAAATCCCAAAGAATATATTTCCCTCTAACAAGTTCTGGAGTTTCTTTTCTGCAATCCTAAAATGCTCTAACCAGGGTTAACAAAGGTCAACATAACTTTGAATACATTTAATTGGAATAAAAGGAGTAATAAAATATCTTTCCAATTGTTTATGGAACACTTGCAGTGAATTAATTATCCTTTAGTTTCTGGAGGCTCCACACATACTAAAAATTCAAATTTTATGTGGGATTGATAGTTTGACAGAAACTGTTTTTAGGAAGAAGTAAAACAAAACACCCACGAAGATAGATTTATGCACAAACTCTAGAATATTGTTGGTGCCTTTATGTAGTTTATAACAACTGTCTTTAGCAGCCAATTAAGTGTTTATGATAACCATTGATTTAAGTGTGAGCATAGAAGGAGTTAAATGTATTTAATATTTAAAATTAATCTATCATGTTTTCTTTGGAAGAAATACATGAAAATTTTCTCAGTCAATAAAAAGTAAATTATAATGTCCTCAGAAAGAAATCACTTTCTAGTTCATTCCCAGTTAGGGTCAGGATAATATAATGTAGTTTTCACCTAAGATATCAATTTACTTTCCAAAAATTTTAGAAACTTTGAATAGTGGCTAACTAAGAAGGGTTCATGCTAAATCTAACTAAGATTGATCCAACTGTACACTTTCCCTTACGAGAAAACAAAACAAAACAAAACAAAACAAAAACAAAAACAAAAAACAAAACATTATATAAGCTCCCTCAAAGTCTTCATAGCCAGAAGCTTTGTGCTGACTTTGGTGGAAGTAGACAGGACACAATACTTCCAAATTAATTACTTTGATCTAGACTACAATGAACCAACCTTAATAAATTCTTTTTCTTTGTTATGGTATCTCCCCGAGTCAGTCTTTCCGGGGTTTTAAGTGGAAGAGAAACAAATGAGAATTGTTTACATTCATTTTATTCAAGGAGCTTTATTTATTTATTTTTTTCTTGTTTGAAAATTAGTGGAAGTTTCTAAGTAGAAGAACATTTCTTCTTCCTCTGGAGAATTTTACAGGACACTGAATAAGATACTTCAATTCACAAAGGTGGATGGAGCCTTTTCAGTGTGATCTCTCTATGCTAAAGGCCATAGATAGTCCTTGGCTTGTTAGCTGTTTACATTTTTGCAAATGAGAAAACTGCATCCTGAGAAATTTTTATCCAAGTCTTTAAGGGGAGCTTTGGGACTCTGGGTGAGAATCAGTCTCAAAATTGTTTCCTGACTCTCGGTCCTGTGTTTTGCGCACCTCTGAAAATGGTATTTCATTGAATTTTCTCATCATCTCTATACTAGAATCCCTTGATAACTGTTGAATTTCTATCAGCAAATTTTCATTCAGAGAGTTGTGGAAGAATCAGGTTTAGATGCAATGTTGCAGATCATTTGTTTCAACATGCTTTCTCTAAGCTAAAAAAGAGTCTGTGTTTTTTTAACCCCAAATAAAAAGAAACCAAAAGGAAAAATGCTACATTATCTCCTAGAATGACTTATCAGTAGTAGACATTTCCATAGTGGGAGTTTTTCATAACTTTCTTTCAAGAGCTTTTTTCATAGGGATAGCAGGAGAGAATATGAAAATACCAGGAAAGACATAACGGGGGAAATAATCACTAGAGGTAAAAAGGTGTAGAAGGTATTGAAAATAAAATGTAATCACATGTATTTACTGCATTTTTTTTTTTTTTTCAAAATTGTTTCTAATCCTAAATCCAGGACCTAGGGCCTGGTTTTTGTTGTTGTTGTTGTTTTGGTTTTTGTTGTTGTTGTTTTAACCAGGTTTCCTTATCAACACATTGACTAAAATTTCCTCACATTGTACAATATTTGTTGCAATTCTATAGTGCTTTTGGGGTAGCAAGGACTTCTTTGTATAAGGCAGAATTAAGAATCACCTTATGTAGTTAGAAATAATAATATATAACTGCCCAATGTTATGAACCCTCATTCTACCTAGCTACTTATAACTGGATTTTAAATGCAGCTGATAACTATCTCAATTTTTAGATAAAAGTTATGTAAATCCTTTAAGAGTAATAGAGAGTTCTAATATTTGGTCAAAAATATGAGGAGGAAAAAACACAAACTGTTAGGAAAGTCATGCGAGTCTCTAGAATGTTTTATTAACAAGAATCAATTCCTAAATTGTATATTTAATAAAGTGGACAATTGCAGAGACAAGACTAGGTTTGGAAGAGAGAATTCAGCTGTGAAATTACAGCAGAACTTCATGTAATTTAGTGCTCATTTTCCCTCAGAAAAAACCCATAAAGGAGAAAACATGTGTAACTATCCTCATTTTATAAAAGGGGAAAGGCATTCTAGAGTGACGTATTAAATTATTGCCAAAGTTGCTATAGTTCATAAAAAAGTAAGCCACTGCTGGTCAGAAGCCAATTAGATTTTGAATTTAAATATTCTGATTCTAAATCTGATGTTACTTGCACTATATGGAAATGAAGTCCTTAATATATTCTTGGGAAGATAAAGTGACAGGGACCAGACTTTTCTTCCATCTGAAACAATAAAAAAGAGACAAAATCGACAAAACTATGATTTTTAGACATTAGACATCAGAACAGTGATCCCTGAGGGAGAGGAAACAATGAGGTGAGTCTCTGACTGGCCCAGGTTACTGCAGCCTCAGGGACTCACTGCGTTGAGGAAAGGTGGGGAGACCAAGTGATCTGAATTTGCACAGCAGAGTGCTAGATGACAGGGAGAGAGAGAGAGAGAGAGAGAGAGAAAGACAGACATAGAGAGAGAGCTGTGTGTGTTGGGAGTGGGGGGATCCGAGCATCTACAGATTTTCTCTTTGTTCTTTAGCTGACTACTGATCAGTGAATTTGAGACAACTATCCAACAGCTGGAAAAGATATGCAAAAGGCTTAGAGAAAGGAATTTACAGAAGTCACAAAGGTTGGCAATAGTTCTTGTTTCCACCATTCAGAGGGACTGCAATTTTGTAATTAAAGGAGTTGAGATAGAGTACACAGAAATATATTGTCTCAGTAATAGGGCAAAATTAGTTCTGGACTAAGGTCACGTCTGGTCCCACCTAAACGAGTATAAAAACAAGATTTGAATGGATCAAACTATGTCCAACTAACTGTACCACTCTCCTGAATAAAGATCAAGAATATTTACAGGAATATAAAAATATGCAAGATCCAAAAATGTAGAATTCACAGTGTTTGACATCTGATCCAGAGTTACTAGGCATGCAAAGAAGCAGAAAATATGATCTGTAATGAGGGGGAAAAATCAATCAATAGAAACAAACCTATGAAAGATGTAGGTGATAGAATTAGGACAAGAATTTAAAAACTGGGTGTGGTGCATAAACAATGAATTCTGGAACACTGAAAAGAAATAAAATGAGAAAAAAAGAATTTTAAAACAGTTGTTACACTCATATGGTGTAGATGTAAGAAAATAGAAGAAAGATTATACATGTTAAGTAGAGATAAAAAGATAGAGATAAGACCCAAATCAAGCTTCTAGAGATGAAAACTACAATGTCAGAAATGACAGATATTCTGGGTGGTTAAAACGGCAGGTCAGACACACAGAAAAAATGGGGAACTTGACATCGATACTAAAAAGGATCCAAATTAAAACACAGAAAAAAAAACCCACTTAAAAAAAAAATGAACCCAGAACCAACAACTGTGTGACAGTTTCAGAGAGTTTTAGGTACATGTAATTGCAGTCCATGTAAGAGAGGAAACAGAGAAAAAAGATAAAATGATCAAATATTTTAATTTTCCAAATTTGATGAAAACTATAAAGAAAGAAAGAAAACTATAAAGAAAACTCTAAAGAAAGAAAGAAAACTATAAAGAAAACTCCCAAAGAAGTTCAACACAGTATAAGCACAAGAAATATGAAGGAAACCACATTAAGTCACATCAAAGTCAAATTGCTTAAAATTAGTCATTAGAAAAAAATTAAGTAGTCAGAAAAAAAGTCAGAAGAGTATGTTTAGAGAATAAAGATAATGACAGGCAGGAGTAACATCTTTAGAGTTACTGAAAAGCAAAAAGAAAATCTCTGCACCTTGCACACTTTACCCAGTAAAGAAATATATATATATTTTTATTTTTAAGGTAAGGTTTTATTTTCTTATCATGTTAGGAAATTTAACATGTATTTTTAACTGTGTCCCAGTTATGCTGTGGGGGATTTTATGGATGCTGGAGCTAGGGTACCATTACCTTTTTTTTTTTTTTTTTTAAGATTTAAAAAAAAATTATTTGAGAGAGAGAGAGATAAAGTGCACAAGCAGGGCAGGGGGTGGTGGTGAGGAGCAGAGGCAGCAGGAAAAACAGACTCCTCACTGAGCAGGGACTCAGTCCCAAGACCCCGGGATCATGACCTGAGCAGAAGGCTGATGCTTAACTGACTGAGCCACCCAGGTGCCCCTCAAAAGGGAAATGAAACACATTTAAAACCTAAAAAAAAAGGAAACAAAACCTATCAAAATTATTTAATGCAGGTAAGGCTGTGCTTAGAGTACAGTTTACAGCACACGCGCATGTGTGTGTGGATAATGAGGGAATATTATGGATATATATAAATAAGAAGGTCACGGAGCTGAGGTCACTGATTTAAATCTTCCTTTAAACAACGACAATAACAACAAAACAACAAACAACAACTTTAGAAAGAACAAATTAAACCTAAAGTAAGCAAAAGAAAAGCAAGAGCAAAAATAAATCAGAAAAATAAGAGAAAATTGAAGAGACTAAAATCTGATTTTTTGAAAAAATCAATAAAATTGATAAATCTCCAGAGAACCTGAAAAGAGAAGATGAACCAAATTACCAATATGAGAAATGAGAGAAGAGACAACAGTACAGAGGTCCCCGAGTTTAAGGAGAGGGAATATTATGGAAAACTTTATGCCCATATATAACAACTGAGATGAAGTATAAAAATTCATTGAAAAACACAAACTGCCAAAGGTCCTTCAAAAAGAAATGGATAACTGAATTGTGCTTTTTCTATTACACAATTTCAGTTTTACTTAAAGAAAATTCCAGACTCAGGTGGTGACTTCTAGCAACTATGTAAAGATGAAATACTACCTACATTAGCAAACAACACAAACAGAATCTAAGCAAGATATACGAACAGATATTTCACCCAAAAAGATACATACATTAAGAATAAGCCCTTGAAAAGATGCTCAACCTCATGAGTCATTAAGAACATGTACATTAAAAAACAGTGTGATGTCATTACACACGTGCTGGAAGACTAAAATTAGAAACCTGATCAAAACAATTATGTCAGGGGCATAGAACCATTTCACCTCTTATACGTTGTTAGTGGGAATGTAAAAAGGCACAACCATCTTAGAAAAACATTTACGTACACACCAATGGCATGACTTGGCAATTTCAGTACTAGGTATTTACCAAAGAGAGAGATTAAAGCAAGTTTCCACATGAAGACATGTATACACATGTTCATAACAACTTTATTTGTACTAACTAAAAACTAAAAATGACCCAAATGTCCACCAATAATGGAATCATTAAATAAATTATAATACATTCTTGTAATGGTATACTAGTAGCCATAAAAAAGAATGAACTTTGGTAATATCCAACAACGAGGATGAAATTCAATATAATTAGGCTGTAAAGAAGCCAGACAATAAGAGTACATACTCTATGACTCTATTTACATAAGATTCTAGAAAATTCAAATTAATCTGTCAACAGAGAAAGCGGGTTTGAAGTTGCCTAGGGATGGGAATTAGGAATAGAGAGAGGTATGTGGGGTGGGTACAATGGTACACAGGTAAACTTTGGGGATGATGGATATTTTTATTAGCCCAATTATTGTGATGGTTTCACTGTGTGTGTCTGTATGTCAAAATTAACCAAAGAATACTCTTTATATACATGCAGTTAATTTTATCTAGTGTATTTCAGCAGAGTTAGGAGAAATTATTCTTGTCATATTCATGATCAGAATACACACAAATATTGTGTTGCTGAAACTATGTCCTATTTCCTCTCCCATATGTGACCAAGAGTCCCTTCCAGTAATCATGTAGCTTTCCTGTTGGGATCTTATAGACTACATTCTTTCACTGGAAAGTAGTTTGGTCTAAAATACCATTATTTAAAGATTCAGTATGTGTTCCCTATTAGAGTGGGAAAAAAGATAAATTCTTGAGTGAGATTTGGAGGATAGAATTAAGGCAGTAGCCACTTTAGAACTCATCCTTATTGTATGGGACATTGGTATGGGACAGTTCATGGCATTGGTATGGGACAGTTACCTGTCCTACAAGGGCTCCTCCTTCCTCTGGGTCTTCTTTTAGCTCTTTCTTCTGGTCTAGAGCTGTGTTCACTTCCATAATGAAGGGCACCAGCTTCCCCTGCAGGGCTTCCTTACCCTCATGATTACAGGCAACAGGAACTGACACATTCCAGTCCATTCTCATGAATTCTAGTTCACACTGTGGATGCAGATTATGCTTGCTTTCCTGTATTTACACGCATCTTCCCTTCCCAAATGCTATCCTTGGGGATTTAAGTCTCCAGCATCAGATTCTAAGTTTACATGAGTCTGAATTTTAGATGGGTAGATTTGAAAGCTTCAGCCACTTTGAAGAAAGGTTCATTTTCATCTTGGATCCTTGATCCTATTTTTTGAGAAGGGGAAATTTTTAGTATGCATTCACAATGCCACCACCCATGGAGGCCTGCCTTCTTCATTTCCAGACTCACTTGTGGGTATATGCTGTGTCCTATAGAGACCTCCAGACCCTTACTTCTAATGGAGCAGATTTAAAATGATGGCGAGGAGAATGAATCCATTACTGTGATGTATAGATAGATGATAGATAGAGAGATTGATCTATATATCTAGCATGTTTACTATAATATTTCTCCCTCCATATTTTAAGCATGGCCGTTTCACAGTGAAAAGGGAAATCCTTTGCTATTAGAAACTTTGATTATAAATACTTTGCCACACCCTAGTTTCGCAACCTTGGACGTTATTTAACTTGCTGGGGCTCAGTTGTTTTGTGTATAAAGGGTGGGTTATACAGTTTACCCTTTCATGTTGCAAAGCTTAAAGGAGTTAAGTTATGTAAATTAATTGATACTGTGCCTGGAACATTGTTTAAGTTCTCATTAAATGTCCTTGCTATTACTTCATCTAACTAGTTGCAGAACTCATAAAGTCACATCTCTTTTAATATGTTTCTCTCATATGTGGAACACAAGGAAGTGAACAGAGGACCATAGCAGAAGGGAAGGAAATCCAGAGGGGGAGAAATCAGAGAGGGAGATGAAGCAGGAGAGACTATGGACCCTGGGAAATAACCTGAGGATTTCAAAGGGGAGAAGGGAGGGGGTAACAAGGTATTGAGGAGGGCACATCTTGTGATGAATACTGGGTGTTATACTTACTTAATGATCATTGAACACTACCTCAAAATTATTGCATACTATATGGTGGCTAACTAAACATAATAAAAAATGAAACTGCAACACTTAGAAAAAATTTTTTAATTTATTTTTTTAACATCTTAATTTTATTTTTACAGTGTTCCAAGATTCATTGTTTATGCATCCACCCAGTGCTCCATGCAATATGTGCCCCTCCTTAATACTCACCACCAGGCTCACCCATCCTCCCACTGCCCTCCCTTCCAAAACCCTCAGTTTGTTTCTCAGAGATCACAGTCTCTCATGCTTCATCTCCCCCTCCAATGTACCCCAATTCACTTTTTCTTTCCTTTTCCTACTGTTCTCCAGGTTATTCCTTACACTCCACAAGTAAGTGAAACCATATAATAATTGGCTTTCTTTGCTTGACTTATTTCACTCAGCATAATCTCCTCCAATTCCATCCATGCTGATACAAAAGTTGGATATTCATCCTTTCTGATGGCTGCATAATATTCCATTGTATATATGGACCTCATCTTCTTTATCCATTCATCTGTTGGTGAATCTTGGCTCTTTCCACAGTTTAGTGATTGTGGTCATAACCACTATGAACATTGGGGTACATATGGCCCTTCTTTTCACTTCATCTGTATTTTTAGGGTAAATACCCAGTAGTGCAATTGCAGGGTCATAGGGTAGCTCTATTTTTAATTTCTTGAAGAATGTCCACACTGTTTTTCAAAGTGGCTGCACCAACTTGCATTCCCACCCACAGTCTAAGAGGGTTCCCCTTTCTCCACATCCTCTCCAACACTTGTTGTTTCCTGTCCTGTTAATTTTGGCCATTCTAACTGGTGTAAGGTCATATCCCAATGTGGTTTTGATTTGAATTTCCTTGATGGCTAAAGATGATGAACATTTTTTATTGTTCTGTTAGCCATTTGTATGTCTTCTCTGGAGAAGTATCTGTTCGTGCCTTTTAAGGTAGGATTTATCCCTCGGATCCAAGGGTGAGTCAACATTCACAAATCAATCAATGTGATAGAACAAATCAATAAGAGAAGAGAGAAGAACCACATGTTCCTCTCAACTGATGCAGAAAAAAATCATTTGACAAAATACAGCATCCATTCCTGATTAAAACTCTCAAAGTATAGGGATAGAGGAAACATTCCTCAACTTCATAAAATCTATGAAAAAACCATAGTGAATATCATTCTCAATGGGGGAAAAACTGACAGCATTCCCATTAGATCAGGAACACAACAAGAACGCCCACTCTCACCACCGTAGTACTAGGAGTCCTAGCAAAAGCAGTCAGACCACAAAAAGAAATAAAATGTATTCAGATTGGCAAAGAAGTCAAACTCTCTCTCTTTGCAGATTACATGATACTTTATATTGAAAATCCAAAAGACTCTCCCCCTAAACTACTAGAACTCATACAGCAATCCGGTAATGTGGCAGGATACAAAATCAATGCACAGAAATCAGTTGCTTTCTTATACACTAACAATGAAAATATAGAAAGGGAAACTAGAGAATCAGTTTCATTTACTATAGCACCAAGAACCATAAGATACCTTGGAATAAACCTAACCAAAGAGGTAAAGGATCTGTACTCGAGGAACTACAGAACACTCATCAAAGAAATTGAAGAAGATACATAAAGATGGAAAAGCATTCCATGCACCATGGATTAGAAGAATAAACATTGTTAAAATGTCTACTGCCCAGAGCAATCCATGCTTTCAATGCCATCCTGATCAAAATTCCACTGGCATTTTTCAAAGGGCTGAAATGAACAATCCTAAAATTTGTATGGAACCAGAAAAGAGCCTGAATTGCTAAGGAAATGCTGAAAAGGAAAAACAAAGCTGGGGCATCACGTTGCCTGATTTAAAGCTTTACTACAAATCTGTGATCACCAAGACAGGATGGTACTGGCACAAAAACAGACACATAGACCAATGGCACAAAGTAGAGAGTCCAGATAAGAACCCTCAACTCATGGTCAAATAATCTTCGACAAAGCAGGAAAAAATATACAGTGGAAAAAAGACAGTCTCTTCAATAAATGGTGCTGGGAAAATTGGACAGCTATATGTAGAAGAATGAAACTCGACCATTCTCTTACACCATACACAAAGATAAACTCAAAATGGATAAAAGACCTCAATGTGAGACAGGAATCCATCAGAATCCTAGAGGGGAACATAGGCAGTAACCTCTTCATCAGCCACAGCAACTTCTTTTAAGACACATTTCCAAAGGCAAGGGAAACAAAAGCAAAAATGAACTTTTGGGACTCCATCAAGATCAAAAGCTTCTGCACAGCAAAGGAAACAGTCAACAAAACAAAGAGGCAACCCACAGAATGGGAGAAGATATTCACAAATGACACTACAGACAAAGGGCTGATATCCAAGATCTATAAAGAACTCCTCAAACTCAACACCTAAAAAACAGATAATCATGTAAAAGTGCCACACTTATTAAAGGTGTATTGAGAATAAAATAATACC
This sequence comes from Mustela nigripes, assembly GCF_022355385.1. Lineage (NCBI taxonomy): Eukaryota > Metazoa > Chordata > Mammalia > Carnivora > Mustelidae > Mustela > Mustela nigripes. Next base: position 9,654,240 of record NC_081560.1, on the reverse strand, counting down.
AAAAATGAAACACACAAAATGAACTTAGACCATCTGGCTCTGGAGTCTTCGTGCTCCCCCCCACCATGTCCTTCAGACAGCAGTAAGTCTGACCTAAGCAGTCACAGCCCACAGAAGGACCGCCACTCGTACCTGCAGTTCAGGTGCGGCTGTGTCTGGAGACTAGCCCACAGCGGCATACTGGACTACGGGCCTGTGTTCCACTGGGGAGGAAGACTGCCTTGCCCTCCATCCGCATTCTGGAAAAAACACTGCTGGACCAGCACTGATATCAGGTAACAATCTACTGGCTCGTTGGAGGATGCAGGGCCGGGTTTTAAGGTCAAGTCTCTCTAAAGCCAGAGCAAGAAACGGATTCCCCATGACTGGATGAAGCATTTGCCGCCGAACAGCCTCCTTTGTTCTGATTGAACATTCTTGGACCATTTAGGGCAGCAGAGAGGGTCCCAGTAGGAAATTCTGGGCTTCTTGCTAATCTGGGCATTTGGGGAGTTTGACAAATTAATTGTGCTACTGTGCTGTTTAGAATAAATGCTTTGTATTATCACCCAGTCACACATACATATGATGCATCTGTGGATTCGTGACCCTAAGTGAGTCGTTGACTTTAGTTACCCCTTCTCACAAGGCACGAATGTTCATGAGAAAGGATGATTTTTACTTATATATTTAATTTTCCCTTTCCCTGTGGAAGGCCTTAGAACTAGCCCTCCCTCTCTTCGTGATTTTTGCCAGCACAGTATATTTTTCCTTTATTTTGCAGTCTTTAAAACTTAACTTTGTGCTGAACACAATGAAACATGCTTCCACCAGTTCTGTCCCTTGTGTCCGTGCAGATTACCATGTAGGTGAAAGAAGAAACCGTGTTACGCAGTCAGTTTGTGCTTCCGACCAGCTGACCTATCCTAGGATTCAGCATTCCTAGATGTGGGTAAAGCACAATTCTTAGGGGCCATTGAATGAAGTCAGCTTAGCAGGTACTGTCTGTTTTTGACCTCATTCCCTTCCTCTACCCCATAGGGAAATCTTAGGAAGGAGAGAGCAGTTGCAGGCACAGAAATAAACCCATGAGTTAGGATGCTTTGTGTTGTAAGCCAGCTAAATTTAACTTAAGTTAAAAAAAAAAAAAAAAGAATGAGGAATATGTCAGTATTTGAGTATGTAAGTGTGTATGTAGGTGTAATGAAAATGGAGCTTTTGTTCTAGGAGAACAATTGGCTTTGAGGACCTCTCTCACCTCTCCGCAGTCGCGTGGATATCTTGAAAGGTCTCAGCTGTCAGTTCTACTATAAGAACATGAAATCACCAAAGAGAGCTACACACCGCCGAAAGGAATTTCATTATGAATCAAGACTAGAGAAAAGCTAACCTGTTTATCACCAATTTGGATAGATTCAGATACAGCTGGAGTTTCCCTTGGCTAATTACGTTCTTTTCCATCTTGTTTTATTAAAGATAGGAACAAAGGAAGCCCTTCTGGAAGTAGCTGGCTATTTTTTACTACCTGATTTTAATGGTAATAACAATACTTCATGCAAGTGAATGTTACTATTCAATTAATCTTTTTTTTTTTCCTTTTAGGATATTTGAACTTTGTTATAAATCATGTCTATCTGGTCAAGCGAAGTATATAAAGGTGGGATCAAAAGAGATAGACTTTCAGATTTTCCACTGGATTTAAATGTATCTATTACTATTACTCTTTCTAATCCTTTGTTTTAATGGCTGTGAATCAAGAGACTAGACTAGATTCTCAGTTATCTTCTCTACCCCAAAACTAATTATTATTTCATTCTAATACATGTAAAATATTACCCACTTTCAGTTATATCATTATGTCTTTAATATGACAGCCAAATTAATGCTGTCAGGGAACTAATTCTTCCATACAAGGTTTCAGGTAGCTCAATGTCAAAAAATGTGTTGCCAGCTCTAAAAACTTTTACCTGCTTTCTTCATACTTACCAGTGTTGTACCAGTGAAACCTGGCTGGCTGAGAGGACTGGTAGCCTGAAGAAGTGTAAAAGAGGGAGCTAGGCTGTATTTTCAATTTTATTAAAATTCTTATTTTCAGCTAGCTGTATGCTTTTTATGCTTGGCCTAATTTCCTTTTGGCTATGGGCAACATTTTGCAGGTTTTACAATCTCGTCATAAAACACAACCTATCCCATTATCACATTACATACCTCCATCGGCACGTAATATTTTACTCAACTTAGAGGTGGGGAGATAAAGCCAAGAACAGTTTTCAAGGTTTTGAACTTTTCGATAATGTATGCTTTGTTGGGCTTTGCTCCTAGTCACATATTAACCAATAGGCATAATAAAACATTTGAATCATTTTTATTTACTGGTGTCTATATGTCTCTTATGATAAGAATTATTTTAGATAAATGAATTCTTTTCACATGCCATTTTAATTTAGTTTTCATTTCTATAAATGACACACATGAATTGATACTTACTACACTAATGGAATAAGGTAAAAAAAAAAAAAAACCCTCCATACTCTACTCACGCAAACAAAGTTTAAGTACTTTTTTTCAGGTAACTGAAACTTCTTTCTATTGGATGACAAAGAAACTTTTACTTACTCATATGTCCATATTTCCTGAGTTAATAATTTTCTTTTTTACTCTAAGTGTCAATCTACTTAAATTTTAACTTATAATTTAATTCTCAGATTGGTAGGATGCAGTAGCCTTTGCACTAATCATTCCCCTCCACCCCTTTCCCTGCTATACCTCAGGATCATATCTAAGTGAATGAGTGTACCTAGGTCTGGGTGGAGAGAAGGGGGCCTTGGTTTGATGAATTGGCCCTTGGATTCTGGTTGATGATAGAATTGATTTCCTTAAGATGGAAGATGAAATCCCTTTTCTCCTGGATGTTGACTAAGGCCTCTCTCTCAGCTCTGTAATTACTTGTCCTATGGTTCCCTCCATCTTCAAACTAGCCTCAAAATGTCAAGTTCTTTCCATACTCCAAATCTTTCCCAGGACTTCTTCTGTTCTGCCCAAAACAGAATAGTCTGCTTTTAAGTATTCTTATCTGATTAGGTCTTGCTCACCTGAATAATCTTGAGATCTTAAATCAATTGACCTGGGACTTTAATCTAAATCCCTTCAAAGCAGTACCTAGATTAGCGTTTGAAAAGCCAAGGGAGTGGAATCTTGGGAGGACCATCTTAAGAATTCTGCCTGCCACAGTTTGCCTTCTGGCCCCCAGAAAGTCATGTCCTTCCCCAAACAAAATATATCTACTCCATTTCATGGTACCCCCAAATTTCATTTTATTACAGCATTATTTTCAAATCTCAAATCTCATCTAAATCTTATCAGCTCCAAATTCTAAAATCTCATCATCTAAACCATCTAAATTAGGTGATGAGGCTACCTTTCTTCCCGGAGACTGAGGAAGAAACTGCTTCCAAGTTCATTCAGGATGTTGGCAGAATTTTGTTCTTTATGTTGTAGGACTGAGGTCCCCTTTCCTTGCTGGCTCTTTGCCAAGGGTTGTGCTCCTCTCCTAGAGGCTAGCTGTATTACATCTACAAAGTGCTTTTTATTATACAATATAACATGTTCATGGGCAGGCTATGGAATCATTTTCATCGTTTCCAAAGAGTGGGGAAGGATAATAACTGGCAGCCATTTAAGAATTCTGCCCACCATGGATGAGATGCTCCTGTGGACCTTCTGGAGCCCTTGTCTTTCACTACTCCTGACTAATTAGCCCTCAGGTCTGTATATTCTTGGATTTTCCCATACATTTCTACTGGCACTGAAAGACAGGTGGGGCAAGGACCTGGTATCTGATTTATTTATACTACCTTTGTTTTCTTACAATCTACTCAGTCTGGCAGAGCAAGCTTTATAGTTCTTCTATTTTATTATTGCTCTTCTTAATGTAAAACCTTGCAGTTTTGTTTGTCACATTTGGTTCTCATTATGGTTGTCATAGGACAATTTGAATTCTAGGATTATGGAGTTCAAATATAACTATACAGTCATTCATTTCTAATATCGGTGAGGGACTCTAATGATTCCTTATAAAATGCACAGAAAGTCTACAAGAAATAAATGGAGATTCATGTGAATGATAAATATTGAAAATTAGAGAGAAGTTACATATGTGGCTACCAAGTGTTTAAATTCAAATTTGGATCATTGACTCTCTAGTGAATAGATTACTCCTTTAAATTTTTATCTTGTCATTGTAGGCCTGTGGTAAGTGCTCCCTAGGTCTGGTGTCCAGGAGAGCTCTAGAATCTGAGAAACATCGTAGTGAAAACACAGATTAAAAGAAACTGTTCATACGTCATTAGTTTAATAAATATTTATTGACTACCTACTATATGTCAATATCGATCCTTTTTTCACTCTTCTAGCGAATGAGATCATGAAAAAACAAAGCAGATACAAAATTCCTGTACTCAACTATTTAAGTAAGTTATACAGAATGTTAGAAAACAAATACTAACACAAAGCAAGACAAAAGAGATCAGAAATGTTGATTCTGGAATGTAAAGATTCAAGTTTATGAAAAATCTAACTAAGAATGTACTCTTTGAACCAAGGCTTAAAGAATGAAAGAGAGGTTGGTCTGTTACTATCTAGGAAAAGAGGATTGTAGGCAAAGAATAGTTAGCACAAAGGCAATAATAGGAATTTTCTAGGAACAGCAAAGGAGCAGTGGAGCTGGGGTGGAGGAGGCGAGGAGGAAAGGGAGAGAAAAGGAGGTAAGGGGGCTGGGCATGGTGGGAGAGAAGTCAGATAGGGACACAAAGGTATTGTAAAGATTTTAGATTTTCCTCTGAAAGGAAGAGAGAAACATTTGATGACTTGGAGTGAGGTTTGACATAAGAATATGGCTCACATTCTAAAGCAATCATTTTGACTGCTTTATTGAGAGTACTTGTATGGGGCAAGGAAGGAAGCAAGGACCTAGTTAGGAGGCTACTGCAATGATCCTAACCAAACCCAAACCAAAACCCCCAAAGGTGGCTTGCACTTAAGTGTAAAAAGAGTAAATGTGAGTAGTGGGCAAATTGTTGATGTATTTTGAAAGTATAGCCAAGATAATTTTTTGAAGGATTGGCTATAGTTTTAAGAGAAAGATCTCAAGGATAAATCTAAATTTTTGGCCTTGAGCTGTCAACTAAGATAATACAGGTAAAAACAGTTTTCAGGGCTATCTGAGGTTCAGTTAGGATGATGTTAAATTTGAAATATGAGATATCCAGATGGAAAAGTTTATTAAATATTCAAGTACAATATTTTTTTAGATATTCACTTACAGGTATTTACTAGATACCCAAGTGGAAATGAATCAAGATTTGAAATGTGAGTTTGAGGTTCAAAAGAGAGGTATGGGCTGCAGACATAAATTTGGGATTTATTGGCATAAAGACAGATCCAACAGAATCAAAAATGTGGTGAGCATAGATGGACTAGGAATCAAGGGCTGTGTTCTGGAACACTTCAATTTTAAGAGTTCAGGCAGAAAGGAAGAATAAGAAAAGGAGACTTGATAAGAAGAGAATAACACGATAAGAGACTATCAAGAGGATGTAGAATTCTGAAAATCAAAGAGAATATATCAAGGAGAAGGAAGGAATCAAGGAAGGGGTGGTGGGTGCCAAGTATTTATTTGACAGAGAGAAATCACAAGTAGGCAGAGAGGCAGGCAGAGAGAGAGAGGGAGGAGGAAGCAGGCTCCCTGCCGAGCAGAGAGCCCGATGCAGGACTCGATCCCAGGACCCTGAGATCATGACCTGAGCCGAAGGCAGCAGCTTAACCACTGAGCCACCCAGGCGCCCTGTAACGACTTTTAGTCACTTGCATTAATTAAAAAAAATTTTTTTTTTTGGATGACAGAGCACTTTTGCAACCAAAGTCTTGAATATTTTACATAAAAAGAAATCAACTCTGTTAATGTCAGATTAATCAGCATATTTACTCAGGCCACAGATCAAAACTGTGCAGTAACAGTGAGCAAGAAGAAAGAATATTGCTCTCACAAAATTGTGCTATGTGAAACTTAGCTGAATCATTAAATTCAACTCTTATAGTACAAAGTGGGAATTGATACATTCAGGTAAATTCTGGAATAAGAAGGCAAGTTGTTTTAATACACGTTAAATTCCCAAGAACAGGGGCACCTGGGTGGCTCAGTGGGTTAAAGCCTCTGTCTTCTGCTCGGGTCATGATCCCAGGGTCCTGGGATTGAGCCCTTTATCGGGCTCTCTGCTTAGCAGGACACCTGCTTGCCCCTCTCTTTCTGCCTGCCTCTCTGCATACTTGTGATCTCTGTCAAATAAATAAAAATCTTTTAAAAAAAAATTCCTAGGAACAGACTTCAGGGATGTAACTGTTTAGGCATATAGAAACCATATAGAAATGTTATCTCTATCTAGTCTCATTAAGAGAAAGACATATATAAACAGAATTTTGTAGATATCCTCATGCATTATTTGCACATTTACTTCAAATGTAGGCTTTAAACCTAAACACCTATATTCTAATTTTATTGGTAAACTGAAATGCTGTTATTAAAATACCACAGATCAATAGTTTAACTTAGTAGTACCATTTGAGTGGGAGAGCAATCCCTGTATGCATTTGAAGTTATGTGTTAAGGAAACTGCATGTTATTTAAAAGCTTACTAAACAAATAACATTAAATAGAGAAAACCGAATTACCTCTTCAGGCATGAAAATTTATTCGTTATTATGAATAAGGAGCAAATTTCTATGCTATACCATTCCTTGCTATGATGTATTTTTCTTTAGTTTTTCTGCTGAATCCCAAATTCACCAACATAAACAAATGTATCCAACCAATACTCTATAATTTATACTTTGGCAGTTTTAGTTTCTCCTTCCTTTTCTTTTCTTCTCTTTCATTTCCTTTGCTTTTTTTCTTTTCCTTTTTTTCCCCTTTTCTTTCTTTTTTTTAAGAATTACTCTTGCTCTTAGGGACACAGTGTCGGTTAGTACTGAAGGAAAACCAAAGCCAGAATTAAGTAAAACACAATATATATCCAACACAACTATAGACTCAATGGAACACAGTAGAGGGAAGTACAGAGTAGAGGGAAGTAGAAGTATAGGGAAGGCAAAACATTTCTAGAAGGTGGTCCAAGTTTCAGTCTTAGCAATGTAAGTACTTCAAAAATGCTGTGCATATAGCAAGACAAAATAAAACAAGTTCATGACAGCAAATAATAGATACTTGTGCTATGCAGTATTTTTCTGGATTGTATATGAGGCAATTAATTAAACTTACAAGATGTGTAGGACAAATAATGCAGTCAGAAATGTTCAAGTGATTCAGGGTTTTCCTAGAAATATTCATTCTGCTAGTGAATATTGAGTACCTGCTAATCAAATTACTGTTAGAAATATTTCTTGTGCTTAGAGTTTGTATAATTCCCTGTTGTGTTTGTTAGTGAAAGTAGGGATGATTAGACTATGGTGATCTAAGTCAAAACTTCTGAAATTACTTCTGTACAGGTCAAATAACAGTATGAAAACCATTTAAATAGACCAAAATGTACCTTTTAAAAAATCATGTTAATCACCATACAGCACCTCATTTTTGGTGGAGATGTACCTTTAAGTATAAAATTTTAAAAATTTATACTGCATTTAAAGAAAATAAATTCTACTGACATTTGACCTATATATTTCTTCTTTTTGTTTCTCTGTTTTCCATGTTAACTTTGTACATATCTACAAACTGTATGTTGTTGCTTGCATGTTTGACTTTGTTATTAGATTAAGATGTTCTTGAGGGCAGATACTAGGTTCATTGATCCTGATAATGTGATGTATTCGTAGTTTTTAGCATGTTATGTAGGAGCTGTACTCTATGGCACAGACTCACTGATAGCAAGTAAACACCTGTGTAGAAAACATCTAAAAAGGCTTTAAAAACTGAACACTTATTGAAACCACAGCCTACAGAAAGCAGATTGGAACCTAAGGACTGAATTTAACCAGGTTTGATAGTCAAAACAGAAATAGTATCATTCTCTATAAAATGGCAGTAAAACACAGACCTTTGACATAATTTACAAAATTCCCAAAATGAAATTAAAAATTACTTCATACAGCAAAGCCATGAAAATCTCAACTCACATAGAAAGACAACTAACACATGCTAATATTAAGTGATATAGATGTTGAAATGAGCTGATGCAGACATTAAAACAACTTGTAAAAATCTTGAATGACGATCATGAACACTCCTTAAACATTTGCTAAAGTAGATAAGCTCAGCAAAGAATAGAGCAAGTGAAGAACCAAATAAATTGAAAACCATCATAACCAACATTTAAAAAAACAACTCATGGAAGTTCTCAACAGGAGAATAAAGATATAAGAGAAAGGGTGAGTTAACTTGAAAATAAATCAATAAAAATGATCAAATATATTTTTTAAAGATTTTATTTATTTATTTGTCAGAGAGAGAGAAAGAGTGAGTGAGTACAAGCAGGGAGAGCAGCAGGCAGAGGGAGAAGCAGGCTCCCTGCTGAGCTGGGAGCCCGATGTGGGGCTCGATCATGACCTGAACTGAAGGCAGACGCTTAACGACTGAGCCACCTAGGCATCCTCCAAATTATCAAATATAAATAGAAATTTAAAAATTGAAAAAAAAATCAACAGAGCTTGAAGTACCTGCGGGATAATAAGACAATGTCTTCTGCTTATGTTATTGGAATTCCAGGAGTATAGTATTGAAAAAAAACATTTGAAGAAATAATGAAAACCTTTCAAATTTAGCAAAATACATAAAACTACAATTCAAGAACCTGAGCAGACCATCAGTAGGAAACCCAAATAATCTGTGCTCCTACATAATAATCAAATCACTGAAAACTAAAGACAAATAAAAGCCTTGAAAGCAATTCCTAGAAAATGACAACTTTACTTGTAAGGGAACCAAGATTCTAAAGTGTGAATGGTCCTCACTGGAAATGATGACATCAGAACAGAGTGGCACTTCATTTTTAGTCTTGAAGAAAACTGTTAACCCCAAATTCTATGTCCACTGAAAATATCCTTCAGCACTGAAGATAAATAAAACATTCTCAGAGGAAGGAAAACTGAGAATATTGAGCCAGGCAAACTGACTTACAATAGCTACCAAAGAGAGATTTTAAGACAGAAGGAAATGAGGGGCGTCTGGGTGGCTTAATGGAATAAGCCTCTGCCTCTTGCTTAGGTCATGGTGTAAGGGTCCTAGGATCGAGCCCCATATCGAGCTCTCTGCTCACCAGGGAGCTCCTTCCCCCTCTTTCTCTCCCTGCCTCTCTGCCTATTTGTGATCTCTCTCTCTGTCAAGTAAATAAATAAAATCTTAAAAAAAAAAAAAAAGACAGAAAGAAATAATACTGGAAGGACAATTGGGACATCAACAAAGGAAGGATGCTCAAAAGAAAAAGTAAATATTGGGTTCATAGAATAGCCATTTTCTCAAGTTCCTTAATATGAGTTTAATGGTTTCAGGCTATGCATATGTAATTTATATGACAATTATAGCATAAAGGGACCTAGAAAGTGATAGTATTTCCGCACTATAACAAAATGGTATAATATTGATTCTAAATAGAATGTAAAATTACATATGGATTTCATAATCCCTAGAGAAGCCATTAAAATATGAAAAGATGTATAGTCAAAATCAAACTAAATAAATTAAAATGGAATGCTAAAGATTTCCAAATAACCCAAAGGAATAAAGGAATAAAATAACAGATGGACTACACAGTAAAAATTAAGTGGAAAAGCTAAATCTAAACATATAGATAATTACATTAAAAGCAAAAGGATGGAAACACCTAACAAGATCCAAGAGTGGAAGAATGGAATTTTGAAAATATTCAGCAAGTTTGAGAAGTTTCCTACCATTAGTTTTTTTTTTTTTTTTTCTCTCTCTCTCTCTTTTTTGTTTGTTTGTTTGTTGACTCCTTCTCTCTCTCCTCCGGGACTACCACAACATATATGTTGGGACACCTGCTGTTATACCACAGGTCCCTGCACCCCCCCCCCCCCCCCAATTCGTTGTTGATGTTCTTTAGACTGGATGATTTCTATTCATCTATGTTCAAGTTCACTGATTACTTATCATTTTTTTAAAGATTTATTTATTTATTTGTCAGAGAGAAAGAGAGAGAAAAAGCACAAGCAGGGGGAGCGGCAGACAAGGGAGAATCAGGCTCCCACTGAGCAGGGAACCCAATGTGGATTCAGGACCTGAGCCAAAGGCAGACGCTTAACCAACTGAGCCACCCAGGTGTCTCTCGTCCTGTCATTTCAAGTCTGCTATTGAGCCCACCTAGTGAATTTTTCCTTAAAATGAATGCACTTTTCACATCTAGAATTTCCATTTGTTTCTTTTACTTTATTGATATTCCTTAGTGTGTTATTATCATGATATATTTCTTTATTCCATTCAACTTGGTTATCTTTAACTCCTTAAATATTTTTGTCGTATCTGCTTTGAAGTCTTTGTCTGCCAAGCCAAATATCTTGGTCCACTCGGTGACAATTTCTGCTGATTGCTTTTTTTTTTTTTTTTTTTAAATACTCAGAAATGGTTCACACTACTGGTTCTTTGCCTTCCTCATCTTATTTTGATGAAAACTGGTTATTTAGGCCATTTGGTAACTCTGTATTCTGACTTTTTTCCCTTGAGGGTTGTTGCTTTTGCTTTGTTATTTATTTTAAAAGTAACTTGAGTGGACTTAATCTGTGGATTTTTCCTCCTCTGTGTTGTACAATCACTGCTGTCTCTCTTTAGATAATGGGGATGAGGATGGTTGTTAAAATTTAGGGGGATTTCCTGGATGTCTTTGTGACCAGCTAGTGATCTATTGTAGGTTGCGCTGTTGTGCTGAAATGCTTTGAGGGGTAAGGTTCCATTTTCTGCTGGTAGATCAGTATGTGGGTTTAAAAGTGCACCCAAAATTCGGGTGATTTTTAAAAATTGCCTCTGTCTTGTAGTTTTGCTGCATCCCCTCAGATCTTTCCTACACACACCTGAGGTACATGCCTGAGATGAATGGAGAGATTATGAAGCCTCATTAAATTTCTGGCTCTTCCTCCAGTCTATGGTGTGACCTGGGACTATAGTCTCAGGCTAAGGCTGCTGAAGCTTCTTGTGTCCAATCTGCTGGGTTTGCTACTTGCACTGACAGTGCATCTGAATGTAGGCTGTCCATCTTTCACTCTAGACTGAGTCAGCCCCTCTGGCCACTTTGGTGGCCATAGCCAGTGATGGCTCAATGGAACCACCATGCTGTTCAAGGGATGGGAGCCCCAGGCATAAATGGTGTCGACACCCACAGCTCGTACCTGAAGTCCAGCAGCTCTGTCTGAATGACAACTTCTCAGTTTGAGGCTTTCTTTTAGTTGATATCCAGATCCCTGATATGGTTGTTTTGGGCTGTTCTTATGTAGTTTTATAGTTTGGAGAATTGACAAACTCTTCACTCATTCATAAACGAAGTCCCAACTCTTTCCATGTTAGTTTTGTCTACCATTAAGTTCAATCGCATTAATAACTCATTTTGCTTTTGGTATTATTGTTATTATTTTTCTTAATGCTGTTTACACAGCTAATGTTAATTTAGGCTTATCCTTATCATTAATTATTTCCACCATTGCACTTCTAGACGTTTATCCTAGAGATATGAAAACACACTTTCACACAAAGCCTGCACATGAATGTTCACAGCACCTATATAACCTCAAACTGGAAACAACTCAAAAGTCCTCCAATGGGTGAATAGTTAGGCCTATTATGGTACATGCATACAATGAAACACTACTCAGCCATAAAGGAAACGAGCTACAGATGCCCAGTACAACTTTGAAGGATTTCAAGGGCCACATACTAAATAAAAACAGCCAATCACAAAAGTTATAAATGGGCCAATTATTCAAGGGTGAATTCTCAAGTTTACATCAGAAACTGAGGAAATTCAGTACTGGGGAAGGTGCCATGTTTTTAACTTCCCATGTATTTGCCAGAAGAATTAAATCCCATGCAAATATTATTAACATGTTGGTCTCCCAACTGATTATTAGAGCATTAGCAGGAATATGCAAAAATTTACTCCTTCTAAAGCATCTTCACTACTGAAATTTGAGTACCTTAGAACATTTGATTACGAAATCATTGAAACAAAATGTAGGCAGTAAGTTGCCTGCAAAAAAAAAAAAAATAAGCTGCATGAATCCATTTATATAACATTCTTTTTTTTTTTAAGGCTTTATTTATTTATTTTACAGACAGATCACAAGTATCAGAGAGGCAGGCAGAGAGAGGAAGAAGCAGGCTCCCCGCTGAGCAGAGAGCCTGATGCGGGGCTCGATCCCAGGAACCTGAGATCACGACTCGAGCCAAAGTCAGAGGCTTTAACCCACTGAGCCACCCAGGCACCCCCCCACACTTATATAACATTCTTGAATAACAAAAGGATAGAGATGAAGAGCAGTTTAGTGGTTACTTAGGACCAGGGGAGAGGAGTTACTTTGTGTGACGGAACAGCTCTGTGTCTTTATTTTGGCCATGGTTACATAAGCATATACATGTGATTAAACTGTGTAGGATTCTACACACACACTAGGGATTGCATGGAAAAATTGCTGAAATCTGAGTAAGATCCCGTAGTCTACAAAGGAGTATTGAATTGGCACCAATTTCCTGGTTTCTAGTAATTATTGCACGACAGTTATGTAAACTTCTTAACATTAGGGGAACCTGGCTGAGGATTCACGGGTCTCTGCTACTTTTGTTGCAGCTTCCTGTGAATCTAGAATTATTTCAAAATAAAAAGCTTTTAAAAAATGAAGAGAAAGGTAGTTTCTGAAATGATTAATGTATCTCAATTAATATGACACTTAATATTGAAACATAGCATGTACCCCCATTATAGTGCTGCCTAACCAGGTTCCTATTTCATATGCTTCCTGAAGAACTATTTCACTTTATAAATATGCTCTGTATTTCTTTGGACAATATGCTCATTTCCTTTTATGGTGCTGTGTCTTTTCAGAGTTGCAGGAAATTGTTCTATGTCTAGATGCATGCCCCAAATTAATAGGACTTAGGATCAGAAAAAAAAAAAAAAAAAAAAAAAAAACAGTTCTCAGCAGGCCCCAGCTCTGATGCCACCTTGGAAGGGGCTGTGGGTCCAGTGTAAGAGAGGCCGAACAGTTAGAGTCAGTGGATGGTGAGGGGTGTGCGCGACCAAGTGGGACAAGGAAAGAGGCAACCTGAGATCTGAAGGAACAAATATGACCACTTAGATGAAAATCTACTAAATTACTTGCATAATGATGGAGATGTTTGTATTAGAAACTGAGAATTGGCATCATTAAGACTTACAAAAAAATTTGAGGCAGATTTTAAACATTTTAGCTTCTTTGTTAATATTATGGAGGCTGCAGAGAATGCTTTTCCTCTTATGCTTTAGTAACATATTAAAGGTGCTTTCTTTCACTGGGCTATAGTTATTCATAATTTAGTTCATACTTTACACCTGCAAAAAAGACATCTTTAGGCAAAGCTGCATTTTCTTCAATATGAATTTTAGAAAGCCATGTTAGTGATGTTAGAATTATATCCAATATAAAAGTTCTCAAAATACAACAGAATACATTTACAAAAATAGGAGCAATTACAACTCTTTGTACAGTTGTAACAAAGACAAATGTATTTTATATATGATGGTATAATTTTCCCTAGGATTGTAAAATTTTTATAAATGGCATCTCATTGCTGCAGATGGTGGGAATTAGGATAGTAAATAGGACATTTCTATGTCATTCAGAATAGAACAAAATAACAAAGCTATGGTCTCCTTTTGGGGATCAAGGTATGAGAATTCAGGGCATCTGGTTGTCTTGGTCCATTAAGCCTTCAACTCTTGGTTTCGGCTCAGGTCATGATCTCAGGGTAGTGAGATCAAGCCCCACATTGAGCTCCTCACACAGCGCAGAGTCTGCTTGAAGATTCTCTTCTTCTTCCCCTCCCCCAACTCTTAGTCATACATGCTTTCTCTAAAATAAATGGATAAATCTTTAAAAACAAGATATGAGAATTCTACAGCTACTTCTGACAGGATCGGAACTGAACTGATAATAATGAGATCTATCACATTAATTTTTTGACTCCCTCCAAAAACCAATAGCCCTTAAATATTTAACATTTATTTAGTTGGATGCATAGACAAATACATTTTTATTACTGAAGTTTCAAGCTTATTCAAATATGTAATTTATTACTATAAATTTTCTGGAAAATTCCTTGAAAGGCATTTAAGTCACATACATATGAATCACTCTACTTGTCCCCAGTAAAACTGCATTATACCATGCTTTTTGTCTCAGAATATCAGCTGCTTATGAATGACAACTTTGAATGACAGCCATCTGGCTGGTGCATCTTGTTGTTCATTTATCCTCCAAAACTTACTCAGCTTGCACTTTTCCCGTTGCATAAGATATGTTAGTTAACTGACACCCTGTTTCCAAAATATTCCATTAATGTGGGATTTCATACTGGAAAGCTACCACTACTTTAATCTTTAATTTGATTCTGATTTCTGCTCTTCATTGTTGTTTTTTCTTTGCCCATGTATATGCCATGAAATTAATTGTCCATTGGGTATATAGTAGACAGAAAGTATAATGGCATGAACCTGGCCAAGTTATTTTTTAAAAAGATAGTCACTAACAATGGATACCCTGGAAGACAACTGGTCAACCCCAAGGAATAGACACTGGACATAGTACACGAGGCTGAGTAGATGACTGCACAGTTGGCTACATGACTATGCCAAATTGTTGTGGTTTCTAGAGATCCTGGAAGTTTCCAATTGTTTTGTGACAACATGTAAGCATGCATAATTCTCAAGAAACAGGAGGCAGTCTTATCCGGCCAGTTAGGAAAGATTCTGCAGTTCTCTCAGAGGGGACAGGACCATTGCTTTTGAGGTGTTCCATTTTTATCTGGAAAATAAAGAAAATAATGATTAAGTGGAAAACTCAGTAAAGACATAACTTCATTCAACACACACCATCTGACCCATTCCATTTTTACTTGTAGTCCACCATTCCTAACACTCAGGAAAGATCTGAACAGAACCCAAGTCCATCAGAACACTTAGGGCCATATAATTGGAAAAAGTTTAAGAAGCAGCAGGGTTGTCATCTGAATTTTGCTGTAAATGATGACAATAAACTAATGTAGGCAGTAAAAAAAGACTGCCCCAGGGATGATAATTCGGTCAATGGAGAGTTTCAACTACCTCTTTACTATTTTAGCGCTCAGTGGCCATGAAACCTGAGCCACTCATGGCTACTGTGAGCACTAATTGATAATGTGGCAAATGCCTCCCCCAACACATGTACTTGTAGGATTAGCGAAGTAAGAAACCTTTGGAGTGACTGTTCTGAAACTTCCTGACCAAAAATCCCATGTGGGACTTTGTCTTCTTCTGGATTTAGGACATAAAGTGAATAGAAACAAGGAAAGGAAAAGGTCTTGAAGATACCTTGGCTGACTCAGCCAATACTAATGGGAGAACTTAAATATCTATATACACTTACATATGCTCTGTCTCTGTGTTGGAGAATATGCTCTCATGTATGGAATTAACAGCAGTGGTAAGTTTCATGATTTCATAGTTTACAGCGTATACTTTTGACAGTTTCAAAACTTGCCCCCGCCCCCAAACCCACTTTTTTTCTCTTTTGTGAAGGTGCCAGGCATCTGTTAAGCAATTGCAAAAATTTTAGTGATCCCTAAACATACTTTACATGAGGAAAATGTTTTTTCCTTTAGGGGAAAAATTACAATTAAAATCAATTTTATTCCTGCATTCTCCTTGGACTTATAATATTTTAGTTGCCTTCCTTTTTATTAAAAAACCTGAATTTTTATCAGCTGAAAAAAATTGGAGCATAGAAATATTTTATGCAGAATTTGAATTGCTAATTAAGTGTGGGATTTATTTTAGGGTTGTAGTTTCTGAAATAGTGGAAATAACAGCTGTGACTGTTTCATGTTGTGCATTTGAGACTCCACACTCTGAGGCAAAATGGGCAGAGTATAAAATAGCCCATCTCTAATATGGGACACTTGAATTTATTATATAGTTCTCACTACACTGAGAGAAATTGACTGCTGTTCTCATCTTGCTGTTAGTAACAAAACAGTTCTGTCTCCCTCTCTCGTTCCCTCTTTCTCTCTCGCCTTCCTTGCCCTCCATCTCTTTCTCTTTTTTTCTCTCCCCTCTCCCCACTACATCTTTCTCTCTCCATCCCGTACTTAGGAACCAGTTTTGTGGAAAGCAGTTGAGGATTCTGAAGGATTTTCAACTTGAACCCCACAGAAAACTTACTTTAAAAACAGAGAGTGACTCTGCTGGATAAGTATAAACCCATTTTGTAATATTATCTACCTTTTAAAAGGAGTTCTGCTTTTCAGGAGACATCTGAAAAATCTTAAAGCTTTCTGATACTTACATAAAAACAGGCAATAAGTAGGACACAGTAATAGACTCTGCAAAAGACTTTCGTTTGATTCTATTTTTGCCACTCTGGGTTCGTGGGAATTCCTTAAACTCTGTCAGCCTTAGCTTGGCCTTATCTGCAAACTAAGAAAAATAATAACTATAATGCAGAAGATTTTCTAAAGATTAAGTAAAACAATGCACGTGGAAGTCATTGTGTAGACCTTCCTTGTGTTCTGAGTTACATATAAAGATACCGTAGCAACGGCACAAACCTGTCTAAGATCGAATATCTGACTCCTCAGACAAATGACATAGGGAGGGGCCAATTCCTTGAATAATGTTTTATTGATTTTAAAAATCTGTAGAAGGTTTGCCTGATGTCAGGATTGGGCAGAGGAGAACGATTGGTTCCTTGGTGTTCATTTTATGAGTCTGTCTATTTTGGGGTGTTTGGAATATTTCAAAATGAAAATGGTGAAACAAATTAGTGGAGTAGAACCCGAGATTGGGCCGTGGCAAAGTGCTGACTTCTTTTTTTTCTTCCTCTTCCTTTAAATTTAACCTTTTTACTGCCTTCGTGATGAAAGAGTATTTAGCTTTATGTCAAAGTGAGCTAAAATGAAGATATGGAAAGAAGAGAAAGGAAAGTGCTTACATAAAATTAAATTGTTGTTCTTAAAGTACCAGTAAAGTAAATTTTCTGGCAGTGGCATTTTTTTGGTTTTCAAGTAGAAGTGGCCACCTACATAGAGAAATAAAATGGAAAAAAAATTTTAAGAGTTTGACATCTTCTCCCTCAGATTAGAAAGTCTGTTTTGTAAATTCTGGTGATTAATTAAATATGGAGTAGACGCCATTGCATTACATTTTAATCAAGACAGCAAGAAAATGTACGTTATGGCTAGATGTTTATGCAGTGCTCAAATTTCACTTAGAAATATGAAAATTGGGGGCGCCTGGGTGGCTCAGTGGGTTAAAGCCTCTGCCTACGGCTCAGGTCATGATCCCAGGGTCCTGGGATTGAGCCCCACATGGGGCTCTCTGCTCTGCAGGGAGCCTGCTTCTCCCCTCTCTATCTGCCTGCCTCTCTGCCTGCTTGGAGTGATCTCTGTCAAATAAATAAATAAAATCTTTTTTTAAAAAAAGAAATATGAAAATTGTATTAGCAATAAAATAGAAAAATATTTCTCCTGATTAAACTTGTATGTTTGCCTTTCTTTGTTTTAAGCAGTGTTACAAGCCAAGAAGGGGAATGAAACCAGTTTGGACAACGTCTTTTAGAAATTAGAGGTGAAGGCAAAAGTAGCATTCCAATACCAAGGACTTGCAGTCCCAGAGCTTTATGAGTGAGTGAGGGAGGAAAAACAATTATAAATAAATACGACTTGGTGGGTTGCCAAGCCGCACAGCCTTATTAGAAACAGCATCTCGGGGCGCCTGGGTGGCTCAGTGGGTTAAAGCCTCTGCCTTCGGCTCAGGTCATGATCTCAGGGTCCTGGGATCGAGCCCCGCATCGGGCTCTCTGCTTGGCAGGGAGCCTGCTTCTCCCTCTCTCTCTGCCTGCCTCTCTGCCTACTTGTGACCCTGTCTGTCAAATAAATAAATAAAATATTAAAAAAAAAAAAAAAAGAAACAGCATCTCTATACCGTGCAGAGGTGGGAGACGGCCTAGATTATCAGATGATGAGCAGACAGTGAGCCGTAGGGACCAGGCCTCTTTGAGCAGGAGCATGGAAAATGTATTATAAGGTGTAGAAATTTAAGGAGACTTTTGAGAAAAAAACATAAGGCATAGAATTTACCTTAGCTTAAAACTGAATATGCGGTAACATGCTGTGTAAACAGAATGCTGTTTTGCATAAATTCACATATTATAAAATGAGAAAGAAAATGAACAATAATATTAATCTAGTTGAATCCAAAAATCCTAGCCAAAAACAAAAAAAAAATTCTGATAATTTTTAAGTGAGAAAGATTTGAATCAGGCTGCGATCCCATTAAAACCAGCCTCGTGGGTGACAGTCAGCCTCTGTCTAGACTCCTGCAGAGCTATTTGGACAACTGCGGCAAAACACACTTAATTCCTCTGAGACGATGTTGGGAAGATTTTTTTTCCTGATCTAATGAATTCTTTCACAGCAGGAGTCTAGAAATGCTCATGTGACTATTTCCAAAGCCTTCTTTAGGTCTTTGGGAACCACTTCTGGAGTTTCCTGTGTAACCATCGAACCCTACCTGTTCAGAGACTCACTAAGATAAACTGAGCCAGAAGCTTCACCCGCACATTGACATTTTAAGTCTTTGGCAGGCTGCCTGAGAAAATTCTAGATGAATTTGTCTCCAGAGGTTCAACAGTAATATTCCTGAATGGGGTTAGAATCACATATTTCAGAAATAATTAGAAGAGTACATAGAGTATTTTAAACACTAAGGGCAGAGTGCCTCGGTGTAAAGGGTTGGGATCTGAACTCCACGTCACTGTGTGACTTTGTGCAAACTGCCTTCTCTGTTAACTGTTGGGAGAGGTTTAACTCCTACGTTTGTGTGAATTTTAAATGAGTCCTATAAGTGCTTGATAGGAGTTGTTTCTCTATATTAAACATTTCTTCCTGGAGACGCTCAGTGCCTTGGAGTAATCCTGACCAGATTGAGTCTTTAATATCATGTTATTTTTTTCATAGAAGCATAGAATGACAAGGTAGGGAGAGAGTTTAGGGTAAATTGGTTCACCTATTATTTTACTTTAAAAATTCCCTTTTTTTATTAGAACATTTTTGGTGAGTGGTCATCTAATCTCTGAGTATTTTTCATAGCAAGGAATACACCTCTTTATATGGTTACTTGTTTCACTATTGGGCACATTTTCTTCAACTAAGAGGAATTAATATTATGTCTCTAATGTGAGTTATATTATAATTTCCAGGGAATAGCAGTTAGTAACATTATATTTAATCTGATTTTTTCCTGACCACTCCCAACTGACATCTGAAAAATAATTTAAAAAAAAATTTCTTGATGTTAATAATAAAGAGAGAGAACAAAAGTACTAATAAGTTAAATGTTAGTTTTTTTTATTCTATACCAGTAACATTTAAACATTTTTAACACCTGGGTTTGAGGGTTTTAACACCTACGGTTGCATAATGGGTTCTAACTTGCAAAATCCTACAAAACTTGGGAAATTCTTCTCAAATCAATGCCAACATTTCCAAGATCACCACCACCACCAATAAAACCTGTCAGACTGAATCATAGTCACAAAAGAAAGCTTTTTATGGCCTTGTCGTATTACCTGATAAGTCCAGAATACATTGCCTTGATTGTTCACATCCAGTATCTATGATAGAAAGATAAAATGAATATTACTTTCTTCCAGGTGTCAAATGGAATTAGGTAAAATAACTTGAAGGAATGCCTTGCTTTGCGTTGCTACATTTTTCAGCTTGTATTACCTATTCTCTCTGGAGATGGGCGGTATATTTTTCTTCTAATAGAGGGGAAGGCACTGACAGCCCATTGTGATGGAGGCTTCATTGTTAATGATTGCTATGAGGGTTGGAGAGAGAGGAAGGAAAACTTATCCATATCAGTGTAACAAGTGTACTGTCCTTTCAATCACCAGCAGGTGCAGACTTCTCTATTCTGGGTCTGGAAAATGTAATTGATTTGATAGGAATTAAAATGCAACAATAGCAAAACTGTAACAAATACTTCAACTTTTTTGTGTTTTATCTCAAAGCCTTTCATCTGATTATGTATCTTAAGAAATATAGCACTCACAGAGGGGAAAAAAACATGCTGAAAGCAACTATGAAATCTTGTTGAGTATTCAGATTAATGGAAAGAGAAATATAAACATGAATACTAATTTTTGGACCGAGCACGTTTGGTAATAAGCAGACCTGCCTGTTCACAAACAAGAACTTCTAGCTGTATACCTTAAAACCATGTGCATTTTCTTTTTTATAAAAATATAGATAATGTAGATGTGGAGGGGGATATTGTGTTCATAAATATTTTCCTTTTGTAGGAAGATTTTAAAGGATCAATAAGTGACATTGAATGGAACTTCCAAGACATAAATTGAGGGAAGTCTATGGATACTGATGACATTGCTCTCTTTCCAACTTCTCCCTCTCCTACTCCTATGAAAGCAACCCCTCATCTCTGAGCCCCCTTGGTGAAATAAAGAAAGATTATAGTCTGTGCCCTGTTACATGCCTGAGCTTTTGAGATCAGAAGCTCCATCTATGTTAAAGTATGCTGGTGTTGATAACGAATCTCAGTGACATGAAACATTATTTCTATATTAAGTGAAATTTGTCTAATTCGAATGTTTAACTTGAAGCAGCTAGACGTTTGGAATTTTATCCCTGTAAGTATCACTAAAAGTTAAATATTTTTATTTATTTTATTCATTTTTAGAGATTTTATTTATTTAGGGGCGCCTGGGTGGCTCAGTGGGTTAAACCTCTGCCTTTGGCTCAGGTCATGATCTCAGGGTCCTGGGATCGGGTCCCGCATCGGGCTCTCTGCTCGGCAGGGAGTCGGCTTCCTCCTCTCTCTCTGCCTGCCTCTCTGCCTACTTGTGATCTCTGTCAACTAAATAAATAAAATCTTTAAAAAAATGATTTTATTTATTTAGTTGTCAGAGAGAGAGAGAGAGCACAGGCTGAGGGAGCAGCAGGGAGAGGGAGAAGCAGGCTCCTCGCTGATCAGGGAGCCCGATGTGGGGCTTGATCCCAGGATCCTGGGATCATGACCTGAGCCGAAGGCAGAGGCTTGGCTGAGTGAGTCACCCAGGCGTCAATAAAAGTTAAATATTTTTAAATGAGGTTTTCCCCCTCTAGATTAATGTAGTGTTGCTGTAAATAGACAAAATGAATAACATTTCTAAGTATTTTCATGCCCAGTTATGTCTATTACAATATGACATATCTATATTTGGGGTGGACCCCTCTGTGATATTTGGCAATTTCTTTTATGAACCAAATTTTCTATATTTTATCTTAAAACAATCTATTTGCATCTTATGTCACTTAAAATTACTAGAAAGTATATAAAACTGCTCAATATATTGCAAATTATTCAAGACATATGTGGTATCACTTAATTTTCATGTAAATATTATAAAATGGAATTTAGTTTTTGTAGATGAGGATGTTGTGGTTTGTATCTTTATCCCCAAAATAGAAAAGAAATAGAATATATTATGAGCACTTACATAAGATTTTTTAAAAAATTTTTTTAAAGATTTTATTTATTTGTTTGACAGAGATCACAAGTAGGCAGAGAGGCAGGCAGAGAGAGAGGAGGGGAAGCAGGCTCCCTGACAAGCAGAGAGCCCAATGCAGGGCTCGATCCCAGGACCCCGGGATCATGACCCGCACTGAAGGCAGAATCTTTAACCCACTGGGCCACTCGGGCACCCCTTACATAAGATTTATATGGAGGAAATTTCATCTGCACTTTAAATAAAGAACATGGTATTATTAGCACTGTTTGATTTTCTCAGATAATATTCAGTATACAATCATAAAAATGTTTGAAAAATGAAGGAATATAGCTGTGTTTTTAAAAAGGAGTCAGGGTAACTAAACATGATTCAATGATATTAAAATGTAAAGACAATTTTCTTTGTATGTTGAATATAGACTGAGAGTATCTTTCAGATGGTAAACTTAGACAAAACAGTTCTGATGAAAGCATTTTAAGAAAAGAGTAAACCTGAATATTCCAATGCAAATTTTTTTTCTCCTTCTAAATGTTTCTGAAAGAAGAAAGTTCAGTACGAAATAAAAATCCAGTAGTTATAAGTAAATGTCTGAAGAGTCTGATACACAAAAAATAGACGATCCCCCCGCCGTCTCTCACAGTGCCTCTCTCTGCATTCCCCCCACTTTTATATTTCTGTGTATCAAATAAAGGCATGACTTAGTTAATAAGAAGGTAATGCTAAGACCAAAAACATAAGGAGTCCTAACAAGAAAATTGCCAGAAAAGTTTTGTTGAAAGGCGACCAGGTCTTCTTCTCTAATACTGCTCTTACTGAAATTAGGTTTTTAGCCTTTTTGAAGTCAGGGACAGGAGCATCATCAAAGATAGTCCATAGCTTTTATATAAAAATATGTGGAATGTGAAAAGCGCTGTCCATCAGGACTTGAGTTTGTTCATATCCCAAGTTTGGGGGCAACTTTAATTGTAAATCTTGAGAGAATATTAATCTATAACTTGATGAGAATAGATTAACTACTCATATTGTAAGAAAATGATAGTAATTACCATGCCGAAGAAAGTACAGGTTCCAATATTGATTTACCTTTTTGCTAGTAATTTTTTTTTTGCTAGCAAATACAGAACAATTTTAAATTATTTCTGTAAATTTTCAGCTCAGAAGCTCAAAGTTTTCTGATATCATTCTGCTGAAGGTAAACATTTTTATATAATTTCCAGAAGCTTCTTCATAGACACTTTATACATATACTATATGTATAAAGCCCAGAAAACACACCTACACAGAGACTTCTCGGTTGATTCGTTCTGAAGCCTACATTATACTGTGGGAAACTTTAGTCAAGTTAAAGTTCAATCCCTTTGACAGAGCCGCAGTTATAAAAAGACTCTCCCAAGAGCTTCCACAGCCTGCAGCCACCCTAAAGGACTTCTGTTAGTGGTCCAATGTCTTGAAGCAGGAGCTGCAAAACAGAAATTAGGAGGAGACAGGTCTAAGTTGAATAGTCAACTGGAATGGCAGAGGGGACAAGACAGGTCATGAAAGGGACACCAGACAGATTAAGGTCACTGTGAGAGAAAGGGTCCCCCATAGCATTCTTTTCTATTTGGTTTGCAAAGTGCTCAACTTTGCTGTCTTCAGTGCAAGAATTTTGCTCAACCTTGCTCTTGAGTTTTGGTTCAAAAGGCCTTGTAGTTTCCATTAAACTGACTCAATGTGGTGTCACCTGCTGGTAAAGTGTTTGATTTCGGCCCTCAACTAGTTCTGCATGAAGAGAGAGGAGCGCATACAGTCCTTAATACCAAAATGCTTTGCAACCCATAACCATATGTTCCACTACCTACTCTGACCTCTTCTTCCTTCTCTTTTTTTCATATTACTGAATTGTATTAACCCTCGTGGCCTAATGCTTTACAGATGTTTTCTAGTTCCATTTTAAGTTCTGTCTACATTTTTTCCTGCACTAGATTCTAAATACTTCAAAAGCAGAGACAATTTCCTTTTTTTGAGTATCACCAAATAGATTCAAGTAGAGTTCGCAATGAAACAATCAATACTTTTTATTTTTGTTAAATGAGTTGCCATTACTTGTGATTCTCACATTAATCATATGCTTAAATTTAAAGTGAAATTATTAGTAATATGGTTCTCCTTATAATTAAAAGAAACTCCTTAAATATATATATTGAGTGGACAGTTAATCAATTCTCTAGCTCTGCTACATAGTATATGGAGCATGAGAAATATTTAAATTCTGAATATTGATGATCTCTCTGGGTGTATTGTACTATTAGAACTTGTTTAGCAATTCTGAAGGAGTTCGGGACATTCAGGATTGTGTTTCATGATTGAATGTTTCCATCGCATTCCACACTTGCTTTCATATGTATCAAATTGGAGCATGCGGTGTGGCCTTTCCTTGATCGTTACTTAATTATGACGTTGTGCTAAGTCTTCGCTCAGGCCCAGCAGAGTGAGTGCTGTGCTGAATCCTGCAGTGACAGCTCTTTCTCTTGTTCTGAAATATTGATGATCATGGAACCTACTGTTGTGTTTAGTCTTCAACTCTTCTTGCTCCAGCTAAAGGTTAATGGGCCAAAATCCTATTGACCAGTGGGAAGGGAGTGCCAAACGACCCAATAACAAAGTATAGGTTTCTCAAACATAGTATTGCAACTGCAAATTATCAATATATTATTGTAAAATTCACCCAGAACAATGTCCAAGATAACTTTTCTCCCATGGAGAAAATGCAGATGTGCAGTCATAAAAGGAAGCTGTACTTGGGCAGATCAGGGATGATTGAAACGTGAGCAGACAAGAGTTTGAGTGGAGGCTGGTAACTTTTTTCAATTGCTGGTACGCTTTAGAAAGGAAAGAAGAACCTAGAGCAGATAGTAGCCAATATAGTGTAGCATGGCTGCCAGTGCTCAAATCCTGCCCATTCAGGATCAAGCTGGCAGTGGTAGATGGAATCGTATTTTAAGTGGAGCAAATATTGTGAAAAGTACCTGAAGAAGGCAAACTCAGTTCAATCAAAAGTATTCTACAGCCTCCCTTACCTCACACCCTCTACTTTAAGTTACATTCTTGGACTTTGAATGGATATCTTTTGAGTGAATAATAATTCATTTATTTATTTGTTTATAAAAAGATTTTATTTATTTATTTATTTGACAGACAGAGATCACAAGTAGGCAGAAAGGCAGGCAGAGAGAGAGGAAGGGAAACAGGCTCCCCACTGAGCAGAGAGCCCTATGTGGGGCTCGATCCCAGGACCCTGGGATCATGACCTGAGCTGAAGGCAGAGGCTTTAACCCACTGAGCCACCCAGGTGCCCCTTGAGTGAATAATAATTTAAAAACAAAAGATAAAGTACACTGCTAAGATGCTTAGCACCTCTAAGAATTTACCATGTATTCATGTTTACTTGAAAAATGATTCTATGCATTTTAAGATGAAACAGCCACCTATAAAAGGAAGTCTTACAAAAATCATAAAGTTGTCTATACGCTTAGGTTTTTAGACAATTCTGTTTTGATAATTATCTCTGATTCACATGTTTACATTTTTTTACTGTAAAACATGCAGAACAATTTAAAAACAAGGAAATGCCTTCCTGGGAGCCCTGCTTTACTCTGAAGAAGCTTTTTAAGTCTTTTGATAAGTTTAGTGTCAAAAAAGAATTTATCCGTTAGGAAATAATTTTAGTGGACAATATAGAGGCCACCAAAGGATATGAAGTAGTTTGGAGCATTGAATTTTATGAGCATGGTACATAAGTGCCATTATAGAAGCTAATTCTGCACTATAGATGTCTTGAAAATACACTGCCATTAATCTCCTAAAGTGAATTTTACTAGAAGACCTTGGGAAGGTGTGTAAGAGCAAGAAATAGGAAAACCTGCAATCCAAGTTTCCTTGGATTAATATTCCCTGGAGAGAGCAGAGACGTGCTTACTTTCATTGGATGGACACTTTTAACAATACATTTGAAAACAAACAAAATTTGAAGAAATACTAATATCAATCTTACTAGTCAATTAAATTGTCAAATCTTAACATTGAAAGAAATCTCTTTCTTTAAGCACAGATTTCTTCCTTCCAGCCAGTGTAGAAATCCCTTTTATCATATCTTTAACATAGTCAACTGACCTTTGGCAAGGACAGTGATAACGTAATGGAGAAAAGACAGTCCTTTAAGCAAACTAGACACAGACCTAGTCTCACAAATGAACAAAATATACTCAAAATGGATCATGGACTTAAATCTAAACTCACAAAAATGAACTCAAAATGGATCACAGACCTAAATACAAAACACAAAACTATAAAACTCCTACAGATAAGGTAGGATAACAATACAGGTAAATTTGGGTATGGTGATGACATTTTAGCTACAATGCCAAAGACACAAGGCATGCTTAATTGATGGTTTATGTCTGTTCTGACTTGCAAAGGAATAACTTGAAGATCATCTGGCTTTGTGTCCCTGAATTCCTTGACAATACACAAGCCACTCCAAGACTTGACAAAACCTGAGACATCAGAAATCAGAGACAACCTCCCCATCCCTTGCCCCAGAGACTAAGATTAGTGTTCTCACTAACCATTAAGTTATTAAATTGAGAAAATAGAACATAAACTTAAGTTTCCTTCACACCATTAAGTTATTAAATTGAGAAAATAGAACATAAACTTAAATTTCCTTCACACCTATATCTGTTGAATAAGAGACATATCTACTCTATCACCAACTGGCTTTTGACCTATGAATTGACCAGAAATTTAGATAAATTTGGGATATTTATTTTTGGATAGATTTTCTTTAAAAATATTGTATATTAAGTGTAGAGAAACCATGGAGACTCATAGTGAAAAAATAATCCAAGCTCTAGCAGATGTTATCAGTGATTCTATCTAAAGATCTGAGGTGCTAAACACTTGTTTAGGGTAAATCCAAGGACAAAGCAACTACATTTAAAGAAATTAATGTAGACATTAACGTATTAATGTCACATAATAATACAGAGAATCCTGAATGTTAGGTTATCTCTAACGCAGAAGCTGGTGCTGCTATCGAGCTTTCTCTGTATCTTCTGATAGTTGACCTTCTGCAGTATATACTGTGTATAAAATTTCACTCCATTATGGGTAAGTTGAGCATTTATATATTATATTTAAAATGTCAGTTGAGCAAAAGAATGAGGATGAATGAAAATCATCTCCACCACTCCAAAATCGGAGGAGGGTTGTTACAGAGCCAGCAAAGAAAACCACATTAGGGTAACATTAGAAAAGACTGTACTTTGTACAAATATTTTAACCAATACATTTCCCTTAAGTTTTTATTTATTTTTGGGTGAGAGAGGGAGAGTGCCCACAGGAGCAGGGAGGAGGGGCAGAGGGAAAAGCAGACTCCCTGCTGAGCCGGTAGCCTGATGCAGGCATTGATCCCAGGATTCCAGGATCATGACCTGAGCTGAAGGCAGATGCTTAACTGACTGAGTCACCCAGGAGCCTATTAACTAATATCTTTCAATGTGTTTCTTATACTTTTAATACCATGTTGATATTACAGTAGCCAGGAATTTTTTAAAAAAATGCCACTTTTATTCTTGCTGCATTTTCCTGTGTGTGTGTTGTGGGGGGGACTTATCAGGTGCCTTTCCATTTGGATGCCTATTTAAAGGGTAGTGGTATAATAAGATGTGCAAACAACTGAATGACCTTCAGTCCAAGCAGGTGTGCTCTGCCAAATCCTAGCTGTCTCTGCTGTAAATAAGAAAAAAGTCCAGCTTTATTCAGATCTCCTAGAATCAAGATTGACATTAGAAAATAAAGCATTCAACTCTTTCTGATTAAAGAAGCAGTAGAGGAGAATGGTAAAAATCGGAAGCTGTTTTCTTTAACCTCAAAAAATATAAGTTCTGAGGAAATGAGTATTGTAAGTATAAACATTACTGTCATTGCTCATATTTTGGATGATAATAGATAATCTTGCAGATTTTCACATTCTATGCATGTGTTGTTTGAGTCTGTGGATCTACTGTGTGCACATACACAAGTACTGTATTGTCTTGGAAAAAGAATAAGTTACTCACAAAGGCCAGAGGAGGTCCTTGTGGAAGAATCCTCCATAATGATTCCACTCAGGAAAACCAATGATTCTAACATAGTGAAAAAAAAAATACATGCAAAACAGCAAAGAAAGGAGCTTTTTAACAGCATTTAAATTGTAATTATAAATAGAGAATTGATTTCTAAAGTGATCTGGTGGGTTTTGAACATATTATTCACTCTCAGTGACTTTTAAATTGAATATCCTCAGTTTATAAATCAAAAGATCATTTTCACCTGCCAGTGTTGTAAATTCCACCTGCAATCTATTAATCAAGCTATGTTCCTTTTCTCTGACATCATCAGCAGTAATAAAGATTCTGCAAATGGAACTTAGCCGACAATGTTGTAGTTGATGTATGAGACAAAAAGAACCCAGCCTGCTCTTTCATAACCGCATTGGCTCAGCAAGACATAATGGTGTTAAAAACTTGTTTTCTGTTACCGAGGTAAGAAGATACTGGGCCAAGACACCTAGGGAGAAAAAAAAGTGTTGAGTGAAACTCTGCAAAATTCACCATCTGGCATCAGCCATGCTTACTGTTTTCTTCAGTTCATGTGGCTTTCTATTCATTAAATTGTATTTTGTTTCATTATAACATAAGTACAGATGGAAAGGCTGATGGGCAAAACAAAATCACAGGATTTCCTTCCAATGTGTAGATTCATAATTTCTCATAATGGTTTGTCTCTTCTCTGTTGTAATTGAATAATCAGCCAGCACAAAATGTTCATTATGCGGCTCAAGAGAACAACCCAACCCAAACTCTGATGAAATGTCTACCCTTTAAAAGATAATAATGTATTTGAAAAGAAAAGCAGGTACCATGTGCACAGTATCAAAGTAAAATCACAGAATATTTTTAGAGAATGTCCAATTCAAACTGTTCATTATAGATATGCAGAAAATAATACTGTTACATCCTTCAAGTTCAAAAGCGAGCTACTGGGAAAGAAATTATCCAAATATGAATGTTCTAACCTCTTTCTGCGGTGTTCACTTTGTCACATTCTTTAGTCAGATAAGCCTAAATTTCAGACCCAACTGTATCATTTATTGGCTTTATGACCTAAGACAAAAATTTTTTTGGGGGGAATCAATTTGCTCATGTCTCAAGTGGAAATAACAAGGTAATTAATGAGATTACATTGAGAATTACATGAGACTACCCATTCACAGCACCAAGAATAACTTGTGAGGTATTTTAAGTACTAGATAACAGGTACTGTAGTGAGCACACATGATCACTGTGGTGGTTAATTTGAGGTGTCAACGTGGCTAAGCTATGGGGCCAGTTCTTTGGTCAAACACTAGTACAGATATTGCTGTGAAGGTAGAAGAGATGAACATTTACATTATTTAATTGACTTTAAATAAAAAGGAGTTTACCCTGGATACTGTAGGTGTGGGCCTTATGTAATTGGTTGAGGGCTTTAAGAGCAGCCACTGAGATTTTTGGGAGAAGAAGCATTTCTGCTTCAAGAATGTTACTTGGAAACTGTGTCTGAACTTCTACACCTATAGCCACCTGCCTGCTCTATGGATTTTGGGCTTGCCAGCCTCCACAATCATGTGAACCAATTTTATCTATCTATCTATCTATCTCTCATCTATTATCTATCTATTGATCTATCATCTGTCTATCTATCATCACCCATTGTTGTTTCTTTGGATAGCCCTAACTAATATATTAACTAAAGGAACTGACCAAAAAATGAAGCAAATGACTCCATATTCTTGTAATACAAAACATTTTTTTATTCTGAAATCAATGTCTAATTCTATATACCACAGTTACATAGTTGCAGTGAAGGAAGTTCCACTAACATATTTAAGTGTAATCATTTTATCCTAACTCTGATATCTGAAATATTAGAGTTGTATCTGGCATCAACTCTCTCATTCTCTTTTTTTCATTTCATTTTATTTTATTTTATTTCTTTTCAGTGTTCCAGTATTCATTGTTTATGCACCACACCCAGTGCTCCATGCAATACATGTCCCCCATAATACACACCACCAGGCTCACCCAACACCCCACACCCCTTCCCTCCAAACCCTCAGTTTGTTTCTCAGAGTCCACTGTCTCTCATGGTTCATCTCCCCCTCTGATTTCCCCCAATTCACTTCTCTTCTCCTTCACTCAATGTCTTCCATGTTATTCCTTATGCTCCACAAGTAAGTGAAACCACATGATAATTGACTCTCTCTGCTTGACTTACTTCACTCAGCATAATCTCTTCCAGTCCCATCCATGTTGATAACAAAAGTTGGGTATTCATCCTCTCCAATGGAGGCATAATACTCCATTGTATATATGGACCATATCTTCTTTATCCATTTGTCTGTTGAAAGGCATCTTGGTTCTTTCCACAGTGGCCACTGCTGCTATGAACATTGGGGTACAGATGGCCCTTATTTTCACTACATCAGTATCTTTGAGGTAAATACCCAGTAGTGCAAATGCAGGGTCATAGGGAAGCTCTTTATTTAATTGCTTAAGGAGTCTCCACACTGTTTTCCAAAGAGGCTGCACCAACTTGCATTCCCACCAACAGTGTAAGAGGGTTCCCCTTTCTCCACATCCTCTCCACCACACGTTGTTTACTGTCTTGTTAATTTTGGCCATTCTAACTGGTGTAAGTGGTATCTCAGTGTGGTTTTGATTTGAATCTCCCTGATGGCTAATGATGAGGAACATTTTTTAATGTGTCTGTTAGCCATTGTATATCTTTTTTGGAGAAGTGTCTGTTCATATCTTCTGCACGTTTTTTGACACGGTTATCTGTTTTGTGTGTGTTGAGTTTGAGTTCTTTATACATTTTGGATATCTGCCCTTTGTCTATAGTGTCATTTGCGAATATCTTCTCCCATTCTGTGGGTTACCTCTTTGTTTTGTTGACTGTTTCCTTTGCTGTGCAGAAGCTTTTAATCTTGATGAAGTCCTAAAAGTTCATTTTCGCTTTTGTTTCCTTTGCCTTTGGAGACATATCTTGAAAAAATTTGCCATGGCCGATGTTGAACAGATTACTGCCTACATTCTCCTCTAG
The DNA here is from genome assembly GCF_022355385.1 of Mustela nigripes. Taxonomy (NCBI): domain Eukaryota; kingdom Metazoa; phylum Chordata; class Mammalia; order Carnivora; family Mustelidae; genus Mustela; species Mustela nigripes. The sequence goes on along the minus strand of NC_081560.1, from coordinate 9,623,301 downwards.
GATTTTGATAGATGCCTGCCTCACATCAAAACTCCATTTTGAGTTTATCTTTGTGTATGGTGTAAGAGAATGGTCGAGTTTCATTCTTCTACATGTAGCTGTCCAATTTTCCCAGCACCATTTATTGAAGAGACTGTCTTTTTTCCACCGTATATTTTCCCCTGCTTTGTTGAAGATTACTTGACCATAGAGTTGAGGGTCTATATTTGGGCTCTCTACCCTGTTCCACTGGAGTGTGTGTTTCTTTTTGTGCCAGTACCATGCTGTCTTGGTGATCACAGTTTGTAGTAAGCTTGAAATCAGGCAATTTGATGCCCCCAGTTTTGTTTTTCTTTTTTAATGTTTCCTTAGCAATGGCATTGACTCTTAATCCAAGCTCTTCTTTTTTCAGACCAAGAAACAGTTTTAGCAATGTCATCACACATTTTAGAGGAAGGTGGAGACTAGAATTCAGATCCTCTAATTGGTACTTAGTATGTTCACACTTTCCAGCACACATTTTAGTACTTAGATTGTTTTTTCAATTACTTGATGTGGTAATTTGAGTGTGTCTTGTGTGGGATACATGCTCTTTATATTTTAACAAATGGGATAAAGTATATTTTCATACCTTTAAATTTGGGGCATTATTTTGAGGGGGCATTATTTTGATCTCAAATGATAAACAAGGATATTTTAAATAAAAATAGATAATTTAATGATTAATAGGCAACTGCATAAATATTATTGTCATGGTTACACATGTCCTCATGCTTCCATCATTGTCCTTCCTGAGAAAAAATGCTAACTCATTAAGGCTATTTCGAGATACTAACATTTATGCCAGTGAAGAGTCATCTTCATAACATATATGTCTTTTTAAATTTTCTGGTCATTTTTTTCACCTATCTTCATGGACTTACTGAAGAAAAATCACAGTTTATATTGAAGAAGGAAATATTTAAAAATTAGTTGAGGAGTATTTGAGTAATTTGAGTTAATCATCTTCAGAAAGAAATGGGCTATATTACATTTATAATTATTAAGAAACCTATGTTCCACCAATTAGAGTCAGGGAATTGCCTCAGCCATGGTCAGAAACCTTCCTGTGGATGCCCCACACTTATCCAGGAGAATGAGGTGCCCCTTCTCTTGCTCTACGTTAGTGTCAAAGAAGTCCTAGTGGGGAGTCCAGACTCTTCAGGACTACCCCAGTCTAATGCAAGGCCCTCCTTCCCACCACATTCATACCCTGTGATGTCCAGGTGGGAAACCTGGATTTCTATCCCCAGCTGGCAGTAAGAAGATGGCATGACCTCTCTTTCTACAGGAGCATTGTCAAAAGAAACCAGATAAAAACAAAAGTTTTAGATAAACATCAGAGTCTTATAACATACAAGATGTTCAGATACCAGTTTAAAATCACTCAGCATAACAAGAAGCAGGAACATTTCAACTTGAGTGGAAAAAGAGAGTTAAGAGACATCAACACTGATGTGACAGGGATATTAAATTTATCTGAGAAAGAATTTAAAGTAGTCATTACAAGATATTTCAGCAAGCTATTGTAAACATGTCTTTAAAAAATGAAAAAAAAAGTGTTGCTAAAGAAATAGAAAATAGTAAAAAAAAAAAAAGCAGAAGATACAAAAATAAATGAAAATCTTGTAACTGAAAAATAAACTGGCATAAAAAACTCCATGGATGGCTCAGAAGCAGAACGGGTCGGGGGAGAGAAGAAAAACACATTATAATAGAACTTTCTCAGTCTGAACAGCAAAGAAAGGAGATTTTAAAATGGAGAAGAACACACATTTTGTAACCTATGGTAATATAAAAAATATTCTCACATATATGTCATCAGCATCTAGAAGGAGAGCTGGAAAAGGGTAGGGCTTTTGAAAAATACTCAAAATAATAGCTAAAAATCTCTCAAATTTATCAAAAAACATGAACTTAAAGGTTCAAGAGCTGAGTAAATCCCAACTAGAATAAACTCAAAGTAATCCACACCAAGACACATCATAAACTTCTGAAAACTAGAAATAAAGAAAAAAAACTAATTATCTAATCTATCTAATTATCTAAATCTATCTAATCATCTAACCTACTCTTTCATCATAAACCAGAGAGGCCAGAAGGAAGTGGTATATCATTTTCTTCAGCTGCCACCTGGGCCCTTTAGAGTCAAGGGAATATCAGACAAGGAAGGAGTCTCAACTGGGCAGGTGTTATTGACCCTGATTATTAAGAGGTGATTGGGCTACAGTGTACAGTGGGGATCAGTGCCCAAGCAATCCCCTGGGGATCATCTTGACTTTCTAATGCTAAATTTTGATGGTAAATGCATAAATCAAAGTCTTCAGTCTGGGAAGGGCTTGGTAATCAAGGGGTTCAATAACCTTCGGGGTTCAGGTTTAGGGCACACCCCTAGGTAAGACACCAAGATCAGTAGAGGCATAGCTGAAAGTGAAGGGTGTATATCTCATGATATGGATTAGAGCAGGTGTGGCTGTGTTTATTGTTTGGGTGTAAAGGGAACCATAGAAATTAGGATGAAGGAGGGAGTGGAGTGGGGCTATCAATTTCCACGGCTTAAAGCTAGGTTAGATTTTTGTTTTTGTAAGGATAACTGTTTGCTCTTTTTCCTCTGCTATGTTATGACAGTAGGGTTTGAAAGAATAGATTTTATGCTGAATAATAGGCAATGAAATAGTTCTGCTGGTAAGGTTGAAGGGGACAAATCAGGTTGCTGAGCAGAGATAGCAACGTAAGAGCAGTGACTGGAAGTAGAGAGGAGGCCATGGTGGGGGCAGTCTTTTTCCTTGTCAGCTGACGGCCAGTCGTGGGCATTTGCCAATAATGACCTTTCTGCTTGGGTGTGTTGATGAATAGGGGCATCTGGATGAAAAAATAAATCTTACGGGTACCTGGCTGGCTCAGTCAGTAGAACATCCAACTCCTGATCTCAGGGTCACGAGTTAAAGCCCCATGTTGGATATAGCAATAATAGGTAAATAAATAAATAAACAAATTTCTTTAAAAAAGAAAAAAAATTGACTTTATTCTCCAGAAGTTTTCTTTTCAGATTTGAGATCTGTTTAAATTATGGCCAAATGATAATTATTAGAATTAATAAATTACTATCAAGAAGAAAAGGAAGAGGGGGAAGAACCAATACAAGAGAGAAAAGGGAGAATTTAGAGATTGGTAAAGAGGGTGACAAAAAAAATAGAAAAAAAGAAAAGTCTTTTCCGTAAAGAGGCTGGGATGAAGAGTATTTGTTAACTTTGGGCCCTTACACATCTATTTTCATGAAGTTTTAACACTGGATTTGAAAAATCAGAGAAGAGTACAATCCCATTACAGATCATTTCATAAAGGTCTCAGAAGTTAATATTGTGGCTAAAATTTTATAGAGAAAAAAGTCTTGGCTTTGGCTTGCATCTGACCTAACACCCAGCTGTCAGAGAGACTGAGAAATGGAACATCTTTATAGGACAGTGAAGGCTACAGAGGAGAAGAAAGTCTGCATTACTTACTCCTACCCCTGTTAGTCTTTCAGTTTTAAGAGAATAGTTTATGTCCTGTGGATACCATAGAAAAGGGAAGTCAAGTCAAAGTAAACTGAGAAAATACTTCTACAGAATTTTCTGTTAATGGATATACCATAGTTTCTAATGATGGGATTCTGACAGGAACTTTGCAGAGCCATATAAGGCAGTTGAGGGAAGCCTAGGTGTGTATCATCATTTTCTGCTTTGCGTCTGCAAGCAAACTGAGCCAAAAAATCGCATGACATGTATATGTGGGTCAGAAGACTGATATACCAAACACAGATTCGCTAACAATGGGTCACTCCTCACGAGTGGGAAGAAACTGCCTAATATGTCCATGTACAGACTTCATAAAGTGAGACCAGGAAGGGTGGGATTGTCTCCAGACTGTTCTCAGACACCAGGATTCCCCCCCCTGCTGGCATTTCCTCCTGACTTTCGTAGGGAGGCAGAAGGAGGCTGGAGCAATTTCAGGCAGAGAGGGCAGGGGCATCTATAAATGGCAACTCTTGAAGGTGAAAATAAATGCTCTCTGGGAGGGAATGAGAGACGGAAGGAAGGCTTTCTTCAGGAAAAGTCAGAGGAAGACAGCTAACCACAAGTCAAGCAAGTGGTAAGACTGTGCTACGGGTGAGGAGTTTGGGTTTGATCTAATAAGTACTCCGAGATTGCTGCTAGGAGGAAATGAGATAACATATGTGAGAGCACTTGGTAAATGGGAAGACTCTATGCTAATGCGAGGCATTAATACTATTATTCTCATCCACTACAGGTTCCTGAGCAGGGGAGTGACATGATAAAAGCTCTACTTTAGAAGATTAGTGTGGGAGTGAGGTGCAGAATGGCTGTAAAGGCAGGGCGCGTGTAGGTAAGGAGGTCTGCAGATTCCGCTGAGCCCGCTCCGCTGGGAGTTTGGAAGTATTCCTAAAAAGAGAAAGTTCTCTGTTCTCTCCCCTCCCTCCCCTCCATGCCCTGAAGGAGGCCTTCTTTCGGCCGGAAGACCCAGCTGACAATCAGATCCTGCTTTAGCCTAAAGATAAACTAAGAAAGAACTCTAAAGGATGCTTACCTGGTACAAACACTGGGGGACTGTGTAGATGGACCTGGGATTCTATTTCTGCTTCTTCTGGATTTGGTTCAATGTATTTCTCTTCTTTCCTCACTTCTCCTTCAAAAAACACAGATGTCACAGTGCTGATACCAGTCCATACGTGGTTCTAGGGAAGGAAACTGCCCTTAAGAGGAACAGGGGCCTCTGATTTTGGCTTCCTCGCTTCTGTATGCACACCTTATATTACTAAGTGCAGGATTAAGGTGAGTGAGTCACTTGTTCCTACTTCCTCAAAAACAAAGCTTCAAATTCAATACCCTTGTGTGCCTTGTAATAAAGTTTAATACCTCATTAACCAAAAAAAGGCATGAAGGAACATGCATTTTTAAACAAGATAAATCTTTAGGGAGGAAAAACGTCCTGAGGTATAAAGAAAGGAGATAACATTGCTTAGAATAAAGGATCAAGATGGATAATGTGAAACTTCAATTCATAGAAAGAATGATGTGTCTTACAAGTGAATGATGAACTGCCAGCAACAAAATTAGAAATCAATATGCTATATAAAAATTAGCTGGTGTAAGACCAATAACAAAATACAGTAATCATTTTTAGAGATGGGACTGGGAATAAAAACAGAAGTATTTGGATCAAATTGAAAGCTGCCACACATTTGTCAAGGGAAAAATAGCAAAGGCTGTCAAAATATCATAGCCTTTTGTTCTTCCCTTTTTTTTAGCTTAAAGAAACAAAAATTCCCAAAATAGTCAACCCTTGTCATTTGAGCCAGGAAAATCTAGGAGTAGCATTTGCTCATAAACAGTGCCATTTATAACATTATTTGTTGTTTATATCATTGTAATAAGCATAATTGCAGGCTGTCTTGGAATGCTAGAGTCTGATTATTATAGGGTACTTAGTGTTCTTAACTGGGGACCCAAGAGGAGTGACTCAGGAGATCTGAGTCTTCAGTGCAGAAGTTCTGACTGCTGGCAAAGTGTATGCATGTGATACACACAGGTACACACACTCACACACACACCACACACAGAGCGAATGACCCAGTCTGACCTTACTTAAGGCCAGTCTTAAAAAGAGATTAAGGAGCTAGAGGGCATTATGGCAAGTGAATTAAGTCAGTCAGAGAAAGACAAATACCATATGATTTCACTCAGATGTGGAATTTAAGAAACAAAACAGAAGAACATAGGGAAGGGAAGGGAAAATAAGATAAAAACAGATAGGGAGACAGACCATAAAAACCTCTTAACTGTAGGGGACAAACTGAGGTCACTGGAGGGGAGGTGGGCGGGGTGACAGGGTGCCAGGGTGATGGAATGAGCACTGGGTGCTCTATGTGTCCTATGCAACTGATGAATCATTAAACTCTACCTCTGAAGCTAATAATACACTATATGGTAACTAAATTGAATTTAAATTAAAAAAAGAAAAAAAATTAGTTAAGATTTCCTCGCTTCATAATGTTCCATAGCAAAGTGCTCCTATCTTACATTATATTCATTTGTGAGTCAGCAAAAATAAGAAATCTTAAAGATCTACACTTTAAATATAGGGATGTTCTAGGGCTAGGGAATTTCATATGCCTGTTACAAGGGGAAAGAAAATGTGTACAAGATCAAAGGGAAGAGAAAGATAAAGAAAAATAATTCACCCTTTATAGTGAAAAAAGCATATATGGAAAAGTGTAAAATATGAATATTTAAGAATATAAGGCTTATAATTTATAGATCTTAAGAATTAGCAGTTGCTTTGTTTTGATAGTTTTCTCATTATTTCCTCCTGAATTTACTTGGCAATATGGTTTGTATAGAAGAAATGATGTCTAAACCACATGGAGCTGGATCTGTCACACCCTAGGGAAAAGGATCTTCTAAGAGGAAGTAAGTATCTCCAGTTGGAGGTGGCACCTCCCTTCCCTAATTACTTATGTTTGCTGTAGTAGTAATTTGAATATAAAGCTGGGGTTTAATATATACAAATACAATAACTGGTTATTGGGTATGGTATAAAGAAAGGGATTAATACTATGTAAATGCCCTTTCTACCCATTTAGTCAGGATTAAGGAACTCTCCAGGGAAGCAGAACCAAATGAAGATAGATAAATATGGACATAGATAGATACAGATATACAGGACATTTATTGCAGGAACTGGCTCACATGATTGTGAAGGCCAGGAAGTCCCAAAGTTCTGCTGTCTGCAAGCTGGAGAACCAGGAGAACCAGTGGTGCAGTTCAGTCTGAGTCTGAAGGCCTAAGAGTTGAGGGTCTGATGCAGTCATTCTCAGTCTGAGTCCCAAAGCCAGAGAATGAGGAGCACAGAAGTCTGAGGGTAGCAGAAACTGGATGTATCAGCTCTAGCAGGAAGAGTGAATTCAACCTTCCTCTACCTTTTTACTCTATTCAGGCTCAGAAAGGATTATTGAGGTCCACTAGTATTGGGGAGAGCAATCTTGACTCAGTCTACTGGTTCAAATGATAATCTGTTCTAGAGACATCCTCACAGACACACCCAGAAATAATGTTATACTGGCTGTCTGATCATCCCTTAGCCCAGTCAGGTTGACACATAAAATTAGTCATCATAGGTCCACCCCTTGACATCCTTGGCACCCATCTCCTTAAACCATACTTAACCTCCAAATGGAGATGGTAACAAGGTCATAATTCCACCCAACATGGTACAACTATCCTGACTGCATCTCTTTCTCAGAAGAGGAGATAAGGTCCTTGAGGAATGTGTATTCTTCTCCTGATACCTCATAACTTAGATACGATGGTGTAAAATTAGCAATACTTAAAAACTGATATAAAGTCAGTACCTCTTATCTTATATGATAAAGGAATAAGAGAGGAAAGAAAACAAAGAGGATTTGTTTAATAGATGTTGTATGTCTATGTTTAATATATGTTGTAGTTACTTATACACACACAAACATAAAAATTACAAAATAAGGAGAAAATATTCTCAATCATTACAGTCTTTATTTCTGTGACTGCTCACTTGTTGTAGCTGGTATTTGTAACTACACGTCCTTCTACTAACCATTCCATAGTCTCTTCGCCTTCAGCAGGAACCTCAGTTGATCATGGTTTTTGACTTGATGGTGTGACTCAAACCCTCATTCCTGAGGACATTGGACCATTAGAAGTCCTACCTGGATTGAGTTGTTGTAGTTTTCCATTGACTTCAATTATAAAGGATGATACCCTGCAGGATCTCCTGTATTCCAGACATACTCTTCTGTACATCCATTATAGAAGAACAGCACAATTTCCCCTTGGTAGTCAGGATCAATGACCCTAGCCAACACTGTCATTCCTTTCTTTTCCTGTTGATTCAGAGACATGCGAGGCCCAAAGTGGCCATGTGGCTGTCTTAACTTCCAGTTCAATGGAATCATTGTTGTGTTTTCTGATGAAAGCATTCCTCCCTCTGGAACTAGAATCTCTAGGCCAGAAAATTATAAAATTAATGAGAACAGGTAGCAAAAATTTTACTTGTGGGTTGCTGGGTGTACTAATAAATGGTGCCACTCTCATTTTCACACCTTGATGATTCCTGGATTCTTGAATCCTGGTTATCCAAGAAATAGCACCATATATCAATCCTGATTTGGAGCATATATGGCCTTGGGGAGAACCTTGACCCTGCCCTGCCAGGTATTGCCATCTAGATGACTCTGTAACTGAGTGTCAAAAAGCCATTCTACTGTTCTTTTAAGCTGGCTGCTTCAGGATCATGGGGAACATGATCAGTGGGGAACAAGGTCAGTGAGCACGAGGATGTCCCACTTCTTTTGTTGTAAAATGAGTTCCTGGTTAGAGCAATGCTGTGTGGAATACTATGATGGTGGATAAGGCATTCTGTGAGTTCATGATAGTTGTGGCAGAAGAAACGTTTGCAGGAAAGGCAAGTCTGTGTCCAGGGTGTCTATTCCAGTAAGGACAAAATGATGCTCCTTCCATGGTGGGAACAATCCAATATAATCAACCTGTCACAAGGAGGCTGGCTGATCACCCTGGAGGATAGTGTTACCTTGGGTCTTGGTGTTGGTCTCAGGAGCTCCGCTGCTGACAGATTGGGCACTGCAACAGTAGCTGTAGTCAGATCGACCTTGCTGAGTCCAAGTCCGTTTTGCTGACCCCATGCATAATCTCTGTATTTGTGTCCCATATGAATGCTCATTGAAAGCATCCTTCAGCAGAGGGTGATTTTAATAATCAAGCAGATAGGATGACTCATTCTTTGAGCAGTGAGGGGGTGGCTGGGGAAAAAGGCTGACTTGATCCAAAGGATATCTTCATGTGTTTTGCCTATTCAGCAGATCTGATCTTATATCTCTTCCTAAAATTTCTTAGTCACCAATTTCCCATTCCTTTTCCTTCCAAGTCCCTGATCATCCAGTGAAACCACTGGCCATGGTCCACGAACATTGGTCTTCTCAATTTTAGGGTTCATTATGTTCATTTGATATAAGGGGGTCAGAGGCACAAATAGTAAAGATGGTAGGATGAGGCCATAGTGAGAGGATAATCATGAAAGCTGGTGAAATGTACCCACTGTGGAAATGTGCTTACTTTAAATGAATCATGTTGTGGTTTGTGACCCCTTTCTATAGCCTGAACTATAAAGGGATCCTACCTTACTAATACCATCTAATAAATAAGGATTTGGGGATCTTCTTTATTCCATTGTTATTATGTGCTGTTGTTACAATTAGATCTAGCTATGTTCTAAATGTGTGTTCCTCCAAAATTCATATTGGAACCTGACTGCCAAGATGACAGTCTTAGGAGATGGGGCCTCTGGGAAGTTATTAGGTCAGGAGGGCAGGGCCCTCATGAAAGGGATTAGGGCCCTTATAAAAGAAGCCTGGGAGAGTTCCCTACCTCCTTGCACCATATGAGGACTCAGCAAAGAGTCAGCCATGGGCAATGGTGAAGAGATCCATCATCAAAATGCGGCCATGCTGGCGCCTGGGTGGCTCAGTGGGTTAAAGCCTCTGCCTTCGGCTCGGGTCATGATCTCAGGGTCCTGGGATCGAGTCCCATATGGGCTCTCTGCTCAGCAGGGGGCCTGCTTCCTCCTCTCTCTCTCTGCCTGCATCTCTGTCTGCTTGTGATCTCTGTCTGTCAAATAGATAAAAATAAAATCTTAAAAAAAAAAAAAAATGCGGCCATGCTGATGTCTTGATCTTGGACTTCCCCGCCTCCAGAACTGTGAGAAATAATTGGCTGTTTATAAGCCACCCACTCTGTGGTATTTTGTTGTAGGAACCAAAATTGACTAAGACAGATCCTAATAATATGTTTTGCAAGTTTTTAAACTTTTTTTTAAAGGGTTTTCATTTTTTTTTTTAAAGAATAGGAAAAGTAACCATTTTATTTTTCCTTTTATTTTTAATATTTTTTATTTTTTATAAACATATATTTTTATCCCCAGGGGTACAGGTCTGTGAATCACCAGGTTTACACACTTCACAGCACTCACCAAAGCACATACCCTCCCCAATGTCCATAACCCCACCCCCTTCTCCCAAACCCCCTCCCCCCAGCAACCCTCAGTTTGTTTTCATTTTTATATCCTGAAAATGGTTATGCTTTATGATAGAGTTCTTTTTTTCTCCCAACAGATTTACTAACAGTATGGACAAATTAACTTTACACTATGGCACTGTTACAGATTGTAATTGAATATCAGACAGCTGTTTTGGAATTACATAGAAATCTGAAGGGGGGAGTAAGGAAGAGTACAGATGGCTCTGCGTGCCGTTCCCCACACGGGATAAAGACAGCTCAAAGCACAAGGCTTTGGTGGATTTGTGTGAATCAGTAATATTATTTCTAATTATTAAAAATAAAATTGAATTTTAAGTAATAAGAACTTGTAATTGTGGAATGAAATCTTGCATTCCAGATTATAGTAACACCGTACATTTTTAGTGTCCTCTAATTTCAACGTCAAATATTTGAAACACAACCAGCAAACCTGGAGTGAGCAAGAAAAATCATTATCAGAGCTAGAGTAAATAATTAAAAATAATTAAAGTTCTTTCATTTTTGGTGGGAGTGTAACATATAACTGTTGAAAAAAGTATTTGGCAATGTGTAACTAGGGCCTGCATTTTTCATAAATTTAGACCTTGAATTCACAACTAGTAATCCAAGTTAGAGTTGTGATTAGACAAGTGATTTTCATAGAATCATAGCCCAAATGAAGGCAATAGCAACAATATGTGAAACAAAGAAAAATAGCTAAATAGACTATGGCATATTCACATCATAAAGGTTATATGGAAATCAAAATTCATGTGTTTGAAAATTATTTATTTACATAGGAAAATATTCCAATTTAAATGCTAAGTGAAAAAAGCACGGTACAAACTTCCATTTTCTAAAACTAATAACATTAATGATAATCAGACTAATAGTAATAATATTAAAGGATATGCAATAGAAAATGCACGAAAATATTGGGTTGTTATCTGCCTGCTGAGGTTAAAGATTCTGTATTCAGTGGTCATAATTAAACCTTTCTACATTATGTTATTTGTTTTTCATTGTGTTATTTTTTAAATAATGAGCATGGGTTAATTTCACAGTCAGAAAAAAAAAGATTATAAAGAGCAACCAAAAATCTCCTATAAAATGCAAGCTCATATGATTTACTTTTAGATGGTCTCTCATAGCCAGCAGATTTTTTATTTTAAACATTTAATGATTGGATTTCAAGCCAACAGCAAATTGGTAGCAGGAATTTAAAAGGAGGGATAATGGGGAACTACTATAAAAAGCCACAATGACAAAAAGAGGAAAGTAACTGACAACTTCCTCCCCGTGGGAGGAACAGGAATATTATGGGAAAATGTGCAAGTCCTCTAAAATCACAGCTTAGTGAGGCCATTTTGAGTAGGGGCTAATGAGCTACCAATCTCAACAGGCTTCCAGGGAATCCATAATATGTGGAGGAAAGAATTCTGCATCAGAAATTAAAATTACCTGATTTCAGTCCCTGGTCCAGGTACTTCCTAGCTTGCGATTTTTAATAAATTCATGTAATATCTTTAAGACTCAGAATTCTCAGCTTCTAAATGGAAACAATCAAGTATTTTTTTTTTTTTTATGGTTTGTAAGTGCCTTCTTTGCCCGTGTCGTATAAAATTGTTTTGAAAATAATGATGTGCCATGCACATGCCCAGGATGTCCACAATGCACAACATATTAACTGACACTAACAAGAAAGCTAATTCAATAGAAATTTAAAAATCACCTACTTTCTATGCAGTCTAAGAAATTTATAGAGGTACAGTGTGTTTTAAAAATATGTTTTTGCAGATGGTTACAATCAGTGTTTACATTTGGTCCATCTCTGGCATGACTCCTGTTTTGGGAGATAGCAAGGCATGGTGGAAAGGACTTGGGGTTTGGGGCCCAGCACATGTGGCCCAGGTCCTGAGTAAAAGCATTTTCAGGTAGGTAAAATATCTACTACACCAGAAGTTACAGAGCACAGATACGGTCTGTTGATCTGGCTTGGCTTCACATGTAACGCAGAATGTGCTAGTGTTGCTGAACATAGGTGTCGCTGGAGAATGATAAGCAGCTGACAATCATGATTGGTAGGTCAAAACTTGACAGGAGGTAGATTCTTCACTGAAGGCAGCAGGCTGAGGTTGGCTGGAAAAAAAGAGGTGAAACTGAATGAAAACATAGAAGAGTCAGGAATACTGGTAATGGGCTCAAGACCTAAGCAAAGAATTAGAAGGGGCACAGGGAGAGCGCATCTGCCTTCAGCTCGGGTCATGATCTCAGGATCCGGGTTCGAGCCCCACATCAGGCTTTTTGCTCGGCAGGGAGCCAGCTTCCCTCTGTCTCTCTGCCTGCCTCTCTGCCTACTTGTGATCTCTCTCTGTCAAATAAATAAATAAAATATTTAAAAAAATTATTTTAAAAAGCATGTTACATGCATATTAGAATTAAGTGGTACTAGTCATAGTGCATCTATGTCTGAAAGGCCTGTTTTACAAGAGGGGTTTGATTTTTCTGAGTCAGGTGCTGTGTTTTCCTCTGTCCACAAATTTATTAGACTCTGAAGGTCAGTGTTCTGTCCCTGGTGCTTAGCCAGGGAACCTGCTTCCTTAGAGACACAATTATCTACTCCTTAGTCTGAGATCCTCTCCAGGGAGTGAGTGGTAGATGTCCTGACCTAGGGGTCTGGGAGCATTCTTAAAGCTGGGCAAAACCAAATATCAGCATATACTTTATTTAGATTTATCTAGAGTCACAATGCCTCACCCTACTTCACAACATTGTGTGAGGTGCAAATGAGATCGTATCAATGGTCAAACTATATATTTGTGGTTTTTTTTAAAGTTTTTATTTATTCATTTGACAGACAGAGATTACAAGTAGGCAGAGAGACAAGTGTCGGGGGAGAGGGGGGAGAAGACTCCCCGCTGAGCAGAGAGCCATATGTGGGGCTTGATCCGAGGACCCCGGGATCATAACCGAGCTGAAGGCAGAGGCTTAATCCACCACTGAGCCACCCAGGCGCCCCAAACTATATATTTGTTTAAGGGAGAAATGAATGATCACTTACTGAAGATCTCTATTTCTATTTTGATTACTTTCCTTTTTTTTATTTTAAAGATTTTATTTATTTACTTGACAGAGATCACAAGCAGGCAGAGAGGCAGGCAGAGAGAAAGGAGGAAGCAGGCTCCCTGCCGAGCAGAGAGCCCGATGTGGGGCTTGATCCCAGGACCCTGGGATCATGACCTGAGCTGAAGGCAGAGACTTTAACCCACTGAGCCACCCAGGTGCCCCTGATTACTTTCTTTTGAATTTTATTTTATTTTTTTTTCAGTGTTCCAAAATTCATTGTTTATGCACCATAGTGCTCCATGCAATATGTGTCCCCCTTAATACCCACCACCAGGCTCACCCCCACAACCCTCCCCCCAAACTCTCAGTTTGTTTCTTAGAGTCCACATTCTGTCATGGTTTTTTGATTACTTTGAGATGCATATGCAATTAAGGTGTGAGGCCTTATGAGGGATGGTAATGATAGTAATGATTGTAATGATGTAATGATTATATTTGGGGCCATAATGTTCAAGGTGGGTTCTTTTCCATTCTGCAAAAATAATTTCCATTTTGCTCCATTGCACTGGAGATCGCATCAGATATTCAAGGTTCCTCATTCAAGAAAGAGTAACTATCTAGGAGATGTTGTTTGGAAACAACATTTGACAATGAATAATACCATTGATATAAAATGTGTTTAATTATAGAAATAGGTATTTGTAGCTAATTCATATAAAGTTTCTATCATGAATATATAATTTATACCAATAAATATGAATATGCAAAAATATACATCTGTTAATTAAACAAACATTGATTAAGCACACACTAAAAACCTAAGAAAGACAGTGCCTAAAATGAAAGCTAGACTGATAGAGGATGTCATTAGGTACGACTTCATTTTAGTTAACATCAGGGGAAAAACAGCAGCTCATACAGCTATTTAAATAGCTTGATTGGGATCAGGGTTAGCTCACCAGTGATATGATGTTCCTATTCTAAATACATTAATATTATTTGAAATATAGTAATAAAATAAACATGCTATCAATTTATATTAGACATTTTCATTGATTAAAAAAATTACACTGTGGCATCTGCTATATTCATTCACTTAGGGAAATGTCCTAGTCCCTGAAAAGTAATACCTGATTTAGAGAAATTGAGATACCACATTCCTAGAAGCTATAACACATTTCAAAAATGAGAATAAGAAAGAATTCCAAACAGCTGATCCAAACCAGAGTCAACATTCTGAGATAATTAATGAGACTGACTAATCCCAATAATTTTCTATGGTTTTGTGAAATACTAAATGGCCTTAAGATGATAGAATTATTTAATTCCCATGTTATCAAATGTAGAAGGACATTTCAAGAAAATAAATCTCACCTCCTTATTTCAATTTAAAAAATATTATTCAGGGAAGCCACACTCATGCTAGACATTTTTGAACTGTGTGTAGAGTTGAAATAGAATTACCTTTACAAATTTGATATGAAATTTGACTAACTAAAAAGGAATTTGAAAGAATACACAGATTTGCTACATAAAACTTATAAATCAAATTTTCTTATTTAGCAAGGTCCAACTCTGCTCCTGCAAAGGAAACCCTTCCACCTCCACTTTCTTAGCCACAGTACCCTTGTTTCTGTTTATTTTATCTGGACCAAGGATGCTGGCTGTTTTTTCATTCTCAAAAACTTGGAGTTAGGAGCACCTGGGTGGCTCAGTGGGTTAAGCCGCTGCCTTCGGCTCGGGTCATGATCTCGGGGTCCTGGGATAGAGTCCCGCGTCGGGCTCTCTGCTCGGCAGGGAGCCTGCTTCCTTCTCTCTCTCTACCTGCCTCTCCATCTACTTGTGATTCCTCTCTGTCAAATAAATAAAACCTTTAAAAAAAAAACCTTGGAGTTATAATGGTTTACATAACATAGCAGTTTTAGCAATCTGAATCAGTCATCATGAAACCAAATAGCAGGGAAAAAGGAGTAAAGCACACAGTTTAATAAGATAGGATTTGGGATTAGTCAGTTTTGCGTTAAAATCCGTGCTCCACTTCAGGACTTTGAGAAAGATGGATAAGCTCTATATGCCTCAGATTTTTCAGCTGCAAAATGGAGAATATCATATTAATCTCATACAACTATTTTGAGTATTAATTAGGGATAACATAACACAATACCTGGATGTTTAAGTGCTTAATAAATGGCAGCTGTTTTTTATTATAATATTAAATATGTTAGATGTCAATCCAAGGTTCCAAAGTAATTTTCTGGGAGTCACCGGGGCTAGAGAAAGTAACGACCAAAGTTGAAAAATTGATCCTTACTATGGAGTAGTAAGTAGTTCAGATAGCTCATACAATGATATTATAGTTATGGAGGATTTGTTATTAACAGCATTATTAACCCATCTCTCTAGTCGCGGAACAGCCTCCTTCACAGTGAGCATACTGGAGGAGGGTGTGAGGGGCAGGCTTTTGGAAGGAGCATGAAAGAATGCAACTAACTCCTTAGTGTCCTCTCCCCGAAACCTGGCTATCCCATTCAAAGAAGTTTTGAAACAACTAAAGTCACAACAGTCTGTCAACATTGGATTCTGAGTATCCTATCTTTGGCAAAATTAGTTTGTTCTTTTCTGATTCAGGACAACAGAGTCATGCATAGGTAAAGTGTCAAAGTGGACAGTTAATATCCTTATTCTTTTGTTCCCTACCTTTTTGCCATATAGGTTTTCTAGTCATCACATTTTCCCAAAAGAAGAAGATAATAACTTATGGAAGGGTCTAAAAATTAAACACCAGTTGCAATGAACCTTTTTGCAATTTTATAGTGTCTGTTATTTCCTAAGTACCTACAAGGAGCAAATACAAACACAATTTCTGTCTGCCCCAGAAATGCAGTAACACTTGTGATAAGAGGAGGAATACATTTCTTGTGGGCTCAGTGAATCCACTTCCCCGTGATTGGCTGGAAACAAGCACAACTAAAAAACAAAGAAGTTGAGAACAAGTTGGACTGGAGAGGTAAACATTGTGAACATTTGATGCTCTCCTTCAGGTCCTAAGGAAAAGTTCTCTAGGACTTTTGTGGCCAAGAAACTCAGAAATCCATTCCATTTTAGCTCACTGGGAAGCTGCTCCTAACATTCAGGGAACAAGCTCGTTCTATCAATACGTTCAGGTGCATTTCTTTGGAAAACAGAGTAGAAGTTTTTAGACAACACTCATTCTGGCCCCACAGGTCAAAATTGAACTGGTGAAACTCAGTTTCCTCTCCCACATATGTTTTTTCTAAACTGACAATTAATCCCTGCACTGGAACTGGAGCTTTGAGGGCCGTAATATAGGTGATGATGAGCAGAGGAAAAACAATGCGATGTCTTTGTTAAACAAGCGATGCTCAACAGTTCAAACTTCATCTGTTTTGAGTTTCAGGATGGAATAGTAGGTCTTTCTTAAACTGTACGGGGCATGGGTAAGACAATTTATAGAGAGCAGAATGAGTATTTTAAAAACTGAATGAATGGAAAATGAAAATGTATAGATAACAGTGGAAGAAGAAAAGTGTTGTAGGCTTTTGAGGAAAGAGTGGACTTTTGAGGTTTTGTGAGTGTTTTCAAAAATCAATGTAGACAGAGAAAGACAACTATCATATGATCTCCCTGATATGAGGAAGTGGTGATGCAACATGGGAGCTTAAGTGGGTAGAAGAAGAATCAATGAAACAAGATGGAATTGGGAGGGAAACAAACCATAAGTGACTCTTAATCTCACAAAACAAACTGAGGGTTGCTGGGGGGAGTGGGGTTGGGAGAAGGGGGTGGGATTATGGACATTGGGGAGGGTATGTGCTTTGGTGAGTGCTGTGAAGTGTGTAAACCCTGTGATTCACAGACCTGTACCCCTGGGGATAAAAATATATGTTTATAAAAAATAAAAAATTCAAAAAAAATCAATGTAGAAAATAATATAGATATATCGATAATTTAAAAAGTGCTTGTGGTGGATATGTGAGAGTTGACGTTCTTCCCATTCAAAAAACGATCTTCGGTCAAAATAAATTTGACTCTTTTTCTCCTGCAGTCAAAATAAATTAAATGTCTTGAGAAGAAGAGACAATGCAGGTCTATGACAAAGAAGATGCAGATGGTTCGTGGCACTGAGTCATTGGTCTGCTTGATGGATAGAAATCATAGAGCCGATGGTGGAGTAGTGGTCACTCTCACTCAGATACATGCTGTATTTTAGGACAAACCTGAGTTTGCAGAGAAGGTCTCCCCAAATTAAAAAATTGCACTTCATTCAACTATTCTTGTGAGCTTCCTAATCAGTTAAGTAAAGAATCTAAGGTGAGTCATTACCGTAGGGAAGTCAGTTAGGAAGATACGGAAGACAGATGGTGGGAACACGTCTTTATTTTAAGAGCAGCATCCAGGTCGATGCTTGGAGGAGCTTAGCAAACCATTCTTTAGTCTAGGAGTTTATTAGAAAATGTTATTTAAAAATATCATTGCCACGGACTTGCCAAAAGATAAAGAGTTGTAAATCCATTCCATTCATGGGGGGTGGAAAACAAATCCAGCGTGTTAGAACTGGAGAGTATTAAACCCTGAGCTTTGCCTCGGGTTATTATGGACTCTGTGTAATGAGAAAGAAAACAAAGGCTCTCTGTATTTTTTCCAGGTGGCAGCCTAGATCTCGAAACCTTAGAGGGATTTTCTTGCATAGCATATGTTAAATATATCACCCCTTTAGATGTCTGATATGGCGATGAGAGTGCCTAACAAAGAAAGTGACTAACTCTAACACATTATAAGAAACATGATGATTATATAAATTTATTAAAATTCCTGTGGAATATTTATTGTCATTTACATAACATGTTATATTCAACATTAGATTTGGCCAGTGTTTTTGGTTTAGAATGGCAACCCTTTTATATTTGAACAAATTATAAAGGTGTCCTTAAGAAGGATATGGTTAAGGTTAGGAGAGGCTATGAGAAACCAGATTCAGAGGGTAAGGTATGGACAGACAGACTATACGTCCCTGAAATTCATGAGCACAAAACCATGAATTAGAATCTCACCTTGATACCTTCTGTGATTTAAGTTACAACTTTATTTTTTTCTAGTTTCTCTGGAGCAGTGTTATAAAGGGCTAGCTCATCATACTATCTATTACTTTATCCCAGAATATGGGTACCAAAAAAAAAAAAAAGAATTATAACTCCTATGACGGGTTGCCTCCTTGATACTAAAATGAATGCGTGAAAAGTAGCCTGAGGAAGAATATTTTATTAGATCAATTAATATTGTAGAAGAGTTTTGTTCCCGGGTTAATCATTGGTATGATCTCTTAGCTTGTAGTTAAGGTTTGGGGCTAGTCATAAAAGTGACTTGGAAAGGACACTTCTGTTCTTTATTTTCCAGCAAGGACTTTAACTCAGATTTATTCAATTTGATACCTGCAGATTTCTCGAACAATACATTTGCCAAAGAAATTGTAAGAAGAGTGTTGAGTTACCTTTCAAGGGTGTTTCCCTTGTTTTGATTAGATTCATCTTTTTACAAATGAAGAAAGCATCAAAACAGCTAGGTACTTTCTAAGGTTTATTGATCATAGCTGCTTTTAATGAAAAATAATATGGACTTCAATTTAACATAAATTCAGCCTATGTATTTATTGCTCCTTCTAATCCTTTTCTCTCTCTCTCTCTCTCTCTCTTTTTTTTTTTTTTTTTACCTTTGCTAATCCCTGGGATGGATTCTGATCTTGTTTACATATATTGTGTCCATTCATGTAGAATCTTGTCTACAGGACTGTGGGACTCTTTACTGATGGCAATAATACTGGCACCTCTGTATTTTAGGCCACCCATTGAACCCATGCCCCTTCTCTTCTGGAGGTCTGAAAAAAAGAGGTTATCTGGTGGGACAAATATCCTGTCGCTCCACCCTTGCTTTACCATTTTTTTGTTAAAGGTTTAGTGTGATGTTATAAGTGACTTAAAATGTTAGAGGGACAAAAATTATTGGCCTTACTAAATGTTTTCAGGCTGACATGGTCACATATCATTGACTCATGGACTCAATTTTGGGTATTGTAACCAGTTAAAAGTAAAAACTAAGAGAATAAAAAATATTAGAGTTCATTGTGCAGAGCAGGGCTAAATATTGTCCATGGAAGCTTTTGTTATGTATTGTTTTCCCATACAGATAAAATACATTTCTTACTGTTGGTTTGTGCTGGATTGAATAGTGTTTCCTCAAAACTCTTGTCTCCCCAGAACCTGTGAATGTGACCATATTTGGAAATAAGTTTTCTGCAGATGTAATGAAGGTAAGATGATGTCATATTGCATTAGGGTGGCTCCTAAATCCAATATGACCGGTGTCCTAAGAAGAGGGAAAGTTGGACCCAGACACACAGAGAAGCCGGCCACAGAAGCAGAGATTGGAATGATACAGCTGTCACTGAGGAACACCAAGGGTTGCCAGCAACACGGCGAGCTAAGAGAGAGTCATGGGACACATTTTCCCTCAGAGTCTCCTGGGAAAGCAATCTTGTTAGCGCCTCGATTGCAGACTTTTAGCTAGAGAAGAAATTTCTGTTGTTTTAAGCCACCCAGTGTATAGTACTTCGTTACGGTAACCATAGGAAACTAATACAGGGTTATTAATGAAAACTCAAAAGTCTCTGAACTTGCTAACGGGACTTTTCTTGTAAGTGCTCAAGGTAGGCACCTAATGTTTTATTTTACTTATTTATTATTATTATTTTTTAAAGATTTTATTTATTTAGTTGACACACAGAAATCCCAAGTAGGCAGAGAGGCAGGCAGTATAGAGGGAGGGAAGCAGACTCCCCGCTGAGCAGAGCGCCCGATGTGGGGCTGGATCCCAGGACCCTGAGACCATGACCTGAGCTGAAGGCAGAGGCTTTAACCCACTGAACCACCCAGGCGCCTGGCACCTGATGTTTTAATGTCTTCAGAAAAGAGGGACTTGTGGAGGTTCCTTCCTGTCTTTCCTTGCCAATCCTGCCCTCATATGAAGGGTTTTGCATCAAATAAATCCCTTCTTAAATCTTTCTGTGCTGTAGTCTCATGCTCTCCCACAAGAAAAGGGGACCAGTTTTTATATTACATCCTAAGGAACATTGTTTCTCTTACATAGGAGAAGATGTCACTTCATTAATTATTTCTAGACTCTTCCACTTCCCAGTAGTGCCTGATACTCAAGTGGGCACTGATTAATATGTGGACCGCCATCTTTTTCCTGGGCTCCTGTCCCATGAGAAAGGGTGAATGAATGTCCTCAATTCCATTTCAGCTTTCTCAATAGAGTCACAGACTTGCTAGTTGTTTTACTCAGTGATATTTTAAGTATGAACATCTCAAAGGTAACTATTATTTATTTCTGAAACTCAACATACTCTCAATTGATAAAAAGAGAAGAAATATTTTCCTTGGTAATAAACATTGGAGCAGACCGTAGAGTAATTCTTTCCTTTTTTTTTTTTTTTTTCTTCAGCTCATTTGCAGGTTTGGTGACATCACACTAAATATCCCAGATTTTGATGTCTTCCCTCTCTGTTTCTGGGGGAATGACACTATCTTGGATTAATTTGTTTTTCCTTTTCATAACAGCTCTGATAGAAGATTAGGGCAGTAAGGCACGCAACTGATTCTTTGCCACAACATAAAAATAGAATCTTATTAAAACGCTTGCTGCCTCTGGTTCAGTGAAACCTGCTCAGATCTGGTAGCAATGTGTCAACACACCTTCATAATACCTGAGAAAATATTTAACTAATTTTCTAATCAATTAATGCTGATTTTGTTCAGAGGAAGAAAAGAACACTAAAAACAACTTGTGTTTTATTTTATTTTTAAAAATATTTTATTTATTAGAGAAAGACAGAGTGGAAGCAGGGGGTGGGGCAGAGGGAGAAGCAGACTCCCGCTGAGTGGGGAGCCCAATACGGCGCTGGATCCCAGGACTCTGGGATCATGACCTGAGCTGAAGGCAGTTACTTAACCGACTGAGCCCCAAAACACCGCTATTTTTTAAGACTTCTGAACAATATAATAATTTAATATAAGGCAATAATAGAAGCTGCAAATCTCAAGAGAACTGGTGGGAACAAAAGAAATAAAATAATTGCTTGCTATTTTATGAAAAGATTAATATCAACTTCATTCTACTTATACTTACTCAAAGAAATAGTGGCTGCCTGCCATATACTAGGCCCTCTGTTGGTGTTGAAAAACAATTGTGAAGAAACTAGATGACTTGTCTGATCTCTTGGGAGAGATGGTTGACAAATGGCCTTTTTCATGCTTTAACATTACAGTCTTCTGGATTTTAAAATCGATGAAAAGAACTCTGAGGCCAAGAGATGTTCAACACAATTCTAAATTGTCTGGAGTTCAGGCCCCCCATGGAATGTTGATGCGGGGTGCAAAATCCATCCTACTGTGTGACTTGGGTCAATCTCAGCACCCAGTAATTCTCTGACTCATTATGTCATTTTAATTGGTTAAACCTGAGGAACTAAATACTTACATGCTTGGTGATTATAACAATTTAAAGCCATTCACAAAATTATGGAATAGTTTCTTTCTTTCACAAGTGAATTTCTGTCTCTCTCAATTACGTTTTCTTTCCCCAAAATTGTTCATGGAAAAATTAATAGTTCCAGCTTGATCTTTTGTAACTGCTGCCTGGTGTTCTGAATAGAAATGCAGCTTGATATATTTAAACATATATTTAAGTTGTTTAAAATTCTACAGTATTATACACAATTTTACAAAAAACATGAACTATCCTGCAATGAGTTCCCTTGTATATATTTCTTTGTACACAAATGCTCAGAATATGTGTTGGCTATATTCTTGAAAGTTGGATTATGAAGTGAGATTCAAGAGACTTAATTTTTTAAAAAGATTTTATTTATTTATTTGACAGAGGGAGAGAGAGAGAGCACAAGCAGAGGGAGCGGCAGGCAGAGGGAAAAAGAGGAGGAGTTTTCCCACAGAACAAGGAGCCTGATGTGGGGCTCGATCCCAGGACTCTGGGATCATGATGCCCAACCCACTGAGCCACCCGGGCACCCTGAGACTTAAGAGTTTGATGGATGGTGATAAAATATTCTCCAAGGGTCCTCCAACCTACAGACTGACCAATGGGACAATGGGACAATGGGACAATGCTTATTTTCTGAGAACCAAGCACTGGACATTATTAAAAACTTTTAACTTTTGCCATTCTACTGAGTGATGAATAATTTATAATTATTTTTGTTTGTGTTTCTTTGACTATCAAGGTTTAATTTAATTTTATTTATTAATATTCATATATTAAGTGGTACTTACATTTTTCTCTTCTGCCAGAAGTCTATTTTTAATTAAGCATTTTCTATGCTTTTAGTTGAAGCCATTCATTATATACTGTATTATAGATATTAAAATTTTTCTATAAATATTGCAAATATTTCCTTTCAGTCTATTGTATATCTTTTAACTGTATCTATGTTCTTATATTTTAGCCATATATTTTTAATGTAAAAAATTTTCATGTTTTGCTTCTTGGCAATAGGGCTTTATATTCTTATTTAATGGAGTTTGTTTTCTTTTTGGTGTGGTTAGAGTGAACAATATTCTATTCTGCATTTGTTGAGTAGTTCAAGTTTCGCACCTATGTGAAATGCCATACATACCATATTCAAATTTCCATATATGCATGGGTTACTTTGTGTACTCCCCATTCTGTTCTTGTAATCTGTTTGTCTCTACATCAATGATTTACTGTTTTAGTTATGATCCTTTTCTAGTAGTTTCATTATTTGGTAGGTCAAACCATTGGTCTGTTCTTCCTAGGTATCTCTGTACATGTATTTTTCTGTAGGGATCTTTGAATCAGCCTGTCAAGTTTCAAAACTGCCTTTGGCAATGATTTCAAGGAGCAGAGTTACGAATAGCCATGTGTTTCCATTTATTAAACATTCCTCTGTAGGTTTCAATAACGTATTTTAATTTTTCTCCTATGAAACTTCAAAGATCTTGTTGGATTTATTCTTGGGAATCTTACAGTTGTACCGTGAAATAGATCATTTTGTTCATTTTTGGGTTTTGGTAGGTCAGTTGTCTGCTGAAATAGTATCCATTTCTCTATGTTTATCTTGCCATTTTATTGGATACAATATGATAGTGTTCCTGTTCTACATAGATATTGGATGCTCTGGTGTGACAATGTATTATAGTTCTCCATTAGCATGTTCCCGTGATTGCAGAAATGAGATTTAATTATTTTTAATCTCCTTTATTATGAATAAGTTTAAATTGTAAAATGCAGCCTTAACCTGAGGCCAAAACTGAGCTCTCTGACCTTTCCCCCTGAATGAGAACAGTTTTAGAGCTACATGTCTCTCCTGAAAAGAAAGGACACCTCCTGCATCCATGACTATAGGAACTACTTGGCCAACAGGAGGCACAACAGAGTGGGTCAAGGACTGTAAGGAGGAAAATCACAGACTTGAATTTTTTTTTTTCTTCTGATTTTGGGGAGAGATGGCACGGGGAAGAATTAGACATGGGATAGTTTTGACAGACCTTAGGGCCTTTGTGTGGTAAGGTAGAGCTGCGTTTGGAATAACCAGAATCGCCTCCCGCTAAACCTGCCATGCTGGGCATCACAGCCTCCTCTCCCTCACTTGATAATTCTTTCCTCCATTGAAGAAAGACACTGTTAGTGACTTGTCAGAGGAGTTTACCTTTCAAGAGGAAGTTAATTTTCTTCATGTTCCTTCCCCATCACTCTTCATTATCTCCAGACCTATAATTAGAATCCAATTCCAGTATGTGTAGGAGACCAATTATGAAGTCAAACATGTAGGGAGAAGGCTCAACACAACAAAGGATTTCAAAATTTTGCTCATTTTCCGTTTTTCATTCCACCTTTCTTCCATTATTGTATGTGGGATTTGTTTGTGGAGGTTAATTACACATTTTGGTCTATAGATAGCTGATTATTGAAACAGAATTGCAAAAGAAGCAGAGGGAAAGGAGACATCAGAGATCCTTGGAGCTGAATTACTTAAGAGATAAGAATTTGAATTGTTTTTTGAGTTCACTTTGGGCTGCAGAATGCCAAGTTGAATTGAGTTAACTTGGAGCTTTTAAAATTTTTATTACTAAAAAAGGTATATGTAGATATTAGAACAGTGCTTAGAATATAGGAGGTTTTCTAAACACATTTGTTGTATGAATTAATAAATACATGCTAGGTAGTTAGTAAGTTGGTTTGTAAGTTAATTTGAATTTTAAAAGTTTTTGACTTATGAATATCCAGATCTCCTTTTTGAGGGTAGTTATCCATATTTTTGTGCGTCTTGTTGAGAAGTGGTGCATGCCTCTAAATTCTTTCACTTTGTTCTTTGAAATTCAGATTTTCATAAATAAAATTTCTTGTTGGAAATGATTTTCTGTTTCCACTTTCTTTGATTTCTGCTCAAAGTCTTCTCATTTCTCTTCTTCTGCTTGCTTTGGGTTTAATTTGCTCATTTTTCTAGTTTCCTAAGATAAAAGAAAGATTAGATTATTGCTTTTAAATATTTATCTTTTTAAGTGTATGCAATCAATGCTATAGATTTCCCTCCAAGCCCTACTTTCATCACATCCCACAAATTTTGATAAGTTGTGTTTTCATTTTCATTAAGTTCAAAACATTTTAAATTTCTCTTGAGATTTATTCTTTGACCCATATGTTATTTAGAAGTGTATTTTTAAATCTGTACATATTTGGGGATTTTCTACTTACCTGTCATTGATTTGTAGTAAAATCCACTGTGGTCTCAAAACAGGCATTTTATGATCTCTCTTCGTTTAATTTGCTATGATCCGTTTTACGGCCCAGAAAGTGGTCTATCTTGGTGAAAGTTCCATGTGAGCTACAGAAACACGTATCATCTGCTATTGTTGGATAAAGTGGTCTAGAGATTACAATTACATCCAGCTGATTGTCAAAGGAGCTGGGTTCAACTCTGTCCTTGCTGATTTTCTGCCTGTTGGATCTGCCCATTTCTGAGAAAGGTGTGCTGAAATCTCCAACTACGAGAGTGGATTCATCTCTCTCTCCTGGCTGTTTTATCTGTTTTTGCCTCACATCCTTTGATGTTCTGACATTAGGTACATGCACATTAAACTGCTCTGTCTTCTTAGAGAATTGACTCCTTTATCCTTATGGTAATCCCTTTCTTTATTCTTTTTTTTTATAAACATATATTTTTATCCCCAGGGGTACAGGTCTGTGAATCACCAGGTTTACACACTTCACAGCACTCACCAAAGCACATACCCTCCCCAATGTCCATAATCCCACCCCCTTCTCCTAAACCCCCTCCCCCCAGCAACCCTCAGTTTGTTTTGTGAGATTAAGAGTCACTTATGGTTTGTCTCCCTCCCAATCCCATCTTGTTTCATTTATTCTTGGTAACTTCTCTTACATTGAAGTCTTCTCTGTTTGAAATAAATAATAAATAAATAAAACTACTCCTGCTTCCTTTTGACAAGTGTTACCATGATGTGTTTTTCTCCATCCCTTTACTTTTAATCTATATGTTTCCATTTTAAAGTAGATTTCTTATGGACAGCATATAATTTGGTGGTGGGTTTTTTTTTTTTTTTGTACACTTCATTATACCTGTTCTTTTTTTAAATTTAATTTTATTTTTTCAGTGTTCCAAGATTCATTGTTTATGCACCACACCCAGTGCTCCATGCAATCCGTGCCCTCCTTAATACCCACCAGATCCACTCTGACAATCTCTATTTTTTACACGATACATTTAAGCCACTGACATTCACAGTGATCATTGATATAGTTGGATTAATAACTACCATATTCCTTGCTGTTTTCCATTTCTTGCCCATATTCTAGGTTCCTATTTTTTCCCATTCTCCTATTTTGGTCTTCTACTCTTTTTCTGTCTTTGTGGTTTTAACTGAGCATTTTATGTGATTCCATTTTCTTTTCTTTCTTAGCACATCCGTTGTACTTCTTTTTAAAACAGTTTTTGTGGTTGCCCTGGAATTTGCCATATACTTTTACAACCAATCCAAGTCTGTTTTCAAATAACACTATCCCACTTGATGGACATAAAAATAAGATGTAAAAACTTATAAGCATAATTCTTCTCCTGTCTGCCTGGATCCGTAGTGTAGTTTCTGACATTAATTCGGGGGAAGTTCTCAGTAATCATTGTTTCCAATATTTCTTCTGGTCCTTTCCCTCTCTCTGCCTGTGGTGTTCCCAGGATGTTTTGTTGTCTCTCAGTTCTTACTGTGTTCCTGTGTTTCAGTCTCTGTTCTCTTTGCTTTTCAGTATTTGAGGATTCTTTTGATATCCTCCAGCTCAGACACTCTTTCCTCAGCCCTGTCTAATCTACTAATAAGCCTATCAAATATATTCTTTATTTCTCTTACAATGTGATATTATTTCTAGCATTTCTACTTGGTTTGCTCTTAGATTTACATCTCTCTGCTTACATTGCTCATCTATGCTTGTATGCTCTCTGCCTTAACATATTAATAATCATGGTTTTAAATTCCTGGCTTGATAACTCCTACATTCATTTTTACTATGTCTGGTTCTGATTTTGGATCTTCTCTTCCAGTTGCGTGCATTTGTTTGTTTTGGCCTTTTGGTATACCTTGTGATTTTCTTTCTCTGTTAGTCAGACATAATGCACCAGGTAAAGGGGACTGCCCTAAGCAGACCTTTATCTCCCATCGACTCATTCGCCTCTCTTTTGGACATTTTCAAAGATTTGTCCTCTAGCCTTTCATCTATATAGTTTCCTCATTTAGACCTGTGGTTTAATATATATATCTACTTGCTAAATATTGAAAATTGAGAATTCTAGTTTCTGATAACAGTGGATGAGATGATTAAGACTAATTGTTCCACTGAAAACCATGACAAATGCCAAATAAAAAATATAAATCACCTTGTTTAAAGTATCAAAGTCCTGACAAGATTATGAATAATACTCAGATGAAATTTGAAACAAAAATAAGAATGCAGAGATGTTAGCAGAACACAAAAACCGTGATTATATTAAGAGCACAAAACTTTTAATTGAAGGCTTTATCCATTATGAGATGTACAAACCAAGGCAAGGGCCCATCCAAGGTAGTACTCTAACAGAGACAATTCCAGCTGGAACCCGGGAACTCAGGGTTGAACCAAAGTAATAAGCACTATGTGGATTTATAGCTGCAGTTTGATTTGTCTCGGTTTGGAAAAAACCTTATTTTTCAAAGAGGTGTTGGAGTTTTACTTTATTTAATAATTTATTTATTTGGTATTGGGGTTTTAATTAGACCTTGAAGCCCCTCTGTAGAGTCAGTTGAACTGAGTTAACCCTTTGCTAGATGACCTACAAAGGCGTAAGATTCTCTGCGGCCATCAAATAGACGAAGGATTTGTGGCTCTTGTAGAGTTACATGAAGCAAGTGTTAATTTAAAGGGGATAATGTAGACATGGAAATCCAGTAATTTTTTAAATGTTTCATAATACTCAGTAAATAAAGGTTCTTCTTCATCTTAAGTGGTATTACTTTGAGACACTTGAGCATCCCTGATCACGAGGACACATTTGTCCTTCTGAAATAGTAGTCATGCTTCTTGAATGAAAAATCACTAACTTATCTTAAAACAAACAAACAAACAAAAAAAAAAACAAGAGAATTCACTGTGATTTTACCAGGAGTGGAACCAGACATCTTGAGAGACCGCCGAGTTCCCCATTTCTCTGTCTAATCCTGCTTTATCTACTGGACCAACTTCGTACACTGGATTTCTCCTTACAGGTTCAGCTTCCATGGGATTTTGGCTTTCTGTGACTCTCCAATTGATCTGACTTTTTATTAAGGACATTTTCAAATGCATATAAAGAGAATTATACGACAAACTACTATTTGTAATCACCTTCCTTGAACAATTACCAACTTTCCCTTCCCATTTTATGATGGACGTAGTTTTTTTTTTTTTTAATTTTATTTATTTATTTATTTTCAGCGTACTACTTAAAAAAAAAAAAAAGGTAACCCCAGTTATGTATGAGTCAGGATCCTCTTCTTAACAAAACTGCCATGTCATTATGAATCCTTGAGAATTAATAGTAGTTCCTTAATAGCCTCTAATACCTAGCTCATACTTAATCACCCACATTGTATCAAAGATGCTTTTTGATGCTGATTGTTGTCTCACAGAGCTGTTTATTTACCTTCTCTCTACCCTGTACTTCCTGTAAATTGATAGATCCATAGGCTTGATAATTGGGCAGTAATTCTATATCTATGACTCTATGTCCTCTTTTACCATTGTATCATTAAGATGATGATAAAAGGTTGTAGATCTGTTATGATTTTCAAGTGGAAATGTTCTAATACGATCTTCCTCCTATCCTTATTTCCTGGAATTCTATGAAAGGAATCTCATCAACCTCTTGCTACTCTTCATCTAAACATGAAGGAAAGGTAGAAAAAATAATTCACAGCAGTGAGTTGGTGCCCTAGCAACTTCCATGGTGTCCAGTGATACTTATTTTTTTAGTCTAATCAGGAATTTTAGTATACTTGATACACTTGATTCATTACAGTTTTTTTTTTTAATGCTATTTAAATTGTCCCATAGGGGTTCTGTCAAATTCTTTGTCCTTTTGTCATAACATGATTGGACTTACATTGCCTTCTTCCATTCTACACGGCAAAACAGATTCATCTTTTTACTTCCAGACCTTTTCATTTGGTAGATCAGGCTATGAATATGTTGAATAGAAATAGTGTGGATGTATTTATTCTGGTATTTCAAATTCAAATTTGATATTTTACATTTTACTTTAATTCTTTGATTTTATACTTTTACATATTTCTATTTTAATGAAAATATTGGTTCTTAACAATATTAACACAACTACTTGCTTTTATCTATACCAGTAATGGTTTTGAAATAACAGAATATTTTAACTATTTTCTTAAAATTAAAATAACTTTCTCTCTGTGATTTGCAACCTTTGTTATAATGTTCAATGTTATTTTTTGTTTTGCCACCCCCAAACCCAGTATTTAGGGATTTTTTGTGGTATTTTTAATGTACATGAATATTTACCCTGTTCCAAGGTCAAAATGAAGAAGAAGAGCTATGTTTCCATAAAAGTTTTTCCAGTTCTTCCCATCTACTTTCTCCATTTAGCTGTAGATAATCATTTTGATTATGGTTTTGTTACCTTTTCATGTGGATACTTGATAAATAATTCTGGAATATTAATTAGAAATTTAGAAACAAGTTTTACATCATATTATACATCTAAATATATTCCATAATTAGTGAATAGCTATATGTAAAAATTAAATTACTTTTAATAAAAAAGCCATTTAATGTTGACTCAAACATTAAAGAGGGGAAAAAAAGAGGGGAAAAAAAAATCTAACCAATAAAAACTCCAAAACAAACATGGAAGCAAAAGTTTGTTTCAAAATCAATGAAGTTAAACAGTAAACATTATCATGAACAATTTTTACAACAAATGTATCAAAATAATTTATAAAAACTAATAAGTATCTTGTATTACCTACTCTATTCTAGTAACTTCAAACCATCTTATTTGATACCCCGTACTTTAATGATGTTCGTTTCGGTATACTATTTTATAAGTGAAGAAAGGTTGTAAACAAGGGTCTCCCATCTCATGGGTTTCGCATAACCAAGGGGTTTAATGGAGTGGCCTGGCTTCTTGGGACCATCAGCTTCCATAATCTGCCTCATTAGGATGCCCGTCTGAGGCTTGGTTAATGGCCATTGAGTGACAGCATTTCAGAGGCCTTCGTTTCTCTGTGTGGAATCTGATCTTTCTGCTGTTGAATTCCTTGCTGTTGGCTCTGGAGATCTGAAAAGGAGCAACTACTTCTTGGAAATACTTTCAGGAAGAGAGGCTAGAGGGGCTGGGAGTCTGGAGGTATCCGCAGGTCATGGCTGTGGTTCTATATCAGCTCAAATATACCTGCCACTAAGCAGATAAATCTTTCTACAAATACATATTCATATATATATACATATATATATGTATATATATATGGCTATACTCATATGCTTTCTTACAGTTGCATAGCTAATAAGTGAAACAAGGAAGAAACAGACTCACCTGACTCTAAATTTCATGTTCTTTCCTATTGTGCCTTCTAGAAATCATTTATAAAATATATGAAGTGATACAAATAGTAAATAAAAATAGCAAAAGAACAATTTCATGAGTAATTACATAGGAAATATCAGAAATATATGCATTTGAGTGGACATGCATGTTCTGTCATTAGTTACAAAATGAACAAGACGTTTATTGGATAAATTTTGCATTAATATTGTATAAATTTAAGATATGTATTGCACTACTTTGATACATTTATATATTGTAATACAGTTGCTGTTAATGATATTTATCACATTACATACCTATTACAACATAGTACAAAATAGTACAATATTACTTTGTTCAATAAACACACAGTAAATCTCAAAGCTATTTTAATACTTATATTATTATGTTATATCTTTGTACCCTTAAACACCAGCAATTTTATCTTCTCATCCTTATCTCCTGGTAACCGCCATTTTATTTTTCATCTTTTTTTCACATGTTTATTTATTTTTTTTTACTCCACATATGAGCAATATCGTGCAGTACTTGTCTTGGCTGTTTTTGTTCACCATAATGTACTGAAGGTCCATCCATATTGTCATGAATAGTAGGATATCCTTCTTTCTTATGGCTAACTTACATTCCATTGTGTATAGATAACACATTTTTTTTTATCCCCTCATCCTTTTTTTTTTTTTTAAAGATTTTATTTATTTATTTGATAGACAGTGAGAGAGAGCATGAACGAGGAGAAGGTCAGAGGGAGAAGCAGACTTCCCAGGGAGCTGGGAGTCCGATGCGGGACTCAATCCCGGGACTCCAGGATCATGACCTGAGCTGAAGGCAGTCGTCCAACCAACTGAGCCACCCAGGCGCCCTATCCCCTCATCCTTTGATGGGCATTTGGGTTATGCCCTTTTTTTGGTACTGTGGATAGTACTGCAGTAAACCCAGATGTGCATGTATCTTGTATGCAAAGGATATAAAAACAGGAAATTTTAACATTCTCAGAAGTGAAACTAATGAATTATATAGTAGATCTATTTTTAGTTTTTGAGGAATTGCCATAATGTTTTCCATAGTGGATAAACTAATATGCATGCCACCACAGTGTATAAGGATTCCCTTTTCAATATACCCTTACCAGCACCTGTTATCTGTCTTCTTGATGATAGCCATTCTAACAGATGTGAGGTAATAGCTCACTGTGGTTTTTATTTGCTTTTTTTTTTTTTGATGATTAGTGATGTTAAGTACCTTCTTCTGTGTCTTTTGAGCATTTTACTGTCCTCTCTGAAAAAAATGTACTTAGTTCTGCCTGTTTTAAAAATCATATTGTTGGGATTTTGTCCTTATGGTCATTGTTGTTGTTAAGTTGTGTTGGTCCTTAATATATTTTGGATATTAACCCCTTATGTGATGTATGGCTTACAAAATTTTTTCTCATTCTATAGGCAGCCTTTTGATTTTGTTGTTGTTGTGCAGAAGCTTTTGAGTTTGATGTAGTTCCATTTGCTGATTTTTTTGCTTTTGTTATTAGTGCTTTTGACATTATGTCCACGACATCTTTGCCAAGACCAATTTCAATGAGCTGCTTCTGGAATTTTATAGGATCAGATCTTTTGTTTAAGCTTTTAGTGTACTTTGAGTTAATTTTTATGAGTGGTGTGAGGTAGGGATCCAACTTCATTCCTTCACTGTGTTTCTCTGCACTGGCTTTGTAATCAGAAAATGGGATGCTTCTGTTTTTTTCTTCTTTTTCTCAGAATTGCTTTGAGTATTCATCTTCTGTGGTTCCATACAAGTTTTAAGTTTGTTTCTTCTATTTCTGTGAAGAATGCTTCTATTGTTTTGATGGATATTGAATTGAATCTATAGTTGGCTTTAGGTAGTGTGGCCATTTTAACAATATTCTTCCAACCCATGCACATGGAATGCCTTTCATTTGTCTTCATTAATTTCTTAACACACAGTCTTGTTATTTTCATTGTCCAGATTTTTCACTTCCTGGTTAAATTTATT
Organism: Mustela nigripes; assembly: GCF_022355385.1. Taxonomy (NCBI): domain Eukaryota; kingdom Metazoa; phylum Chordata; class Mammalia; order Carnivora; family Mustelidae; genus Mustela; species Mustela nigripes. The sequence goes on along the minus strand of NC_081560.1, from coordinate 9,590,880 downwards.
TCTTTTTTAAAAGATCTATTTATTTTAGAGAATGTGAATGCAAGGAGGGGAAGTGCAGAGGGAGAGAGAAAGAGAGACTCTTAAGCAGACTCCCTGCGGAGCACAGGGCCCAACATGGGGCTCAATCCTATAATCCTGAAATCATGATCTGAGGTGAAATCAGAGTCAGAGTCTGAACCAACTGATCCTCAGGCACCTCTGGTAAATTTATTTCTAAGCATTCTTTTGTTTTTATGCAATCACAAATGGGATAGTTTTCTTTATTTTTAGTTGGATGTTTTCTTATTGTCAATGTGCTGATTTCTGTAAGTTGATTTTGTAAACTAATATAATTAAATAATTAATTTCAACACTTTTTTGATTGTCTCTGGGATTTTTTTTTTAAAGATTTTATTTATTTATTTGACAGACAGAGATTACAAGTAGACAGAGAGGTAGGCAGAGAGAGAAGGGGAAGCAGGCTCCCTGCCGAGCAGAAAGCCCAATGCAGGGTTTGATTCCAGGACCCTGAGACCATGACCTGAGCAGAAGGCAGAGGCTTTAACCTACTGAGGCACCCAGGCACATCTCTGGGATTTCTTCTGTAAGATCATGTTGTTGGCAAGTGGTGACAGTTATACTTCCTTCCTTCCTTCCTTATTTGGATGACTTTTATTTCTTTGTCTTGTCTAATTGCTCTAGCTAGGACTTCTATTTCGGATGGGAATGGTGAAGGTGGGCAACCTTGTTGTGTTCCTGATCTGAGAAGAAATCTTTCAGTTTTTTTCACCATTGACTATAATGTTAGCTGTGGTTTTGTCATGTATGTTCTTTATTATGTTGAAGTATGTTCCTACTATACACAATCTGTTAAGATTATTCCCCCTGTGTCTCTCTGAGCTTTAATTTTTTTATTTTTTAGTTTTTTTGTTTTGTTTTTATCATGAAAGGATGTTGCATTTTTTTCAAATACTATTTCTGTGTCTATTGAGATAATCATGTGATTTTTATCTTTTATTTTGTTGATGTAATGAATTATATTTATTGATTTGTGTGTCTTGAATCATCTTTGCATTCCAGAAATAATCATCTTTGCATCCCACTTGGTCATGGTGTATCATCTTTATAATGTGTTCTTGAATTTCATTTGCTAATATTTTGTTGAGAATTTTTGCATTTAGTAATCAGTGATATTGGCCTATATGATTTTCTTGGCATATTCTTAACTGGTTTTGGTATCAAGGTAATGCTGGCTTTGTGTGAGTTTGGAAGAATGCCCTCTTCTTCAATCTTGAGGAAGAGTTTGAAGGGGATTGATGTTAATTCTTGAAATGTTTGGTAGAATTTGCAGGTCAAGCTGTCAGGGCTTGGAATTTTCTATGTTGGGAGAGCTTTAATTACTTACTCAATCTCTTGACTTGTTATTCATCTGTTCTATTTCTTCTTGATTCAGTCTTGGTAGGTTGTGTGTTCTTGAAATGGATCCATTTCTTCTAGGTTATGTAATTTGTTGGCATATAATTGTTCATAGTAGTCTTTTAAACTTCTCTATTTTTATAATATCAGTTTAATGTCAACTCTTTCATTTAAAATTTTATTTGGGGGCACCTGGGTGGCTCAGTTGGTTAAGGGACTGCCTTCAGCTCAGGTCATGATCCCCGAGTCCTGGGATCAAGTCTCGCATCAGACTCCCAGCTCCATGAGGAGTCTGCTTCTCTATCTGACCTTCTCCCCTGTCATTCTCTCTCTCACTCTCTATCAAATAAATAAATAACATCTTTAAAAAAATAAAAAAGAAAAACTTTAAAATCTTATTTGTATGAGCCATCTCTTTTTTCCCTTAGTCTAGCTAAAGGTTTGTCAATTTTATTTTTTAAAGAAACAGCTTTTAGTTTCATTGATTTTTTTTTTAATTGTTGGTCTCATTTACTTCCATTCTGATTTTTATTATTTCATTTTTCCTGCTGACACCAGGCTTAGTTGATTATTCTAATTCCTTCAAGAGTTAAGTTAGAAGGTATAAAGTTAGGTTGTTTGTTTGAGATCTAATTTTTTAATGCATGCATTTTTTCCCATAAACTTTGCTATCAAACTGCTTATGTTGTATCCCACAAAATTTGATATGTTTTATTCTCACTTTCACTTGTTTCAAGGTAATTTTTTATTTCTTTTGTAATTGATCTGTTGGTTGTTTAGAAGTATGTTGCTTAGTTTCCACATATTTGTCAATCTATCCACTTTCTTCTCGGTGTTGATTTCTAATTTCATAACATTGTGGTCAGAGAAGACACCTGGTATGATTTCAGTTTGCTTAAATTTGCTATTACTTGTTTTGTGGCCTATCATATGACCTATCCTGGAGAATGTTCCATGTGCACTTAAGAATACGTATTCTGTTGCTGTTGGATGGAATGTTCTATACATGTCAAGTCCATTTGTTATAATGTATGGTTCAATTCCAACATTTGCTTGTTGATTTTCTGTGTTGGGTGATCTATTCATTGTGATAGTGGGTTATTGAATTCCGCTGATATTATTGTATTGTCTATTTCTCCATTAATATCTGTTAGTATTTGCTTAGTAAATTTTAGGGCTCAGGTTTTGGGAGCATGTATATTGAAATATCTTCTTGATATATTGATATTTTTATCATGATATAGTGACCTTTTTGTCTCTTGTTATTATTTATGGCTTGACGTCTATTTTGTCTAATAAAAGCATGGCTACACATACATCCATTTGCTTGGAGTACCATTTTCTACCCCTTCACTTTGAGCTTATGTGTGTCTTAAGGCTGAAACGGGTCTCTTGAAGGCAGCATGTAGTTGGGTCTTGTTTTTTAATTCATCCGCCACTCAGTGCCTTTTGGTGAGAGCGATCCATTTACATTCATATTTATTGATATGTCAGAACTTAACTACTGCCATTTTTTCTTTTGTTTTCTGGTTGTTTTGCTTTTCCTACTGTTTGTCTTTTTTTTTTTTTTTTTAAGATTTTTATTTATTTATTTGAGGCAGAGGATGAGCAAGGGAGAGAGAACACACAGAGGAAGAGTGGGAGGGAAAAGCACATGCCCCACTGAGCAGAGAGCCCCATGCAGGGGCTTAATCCTAGGACCCTGAAATCCTGACCTGAGCTGGAGGCAGACACTTAATCAACTGAGCCACCCAGGCATCCTTGTTTGTTTACTTTTTATTTAAAGTTAGTTGTTTTCCATGATGATTTGCTCAGTTTGCCTTTTTTTTTTTTAAATGTTTCATGTCTCTGCTTTAAATTTTTGTTTTGTTGTTACCATGAGGTTTGTATAAGGTGTTTCATACATAATCTTTTTTTTTCTGCTGATAGCAACTGATCCTCATTTGCCCATTTAGTTTTCATTATTTTCTTCCCCCCCTTTTATGTTTTTGCTGTCACAAATTATCAATATTTATGCTGTGAGTTTATGACAAATTGTAGTAGCTATAGTTTAATGCCCCCCCCCCCCTTTCAACGTTTGTGCTGTAAGTGTTTAACAGCCTATTCTAAAACAGTTAGGCTTTTCTGATTTTCTGATTCTATTATCACCTTATTCAGAGTTTTGTGTACTTTTGTCTTTTCATTTTAGGTAGAAGATCTCTTTTCAACATATTTTGTAAAGCAAGTCTAGAGCTAGTGAGCCTTCTCAGCTTTTGTTTGTCTCGAAAAGCCTTTATTTCTCCCGCAAACCTAAAGATCACTATGCTGGATAATGTATTCTTGACTAGAAATGTTTATGTTGTTTTTGTTGTTTGTTGTTGTTGTTATTTAAATACTTTGCTTGTGTCCTTCTATTCTCTCCTGGATTATAGAGTTTATGCTGAGAAATCTGATTGACTAATGGGGGTTTCTTTGCAGGCTACTTGCTTTTTCCCTCTGGCTGCCCTTAGTAGTTCTTTATCATTGACTTTGACAGCTTTGTTTCAATGTGTCTTGGAGAAGGTCTTTTTGCATTTAGGTAGTAAGGTGATCTAGGAGTTTTGTGGACTTGCATGTCCAGTTCTTCCCTCCAATTTGGGAAATTCTTAACTATTACTTTTTTTTAAGCCCTCTCTTCCTTCTCTTTTTCTCCTTTTCCTGTTATTTATGTTGGCTTTTCTAATGGAGTTTCATATCTCTTGCAGGATTTATTTATTTATTTATTTTTAAACTTTTTTTGAATCTTAATTTTCTCTCTTCTACTTCAATAATTTCTAGTTTCTGAACTTCTAGATTGCTTATTCTCCCTTTCATCTGGTCTGCTCTCTTTGTACTGCTTTTGAATTCACTCTTCATTTCATCATTTATTGAGTTCTTAAGCTCTAGAATTTGAGTTCTGCTTTGTTTTGTTTTGTTTTAGAATTTCAATTTCTTTGGTAAAGTATCCCTTCAGTAACTTTGTGAGTTCATTGAGTTTGCCTTTCTGAGTTTTCATGTAACTCATTGAACCTTTTTTTATAACCATTATTTTGAATTCTTTGTCATATCACAATCTTTCTTGAGTTTGAGTTCAGTTTCTGGAGGATTCTTTTGTGTGTGTGCTATCATGTTACCATGATTTTTCATGGTGTTTGAGATGTACCTCCCTGGCTCATTAGAATACCAAACACACATCTAGGGGACGTTTTGTTGATTTTGATTCTATTAGTCCAACAGGTTGGCAATTAGAGCCTGTTCTTCTGTTTTATAGCAGGTGGCTCTATACCACAAGCTTTGGTTACTCTTAACTGAGTTGTTCTGTGGCTGTTTGGGAACTCACACTGAAAATAGGGTGGAGGGAGCAACAGAGTTGGGGAAGTGTGTATTTGGCCCTTAGGGCTTTAGGCATACCCATGGCCTGGTAGGGGAATCCTTCAGTGAGGGAGTCCTGGATGATCCTCTTGTTGAACTTCAGGTGTAGGCACAAGTAATGTGTTTCTCCTTGTCTTTTTCCCTTTCATTTCATCCCTATGCCTCTGCCACCCCCACAGTGAGGATTTCTCTCCTCATAGGACCAGGCACTGCTGAAGTGCAACAGGACTCTGAGCTGCTGCCTGCAGAGCTGCATAGACTTTCCCTCCCAACTTCTCACCTTCCACCCCTCGGCCAGAGCTGTGCCTGCATCTCTGCTGCTGGGGTCACTGGATGGGATGGCAGGTACCTTTGTGAGCCCCCCCAATATTGGCAGAACCCTCTCCCCATGTCTGCAGCCCCCTCTCCTCCCAGACTAACTTTAGCTGGGCACATGCGTGTATATTTCTGGCGTCTTGATGTGCTGTGCAGAGTACTTTTTGTGGGTTATGGATGTCCTACTAATTGTAAGTGGAAAGGAGGAACAAAGGGAACATTTCACACCATCATGACGCTCAAGATAATATTTCTTTCTAATAGTTAAGTGATAGCATATGATTCTCAAGATTCTGTTAATTATTTGTTAGAGTTTGAATTGCTTTTTAAATATTAGAAATAAGCTATCAAATATCTTCCTATTGATTGGCATTTTGTTTCTTAGAATCAACCACAAAGGAAGGATGATATGTTTTCTTTTTTGAATTTGTTAATGATGACCTTGCCAAAGTTAAAATTATTTATAATGCAACAAGAGACCATATGGAAAATAGTAAGATTGGGGAACACATGGAAAATGTAAACAATAAAATACTTTTTAAAATTCTTAACACTATAGCAAATAAGTAAATAGAATGCAAAATAATTGCATGAATCATAATTTAGGAATTAAATCTGGTATCCATTTACTGTCTTTTACTACCTGTAGTTATTTTTATTTAGTAATAGGATATAGGCAGTGAGGAGTCACTTTTATGTCTGGTCTTTCTGATAGAAGAGAAGCCCTTAGAAGAATAAATGAAACAAGATGGGATTGGGAGGGAGACAAACCATAAATGACTCTTAATCTCACAAAACAAACTGAGGGTTGCTGGGGGAAGGGGGTTGGGAGAAGGGGGCCTGTGGTTATGGACACTGAGGAGCGTATGTGTTTTGGTGAGTGCTGTGAAATGTGTAAACCTGGCGATTCACAGACCTGTACCCCTGGGGATAAAAATATATTATATATTTATAAAAAATTAAAAATTAAAGATTGAAAAAAAAAAAGAGAAGCCCTTGTATTTTATTTGCATATCTGCACTCTATCACTCAGGCAGGGTGATCTGACAGTTTGGATAGGCTGTGTGCCTTTCAGATCTTTTTCTGGAACCCAGGTTTCAAATCATACTTAATCTGACATAGTTTCTTCTAGAATATCTTAATGTCTTTTGGGGGAGGGTCATGAATACCTTTGGGAATTTGAGAAATTCTTAATTCTTTGTCCACCAAACAAATATCTTCCTACAGAGAATGAATGGCACTGCATGAATTGGGGAATGGATAGGTCTATGAAATATGTATGTACTAGCTGGACATAGTGTCACAAGAACCATTAATCTGCCTAGTGATGGTCTCAATTGGACTGACTCACATATGGATTACCCCAAATAGGGAATTTTTAAACTGATTCTAATGTACTGATGAGATCAGCTGGGATAAGATGGGCCATATAGCCGGAAAAGAAAACCAGATTTTCTCCACTTATGGATAGTGCAGGGCAGGTGCCCTGCTGGTGGGGACTCTTCATTCAAAGCTATCTGAACTTACTGCAATACTGTGAGAACATTATAATAGCTAGGGAGTGGAAGATGGAAGGAAGATTACATCTTGGTTCTCACTTAGTTCTGCATAGAAATAAAAAATGTCACTTCTTACATTTTCCTGGAGGGAGTCAGGTACTTGGCCATGTCCAGTTTCAGGAAGTTCAACTCTCACACTTAATTTTAGTAACACAACTGCAGACATTGATCAGGAAATCAGATCATCTGAGCATTGGTTCATGGGAGAGCAAAGAAAAAAGACAACAACTTAGTGGGTTATTTAAACATACTCAGTGTGTATCAGCAATACCTACTTAAAAGTAATAAGGAAATTAACTGCTATACAAATAAAGGTAAATTATGAATATTGGCATAACATTTAGAAAAAAACCTGAAGCTTGAGAAATATAAAAAGGGTTTAGCAACAATGTAACGTAGTAATAGGATTAAATTAAAAACAAAAGCAGAGCAAAAGACGCAAGATTATGTCACTGAGAGTGAGAGTCAAACTTGGAAGACATTTCTCACCAAAAATAGGGAATAAACATGTAAATTACCCTGAGCAGCACGAAATAGTTTGATTAGGACTGAGGAATGGAAGTTACATTAGCCCCCAAATAAATAAAAGGTGTCCATCAAAAGGACTGGGCATGTTGAAAAAGAAATTCTCAGTTCCATTTTGTTCCAGGAGGGACTCCGTTACTGTCAGGGAGACTGCAGAAACACTGAGATAACTCAGTGAACCTCAAACACTTCCTTTAGCTCTAAATTATGCGGTGCAATCCTGTGTCATCATTTTCAGTTATTTTCTGGGCAATATTATTTCTTGAGTGAATTGTTCTATTTACCTCAAAACATTTCATCCTGACAATGTCTTGTAGAATATAATCTTTTCCCTTAACTCAGTTTACGGTTGTTAGTATTTATTTAACCTGAGTTCTCTGTTCCTCCCTTTCATTTCCTCTCAATCCTCTGCCTCCCTGGGCCATCTGTCATTTGTCTTTTCTAAAGGAAAACACATTTTCATTTTGTGGATATAAAGATTTGGGGTATAACTGGACTATGAAAGTGAAGGAGACAGATATTGTTTAATAGCTGTTTTCTATACTAGAAAAAGGGCTTGGTTACTCTCCTTCTCCCTATAGATGTTTCTTCCCTTAACAGACTTGATATTGTAGATACATATTTCATCGGAGGCAAAATTAGAAAGACCAAGAGACAGAGCAGAAATGATGCTGCTGCCAATTCATCTTTACTTGCACTTTTTTCACTGAGTCTGTCAGATGCTACGGGGGGAAAGAGACAAAGCTCCGGTGACAAATAGGCCCCATGATTATTTTCAACAAGTCACAAGAAAGTAGGACAAAATATCTTAATGTTTTCCTCTTGGCCTTCATCTTTCATTCAGCAGAGATTTGCTGTCATTTATAAAGGTCACTTGGCCTGTAAGGAGTCAGGCAGAGAAAAAGTTTTGTCCATTCCTCAGGTACATTTGAAGTAGTGACCCTGTTGAAGTCCTGAAAAGTGAGAGACTGGAACCAGTGTGTGTGTGCGTCTTTAAAGGGGTCGATTTTCCTAGGCCACCCAACCGTCTTCTATCTACTTGGGGTTGTTGTGAGCATCCGATAATGGAGCATTTTCATGTGGAAATGATGGTAATGCTTAAAAGCTCATTTATTTCTTTTTCTTCTTCTTTTTTCTTTTTTTTTTTGTAGAAATAGTAGATTGGTTTTGGACATGAAGTCCTAAAGAAGAAAAAAAGTTCACATGAGATATCCTTGGCACTTCATAAATATACTTATTTATTTAGTAACTTTTTTCTCTCCTCTTGGGAGGCATTTGGAAGTAATAGACTCCTCAAACTGTAAATGTGGCTATCGTAAACATGAATAAAAGATAGGCTGAAATGAATATCTATAGTCACTTAGCCACAGTCACTTTGGTCTTGGAAATGGGCATCGTACCTGAAGGATTTATACTAATAGAAGAACTTTTAGAGCATGTATTGGATATAGTGCCTCCAATTTACTCCTGAGATAAGCCCGCCCTGCACTTTCAGCAGGAAACTTGTCGCCCTAAATCTTCATGTGACATCGAGATGCAGCAGTGATGGAGAGACGGCTAATGACTGTTGACTGAACGCCTACCATGTGCGAGGGACTGAAGACGGGCTGACGGGGGGTCAGAAAACTATTCAAGGAACCTGGAGCCATTAATATCATTCCATTAGTCAGGATCTCTTCGGAAAGTACTCTGCACTTCTGGAAAACTTCCAGGGGGCGTCCAGCACAGCTCTCTTCACACGTCTGGACCTCACTAGCTTCTCTTTCTCAGTTGCCTTGACCGGTTCTCTCTAACTATTGGAAGGCTCAAAGGGTCAGTCTGGGATCATGTTTTCTTTGCCCCCTACCTACTCTCCCCTGCATGCTAATGTCTTCTGAATTGTCTCCAGCGAGAGACTTCCGCCTTCAGCGTCCCTTGCACAGCAATCTGATGAGTCCTTGCTCCACTTAGATGGTGAATAGGAATATCCAAGTAAACAATTTCAGAACAATTTGTCATTTTCCCACAGATAACTGTCCATTCTTTAAGTCTCTCCTACTCCCTTTTTTTTTTTTTTTAAGATTTTATTTATTTATTTGACAGACAGAGATCACAAGTAGGCAGAGAGGCAGGCAGAGAGAGAGAGAGGAGGAAGCAGGCTCCCCGCTGAGCAGAGAGCCGGATGCGGGGCTTAATCCCAGGACCCTGGGGTCATGACCTGAGCCGAAGGCAGAGGCTCTAACCCACTGAGCCACCCAGGCACCCTTTATTCTACTGGTTTCTCAAATAAAAACCTTGAGACGGTCTTGAAACTTTCCTTCACCCCCCCAGTATAATCCATTTGGTTCGACAATTACAACTCTGCCTTCAAATCATATTGAAAATCTTGGCATGGATTCTCCCTCCAGTATTATTATCAGTCAAGAACGTCACCCATACTTGCCTGGTCACGTTTGCAGCCCGAGGGCTCCTTGTCTTCCTGTTTTAGCTCAGAAGTCCTGCCTCTCCCTAAGTGTCTGTCTGTTGTTTGTTTTTAATACATAGAGCTTCCTTTTGGCTCCTACTATTATTAATACAAGTTCCATGAGGGTAGGAACTTGTCTCTTTCATCTGGTACTTTATTTCAGCGCACAAAGTGGGCCTTAAATATTTCTGTTGAAGGAGACAGTGAGTGATTTAATGAGAGATTTACAACCATCAACTCCTTGCTGCTGTAGACGATCCATTACTGATGGCTAAAGCAACAAGAATTTGACGGTGTTTCCCTTAAGAAAGGTGAACCTCCTTCTAAATGTTGCACATGCGCTAAGGAGGAAACAGACATTCTAAGAAGGGATGAGGGACCTGAGGTGAGTTACCAGGGCAAAGACTGCCAGGGTACTGGAGGATAAACTATGGCAGTGTATTGAGGAGAGGGCATTACTGTCATAAAAGTAGGTCAGGGGGTCAAATTACGGCTATCCTTAAAATTGGAGCATGAATTTTATCATCCCAAAAGGCCTTAGGAAAAGTTTTAAACAGAGGCATTATGAGAGTCATATTTTCAGCTGTTCAAGCTGGCTAGATAAGAGAGAATGAGTCTGCCTTCAGCAAAACAAGCCAGCAAGCTAGGTCATAGTGAGTGGGAAGTAGAAAGATGCCCTATATTAGTAGAGTGAAGAAAACTGATGCAGGAGTCATCACAGACTCACAACTGTTTGGCTCATGGGGTTTCTAACAACTGGGTGTAGAAACTAAAGGAAAGGAAAGGAAAGAGGTAATGCTTACAGTAAAATTTTGGACAGCCAGACTTGGGAAACCAGCCATCTGATTAACAAAACATAGGAACTGTGTGGTCAGTGGGCCTTGGAGATGACTTCTAACTTTACTGGCTTTGAACTTGGGTAATGATAGCAAATAAGAACATCTAGTCAGCAGTTGCCAGTAAAATTCTGGCCCCTGAGTTAGAATAAATTGATCTCAGATATCTTATAGAAATAATACTTTGAATATTGAGAACAGGGGCACCTGGCTAGCTCAGGTCATGATCTCAGGGTCGTGGGATCCAGCTCCCCACGAGGCTCTCTGCTCAGTGAGGAGAGTACTTCTCCCTCCCCTCTCTGTGTTCTCTCTTGCGATGTCTCTCTCAAATAAAATCTTTAAAAAATATTGAACAAATGAATTCTTTAGTAGAAGATTCATTTAGGGAACAAAGATTTTTGAATTATGAGGTCCCAGCTTTGAATGTTAAATCTTTGGGGCTAACGAAATACAAAAAGTGGATGAGAGAAAGAGCGTGCCCAGAAAGGATGGTTTGTGCAATGCCACAAGAAAGTGGGGGGGGGGGGGGGGGGTTTGGGGGGGGAAGGAGGGGGGGGGGGGGGGGGGGGGGGGGGGGGGTTTTTAGGGAGGAAATGCAGCGTGCTACCAAATGGTTAAACATTAACCAAGAATAAAATCTTTACCAAAAAAGCATTTGTATGTGGCGTCTATGGGATCATTGCTGCTCTCCCCGTCTGGGTTTTTCGGTATTACAGGAAGTTGGTCTAAGATCATAAAAAGTGAGTAAAGTCGTGACAAAACAACTGTAACAGATCTGATAAAATTTGTTAGAGAAATTTGCCAGTAAAAAGAGACAGACTGAGTTTGACTTGAAGACACTTTTCCAAAATATGGAAATGGGAAAAAATATGGATGACTTTTTAATTTAATCCTGGCATTGCCTGAGAAATCCTACTATAGGGTGACCCACATGTAGGTCATCTGAGCCTAGAAATATCTAAATTTATCTGACTTGCTATTTACTGATTATACATATTGTCTTATAATGTTCTTAGAAAATGCATATTATTGATACTTTGCAGCTCCATAAATTCAGAGATAAATTTATAGATAGCTGATAAAAGTTATTCTTATTGTCCAGTTGAAAAAATAACCCTGAAAAGTATGCCTTTTTTCCCCTTGTAGGACATTTATCACTTTTGTCTAACATAGCAATCTTACATAAACATATTTTTCCCACTGAATATAAAATTCATTTTTCTGGAATTTCTTTCAGACTGAATTTGCTTCCCTACTATGTTCTCATTACGTGTTAAATAAAAATTTGTTGCAACTTCACTGCTCATTTACACCAGAATTATGTCTTGAAAATTTGAAAATTATGCATTGACAGTGTCAGGATTTTAATTTGTATTGGATTCCTTTCTTTATAAGATGGGGAACACTTTGGCACATTGAGGTATGAAGGGGAAAGTCAGGAGATGATAGGAAGTTCTGTCTGGAAGCGAAACTGCCCTGCCTTCTCATCATTAGCAAGAGCATGGGCTATATTCTGTGTTCAGGTATCAGAATTAGCTGGTTCAGGAACAGGCAGCCCCACAAAAAAGTGTTCTGTGGATTCAAGCTACTAGGAAACACTGCTAATTTAAGTCCCGGAGAGTCTAAACCCTGCAATTCGGCGTTCAGAAAGAAAAGTAAAACTTATGCAGGCATTGAACAAAACAAAACAAAACAAATAACCCAACCAATAAAGCTTTTATATTCCCTATCTCCTGGCTTTTTATTCTTGTTTGTTAGTGTTGATATCAGAAAATTTGGACAGAGAAAAATCAGGAAGAAAGCAGAAAAATAATGGAATAAGGTATTAGAAGAACCCAGAGAAGATGAGATAAAAATCTTAGTGTGAATGTTCTCTCTCTCTGACAAAGACCTGCATTAATGGAATAAATCAGTAGGTCCTATACCTGGTACTCAAGTTTTCCTCATCTGACAAAGAAGGGCATTGGCATTACTATAATTTTTTTTTCCACTGTAAACTCAGTTTACTATCTTCACCTAGTGGTAAGAACCTAGGTATGCTTTCTTATCCAACAAATGTATGTGCTGTATCTGAAATTTTATGCACCTTAAGAAATAGACTACATCAAAGATAGTCCCTGGAATTTGAGAAACAGATATTTACAGATGAGGGAGTTTACTTATAAATTGCCTCATCAGTAAATTAATGGCTGTGATACTTTATCCTTGGACAAAGATGAGGGGTTGGAGCACTGTGGATAAATTCTGACAATGTTTCTATGCTTAATGAACTTTCCTGCTGTCTAGAGTAATGTGAAACACTTACTGGCACAGGGTAGGCACCAAGTGAATGATTGCCCAAATAAACAAATGGATGAATAAAGTTAGGAGTAAATACTTATTGAACACCTTATGTTCCTAATTGATAAAACATAGGTAAGCAAAAAAAAAAAAAAAAAAAAAAATTGCAGATACAGAAATAAGCTGATGAGTTAGACTAATGGGACTGCCCCCCACCCCCAACACCTCAAACACACACCATCAACTGCAGGACATATACACACACGATCAGAGAGCCAAGGAGCCAGGGTCTCTTAACTTCTTCTCTAGTCTGTACTGGCTGAGGGCCTCTGGGATAGGAGTATGGATGCAAACTCCCAGGTGCTTCTAGATCTTAGCCCACAGACAGGACAACTCCTGTAGCCCAAGGGAATTCTTCACAAGAAGACTGGCCCCTGCAGGCCTTTGGAGGCAAAAGCATGTTGAAGCCAGGAAGAGGTATAGAGAAATAGTAAAGGGATCCAAGGGAATCTGAGCTGAGAGTATCCATGCAAATGGGCACACTTGTCCTTGAGTATCTTTTTTTTGGTCAGCTGCTGCTAAGAGAATCCTAGTAAGTTTGTGAACATTTTGGAACCACTGTGGAGACCAAAATGGTCCTTGGAATTTAACCACCAATAGAAGATGTCAAAAATTGGTCCCAATATTTAATCTGATTATAAAATGAAAGTCAGTATTTTTCTCTGCTGATTGAAGTTAAATTTCATTATTGCTCCTCTGCACTGCAAAGCAAAACTGGCCAAAGCCTGGAGGTGGCACTCTTAAAATGTTTTATGTACCAGCTGTAAATGTTTTGTGGGATTTCTTAGATCTGTGGGCTATCATCAATGTTTTTTCTTTACCTGACTGTTTTTCACACTAAGACATACAACCATTAAAATTAAGATAACACCGAGTAAAATCCGGGTTAATAAAAGTCACTTTAGTCGTAAGATGTAAGTTAGCATTTGGGTATGTTTACTCTCTGAAGGTTTGCGTTTTAACTTAAATCAGGAAAATTTTATTTAAAAAGAATTGTGAATCTGCTTGACAATGCTGCCTTAAGCAAAGGCTTTCCAGAGGTATTTCTTGCATCTAATTACAAGGTAATTTAATGAGGTTTTAAAAATCACAGGAAAATCTGTTGATTTTAATCTTCTATCAATGTGAGACTTACTAGATAATGAGTACTCTGAGTCCTGGGTGAGATATCTATAAAATGGAAAATAATAGTAACAGTTTTAGGAGACCGTGAGCATTAACTGTGCAAAGCACACATTGCAATGTATGCGCACATAGGGAATACTTCATTTATGGTAATTATATCATTAGGAACAGTGTCAGCGGCAGCAGGAACAGTAGTAATAATGATGGTAGTAATGCTAATGGTAGCAGAAGCATGCAGTAGTAATACTAGCAGTAATGACTAATAATGAGTTTAAAGTCTCCTTACCTGCACATCCTTCTGTGTTTGAATTGTTGACTTGTAGCTCTTGACTGTGAGATCTATCCACCCTACAATTTTTAAAAAGGTTTTATTTATTTGTTTGACAGACAGAGATTACAAGTAGGCAGAGAGGCAGGCAGAGAGAGAGAGAGGAGGAAGCAGGCTCCCCACTGAGCAGAGAGCCCAGTCCCAGGACCCTGGGATCAGGACCTGAGCTGAAGGCAGAGGCTTTAACCCACTGAGCCACCCAGGCACCACTACCACCCTACATTTTCTGACAGTCTCCTCCAATTCTGCTTTTTTTTTTTTTTTTTGTCTTCGCAACACTCATTATTCTCTAATATGTTGCATAATTTATTTCTTATGTATTTATTTTTGTATCTACTGCTTATTTTTCGTGTCTTTTCTAAATCCATCCCCCTAAGACTGCCAGCCAAAGCCTGCATTGTACAGGCAATGAGAAGCGGTACTTTTTGAGGCTATCAGTGAATGAATGAGGCTTGACAGCGCCCTGTTGAGTTCAGGGTGTATTTCTGATGGCCCTATAGGAAACGAGACAAGTATTTTGTTTGTTTGTTTAACGTGCAGTGAGGGAGGGCAGAGGGAGAGAAGGAGAGAGAATTCTAAGCAAGCTCCATGCCCAGCACAGAGCCCAAGGCAGGCAGGGCTTGGTTTCAGAACCCTGAGATCATAATCCGAGCCAAAATCAAGAGTTGGATGCTTAACTGACTGAGCTAATCAGGCACCCTTATAAAAAGTATTTTAAAAAAATAATTATGACTTAGTTAATTTTGACTTAAATTTCAGATATCTTATGTACTTGTCTTCAAAAGTTTTTTTCTCCAAGGGGAAATAGATAATTTGGGGGATCTTCTAGATATGAAGATATTTTTGCTGCTTTTACATGGTCACTAGTGGACAACAGAGAAGTTGGGTCTAAAATTATTGGGTTACCAAATGGTTCCTAAACATCTATTGGCATTTGTTATATGTATAAGGACCTATTTAGAAACTGTCCCTGCTCCCCTTCCCCCAGGGGATTTACAGGTAACAAAGCCCAGATACAAAGGTGGGTCAGGCCAGGTGGAGACATCGATCAGTGGGGGGGATGCATACTGTCTCCCTGGTTACCAAGGAGTATGGGCCCCTCCCTTTGGGAGCCTTTTGGCTCCAATCCCAATCAAGGTGTAACAGGCTGGTTCAAATGTCTACTAGGGTAAATTGTTAACTCAATTCATCACCTAGCATCACTGTGGAGTTTCCTGTGTGTGTTACAATCTCACTGGCCACCTGTGCGTAGCCAGGGCCGACCGCATGGCCTTTGCCCTTAAAAGCTAGCCTGGGAGCTTGGTAACCAGGGAGACCCTTGGGAAGGGTCGCCCTCTCTTGTAAGATTGTTAGATTCTTGATGCTTGGTGCGAAATAAAGCTTTGCTTGAGCTTCGCTTTGTATCAGTCTCGCTCCTTTAATCGTGGACCCATTATTGGGGCATAACAATATGGTCATCTGGAATTTAGTTTTGCTGAGAGATAAGGCTGGTTAAGCGATCTATTTAACCTGCCTTTACTTTTATAATTCACACATATTTACTGGACTCCAATGAGCATATCAATGTTTAAATTCCATGTTACTAATTATTTTATTTTCCCCCTCAAATATGTTAATAAAGAATGACTTGGACTTATGTTTTCTCTACATCCTATTTCTCACCTTCTAAAAATATTTTAAAATTTCAATTATTTTTCCTCTTTACTCAGTAATAACTTTTAAACTTTGTTCTTCATATTTTTTCTAAAATTTATAATTTTAGATTTTCTAAGTTATACTCAACTTAGCACCAAACTATCCCTACTCTTTACCTTATAAATTATTTTGTCTCTGTATTTTTCTTAATAACTTCTATCCTCATTTTTGTCATGTTGATGTTACCACTTTTTTCTCTTGTTAAATAAATGTTCTGTATATTTTCCCCTTAAGTTCCATTGAAAATTTCTGATAATGTTTTAAAATATTCATCTGGACTATATAGTAATAGCATATTTTACATGTAAAATTTATACAAATTTCTGTCTAGAAAGGTATTGAGCTAATCATTTAGATGCCCCTGAGTTGCTATTTCTTCATTATAAAGATTTTTAGCTATACACTGGGTAAATGTGCACAGCTATTAATTACTCTAGTTCCCAGAGAATGGCAGGGTTTAGTTGGCTGCGTTCTAGTAAATTGAATCTTTTCTTATCACTACTCTCTAGCTTTTTGATAGTCCAAAAACATCAACACCATTAAAATTTGTCTCTAGATGCATTGCTACTGGAACTTTCTCCTGTCTTGACACTTACTGAGCTGTGTACTTGTGGGGATTAAACCTGCAAGCGTGTAACGTATGTGTGCTCGTGTGCCCGAGCACACGATGGACATCACCACCTACATATGCAGATGGTGTCCATCTTTTTCTGGATGTTGAAAAATGAATACCATTATCAGAGATGGAAGGTATGGAAATAATTCTTCGGCTGCCTTAAACAACAGCACTAATATAGTTGATGGTGATTACTCAATTTTCTGATGGGAAGAAACACTGGAGTTTATAAACCCAGATGAACAGAAGGCAGGAGGGATAAAATGTATCCCTTTTTAGTATTACATGAATATAACATATATTCATCAGCAGTTACATTTCTTAATGTTGTTACAATAGTCCATATTTCAGAGGAAACCTTCCATATTTTAAACTTGAAGACGGCATTTGCAATGGTGTTCTAGGTTTTCATCTTTTCTTTACCTTAATGTTTATTTTATTGGGAAGTTGTGAAAATTGCATCAAGCCAATATTGCCAAATCAGTTTTAAATCAGATGCTGTATTTATTTTTATCTTGTGATTCAAAAGATTCACGGAAGACTAGCACACTATTTGAAGGTTGGAAACTGGTTTTAAAAAAGAGACTAGGAAGAATCAGATGAATATTTCACTATTTTCTTTCCTGTAGAAAGTCCTTCTTTAAAAGTGATAAATATGAGGGGTGCTTGGGTAGCTCAGTGGGTTAAAGCCTCTGCCTTCGGCTCAGGTCATGATCCCAGGGTCCTGGGATCGAGCCCTGCATCGGGCTTTCTGCTCAGCAGGAAGCCTGCTTCCTCCTCTCTCTCCACCTGCCTCTCTGCCTACTCTCTCTGTCCAATAAATAAAAGCTTTAAAAAAAAGTGATAAATATGATTTGCTTATTGGAAAAATGCAAACATAAGGTCTTATAAATAAAACATTAAAGATTTTACACTATTCTACCAAAAGTATTTTACCAAAGTAACTACATGTTTACTTTTAAATTTTGACAAAATCTACAAATTCTATATATGTAATATGTGTGGTAATAACTGCTGGATACATTTTTAAAAAGAAAGCTATAAAAAGCCTGTTTAAAACTCAACTACTTTAATATTTTGGACTTAAATAGTACCAATGCAAACCAAAGAAAACAAAATTTAAAAATTAGGAAAAATAACTGATTATGGGAAGGAACCAATATGCATTTTACTTACTGTTTTCCTAAATATGGGGTTGAAATAGAGCATGGGTTTTTTTAAAGTAACTTTTGTATTAAAGGTTTATGCCCAGTGGTTTTTTTTTCTTTTTTTTTTTTTTAAGTACTCATTTTATAAGGAGAGAAATGCATATTCATAACAAATTAGGAAGTGAAGCCTACAAGTCAGATATTCAAATAGCTCTTTTCACTAGAAACTCCCTCAGGCCATCATGATTGATTACTCCTAATTTCCTTTTGGAAGAAAATGTCAGGCATAGATGCTTAACGGAACTTGAGCTTTAAGTGTTTTGAGAGATCACTGACTAGAGCTAAAATAGAATCTTTAGAGTTTGCTGTAGAAAAACGTTTTAGGGCCGTCTAAATTTTTTACCCAATGCTTCAGAAATATTATAATAAAAATTATTTATTGGAAGCTTTAATGACTTAAGCTTAAGCCTGTGTCCGTAGGTTTTGAGATTGTGTATGGGGGAGGAGAACAGGGAAGAGAAGTGAACGCTCTCCAAATACGTGGCTAATTTTCGGTTACCACATTGTGAAGAGCTTGTACAGTACAGGTGCTTCTTGGGAATATAGACTTAAATAACAAAATTTGGATTTCAGTAGGTAATCTTCATTGAGAATTGCTTCGCATAAAATGACTAAAATAACATTTTCCCACAAAACTCCGATGAAATGAAAGTTTTAAAGGGTTGTTTAGGGGTGCCTGGGTGGCTCAGTTGGTTAAGCGACTGCCTTCAGCTCTGATCATGATCTTGGATTCTGAGGATTAAGTCTGGGATTGGGCGGGCTCCCTTCTTGAGAGGGAGTCTGCTTCCCCCTCGGACCACCCTCTGATGTGCGTGCTCTCTCTTTCTCTCAAATAAATAAAATCTTTTAAAAAATACTGTTTAGTATTAAAAATCATTTAAATTCTGGCTTTGTCCTCCCCCACCCCCCATCTAATAATTTTATTTTTGCCTTCAGTAGAAATAAGCTCATTTTTCATTTAAGTCTAGTTCCTTAGAGCTGTGTTCCATGCAGGTTCCCAATAAACTTGTCAAATCACTTACGTTTTCTTTGCCTCTGCTTCTGGCTTCTACCCACCTTCATCACTGCCACCGCACACACCAGCTAAGCCATTCTTGGGAAGTCGGGTTGTCTTCTGCCTGTTATGTACTGATGTGACTGATAATTTTTTTAAAAGTTGTATCTATACATGAGATGCCCCAGATCTTAAAAATGGGACCTTCGGGAAGACTTCAGGATTAGGATTCTGGTCAGTATTGACAGCAGGAACTCATCATATTCATCAACATTCTTTGTTTTATTAAAAAAAAAAAAAAGCCCGAGTCAATTTTAAATATCTTACTAGCTTTATTCAAGGATTCACAAATTGACCAGCATCCAATCTAGCAGATTAGACAGGAGCTTCCAAGAACTAGACAACACAAAAGATCTAGGCAGAAGGGAGCAGGACCAAGGACGTTCTACAAGACTAAAAAGTGGTTTGGTTATTGCAAGGTTTCTTTCCTTCTCTTGGATGGCAGGAGGTCTATCAGGTAGATGATGATGTAATAATGCTGATCAATCCTGATAGTCTGGTTAAGATTCCATTGCCTAGGACAGCTGAGACTGTAATGAAGTTGAATCTTAGTTTGGTGACCTTAAAATACACAGCTCCATGCAGGGCCTGTTTTGTTTTTAATGTCTTCATGATCAGCGTTTTCATCCTTATAATCTCTTGAGCTTAATACATGGTCAGCACCTTTTAAAATACCTTAATTTAATGTTTAAAACACCCCAGGGACGGTTACCCTCATTTCACATATGAACATAGACACTAAGGGTTGTTATTGCCTAAGTGTGCCAGTGAAGGCGGAGTTAAAATCTGAGCCTCTCTGCTTCCAAGTACAGACTTTTGTCCTTGAGCATTGTGCTAGGATTACATGGCATTTATAAATAAGTACTAATGCAAATTCTGAATTAGAAGAAAAAGTGAAAATATCAAAAATTTCAATCTTTAGTTTACCAGTGAATAAATGAATACCCAATTCTTTGCTCATACTGGCCCAGGTAGATTTTTCACTATTTTGTCTTTAAAATAATACATTTTGTAAAATACCTGCATTCCAGAATGGTTTCCTATTCATAAAATATAGAAACAAAATTTTAAAGTAATCAAGTAATAGTAAGATAACTGATAGTTTCATATTCCTGCTGTAGCAAATTACCTCAAACTTAAAAAACATATTGTATAATTTTGGAAATCAAATGCTTAAAATCAAGGTGCTGGCAGAGCTCTATTCCTTCTGTAGGCTTCATGAAAGAATTCATTTTCTTGTCATTTTTTAGCTTCTGGAGGCCATGTTCTTTGGCTTATAATCTCTTCTTTCCTCTTCAAAGCCACCAACATAGCATCTTCTACCTTCTTTGACCATCTGTCTCCCTTTTATAAGGATGCTTATAAATCTATTGGGTTATTTTGGAAAATCCAAGATAATCCCTTATTTTAAGACAATCACGTCTGAAAAGTTATTTTAAGCGTATGGTTTTATTGTCGTATGTTCTGGGGATTAGAATGCTGACCTCTTTGAAGAAATTTATTCGGGCCCCACAATAACATGATATAAATAATCCTTCAGAAAGATGCTTTAAAAAAAATCGTGTATGATGTTGATAGTTGTTGTCTAAATCCCTCTTTGCATACTAGATAGCAAGATAACTATATTTATGCCCATCATGGTTATAAAGGGAATGAAGAAGTATGCATAATATAGGAAATAAGAATTATGATATACTGTCTTTTCCCCGTTAGCTTACTGAATCTTAAAAATCTAAAGTGTTTTCAAGTTTCCATAGTTACATTTAATTTTGAATTAAGTTGGGAATGTATTTTAAATTATGCCAGCCGTGTCGACTATTATAATAAGTTTCCTCTTTCGTTGAGAGTTTGTTACAGGCATCTCCGAAGTATTTTTCCCTTGGGACACCTGGGTCGCTCAGTCATTTAAGTGTCTGACTCTCAGTTTCAGCTGGTCTCAGGGTTGTGAGCTCAAACCCCACATCTAGCTCTCTGCTCCACACAGAGTCTACTGGGGATTCTCTTCCTTTCCCTCTAGTCCTCTCTTGCTCCCCCCGCCCCCAACCATTCCCTGCTCTTATGCTCTCTCTTGCTCTCTCTCAAATAAGGAAATAAAATATTTTTTAAAGTATTTTTCCCAAGAAACATACTAATAAATTACTACTAATTATTCTGATGCATATTCATACACATTTGATGGTCAATTTTTTTTTTTTTTACATTGGGAGTAGACAAATTTCTGTGTGATAACCTGGAGGAGAAATTACGAATATTCATAAAATTATTAATATTAAAGTCTTCGGAAAATAATAACATATTTTGTACTTACCCAATATGTACAGTAGAAAAAATAGTTTTCTTCATGCAGTAATCTGCAAAAATTCAGAGAATATTTTTCTAGGAGTTTAGACCATTTATAAGTATCATATTTTTGTGACAACACACTTTGTCACTGTTTCATAAAGAATATTGTTGTCTTATGTTTAGACAACACCACTGATTGTTTGGGAATCCAAATCAGATAAGCTACTTAGAAAAGTGTGAAAACTCCAAATATTCTTGTCTTATGGAAAGGAAGCCAGTTGCCTTCAAAATGGTATTTTTTACTGACACTAAAACTTAAAAACTCTACACTGTAAAGTTAGGACTGTAGAAAAAGATTGCATAAATCTTATCATAACTTCAGGAAACGACAGTTTTCTTCTATGTGGTCTTATTGAGACTAGATTCTCTATTTCCGTTGTATTTAAAAATACTTTCTTTGGAGATAAATTCATTCTCACAGTAAGTCTTCAACTGGAACTTTGAAGCACATTTTTTGAAAGCTTTTATTTCTGAATGGAATGTGGTGTTTATTTTTGAAATAAGTCACTCGGGTTTCTTTTAATCTTTATTTTTCCAATATTTTCAAAATATACTTGTGTTTGTATCAGTGGTTATAAAAATTCAAAGTTATTTCAAACTAAGGTTACTTCAAACAATTGAAAAATTTCTTCAACAAAGTAAAATTTTCTCTAAATTGATTCTATAACTGATGCTTACTTAGTTGAGAAAAGGAAGAAAATGCTGATTATTATCTAGATGTACAGTATTATAAGTATGAAATCTAGGTTAATAAAGTTCAGATTTATTCTTATCTGCTACAAGCACTATTTATTATTATTTTTTTAATTTAAGTTTTTTGTTTTAATTCTAGTATAGTTAACATACGGTGTTATATTAGTTTCAGGAGTACAATATAGTGATTCAACAATTCTTTATATTACTCAGTGCTCATCAAGAGAAGTGACTCTGGATACCCTTCACCTGTTTCACCCATCCCCCACCCTCCTCCCCCACCCTCCTCCCTTCTGTTAAACATCAGTTTGTTCTCTATAGTTACGAGTCCGTTTGCTGGTTTGCGTGTGCATCTCTCCCTTTTTTTTTACTTTTTTTTTGTTTGTTTCTTAAACTTCACATAGGAGTGAAATCACATGGTATTTGTCTTTCTCTGAGTTATTTTGCTGAGCCTTGTACACTCTAGCTCCATCCATGTTGTAGCACTGGCGAGATGTCATCCTTTTTTATAGATAATATTTCATTGTATATATTCCATTTTTTCTTTATTCATTCATCTATCATTGGATACTTGGGCTGCTTCCATAATTTTGCTGTTGTAAATAATGCTGCAATAAATATTAGAGTGCATATATCCATTTGAATTAGAGTCTTTGTATTAGGGGGTACATTTCTAGTAGTGCAATTCCTAGATTGTAAGATAGTACTATTTTTAACATTTGAGGAACCTCTACACTGTTTTCCAGAGTGGCTACACCAACTTGCTCTCTCACCAACAGTGCACGAGGGTTCCTTTTTCTCCAGATGATATCTCATTGTTGACATTTTTCTTTGCTCTGCAAAATAAAACTTTTTATTTTGATGTAGTCCCAATAGTTTATTTTTGCTTTCATTTCCTTTGCCTCAGGGCACATATCTAGAAAAATGTTGCCATGGCTGATGTCAGAGATTTACTGCCTTTGCTCTCTTCAAGGATCTTTATGATTTCAGTGCTCACAATTAGGTCCTTAATCCATTTTGAGTTCATTTTCTGCGTATGATATAAGAAAGTGGTCCAGTTTCTTTCTTGCGCATATAGCTGCCCATTTTCCCAACACCATTTGTTGAAGAGACTGTATTTTTCCCATTGGATATTCTTGCCTCCTTGGTTGAAGATTAATGGATCATGTAACTGTGGATTTATTTCTGGGGTTTTGTTTCTGTTCTATTGATCTACCTGTCTGTTTTTGTGCCAGTACCATACTAATTTGAATACTAGAGGTTTGTAATATAACTCAAAGTCTGGAATTGTATATTGTGATATTTTCAAGTTTGCTTTGGCTCTTTGGGGTCTTTTGTGGTTTCATACAAATTTTAGAATTGTTCTTCTAGTCTATGAGAAATGCTTTTGATATTTTGATAGGGACTGCTTAAATCTGTACATTGGTTTGGGTAGTATGGGCATTTTAACAGTATTTATTCTTCCAATCCATGAGCATGGAATATCTTTCCATTTGTGTTATCTTCTATTTCCTTCGACAGTATTTTATAGTTTTCAGAGTACTGGTCTTTCACCTCTTTAAGTTTATTCCTAGGTACATTATTCATTTTGGTTCAGTTGTAAATGGGATTATTTTTTAAATTTCTTTCTGCCACTTCCTTGTTATTATATAAAAATGCAACTGACTTCTGTGCATTAATTTTTGTATCCCATGACATTACTGAATTCATTTATCAGTTCTAGTAGTTTTTTGGTGGAGTCTTTTGGGTTTTCTATATATAATATTGTATCATCTGTAAATAATGAAAGTTTTCCTTCTTCCTTATCAATTTAGCTGCATTTTATTTCTGGTCTATTTGGTGTGGATAGGACTTGAATAAGAGTGGTGAGGGTAGACATCCTTGTTTTTTATTCCTGATGTTGGGGAGAAAGCTTTCAGGTATTTTGTTGTTGTTGTTGTTGTTTTTGTTTTGTTTTGTTTTGTTTTCTTACCATTGAATAGGATGTTAGCTGTGAGTTTTTCATATATGGCCTTTATAGTGTTGAGGTATGTCCGTGCAAACTGACTTTGTTGAAGCCTTTTATCATGAATGGATGCTATATTTTGTCAAATGCTTTTTCTGTACCCATTGAAATGATCAGGTGTTTTGCACTTCCTCTTATAGATGTGATGTATCATGTTGATTGATTTGTAAATATTAAACCACCCTTGCATCTCAGGAATAAATCCTATTTGATTGTGGTGAATGATTTTTTAAAATATATTGTTGAATTCATGTTGCTAATATTTTTGTGGAGGATTTTTCATCTATGTTCATCAGAGATATTGGCATATAATTCTTTTTTTGGTAGTGTCTTTATCTGCCTTTGGTATCAGGATGATGATGACCTCATAGAATGAATTGGAAGTTCTCCTTCCTCTTCTAAATTTTGGAATTGAGAAGAATAGGTATTAAATCTTCTTTATATGTTTGGTAGAATTTACCTGTGAAACCATCTGGTTCTCAGTTCTTGTTTGAGAGTTTTTGGATTCAATTTCATTGCTGGTAATTGGTCTATTCAAGTTTCCTATTTCTTCCTGCTCCAGTTTTGGGAGGTTATGAGTTTTTAGGAATTTATCCATTTCTTCTAGGTTATATAATCTGTTGGCATAAATCTTTTCATAATATTTTCTTATAATTCTTTGCATTTCTGTGATACCAGTTGTTACTTCTCTTTTATTTCTGATTTTGTTTGAGTACTCCTTTTTTTCTTTTAATGGCCTCTTCTCTACTTTAGTTGTGGAATTTGTTCTGCCAGGCTGGGACATTTTCTGGGTTATTTAAACTGATGTCAGTGTCAGTTGTATTCATGGGATTAGGCAAATTTAGGGTCCTCTACTCCGCCATCTTCCTAGAATTCTGCTATAAACATTCTTTCAACATTATATAATGAGGCGGATACAAGAAGAAAGTAAAAATGGTTAAACATTAACCATTAAACATTAACATGTATTTTCTATTTAAATTTTTGCCACCTAATCAGATTTCTTTAGTGTTTCCCATCTTATACACTAGAAAAGCAAAGTATAGTGTCCAGGTTTGCAGAACTAATAAATGATAGAGCTGGCATTCAAAATCTTATCCTCTTGACTGAAATTATTTTCATCGCTCAAACTTAGGGTCCTCTACTCCGCCATCTTCCTAGAATTCTGCTATAAACATTCTTTCAACATTATATAATGAGGCGGATACAAGAAGAAAGTAAAAATGGTTAAACATTAACCATTAAACATTAACATGTATTTTCTATTTAAATTTTTGCCACCTAATCAGATTTCTTTAGTGTTTCCCATCTTATACACTAGAAAAGCAAAGTATAGTGTCCAGGTTTGCAGAACTAATAAATGATAGAGCTGGCATTCAAAATCTTATCCTCTTGACTGAAATTATTTTCATCGCTC
>NC_081560.1:9558330-9565604 GCF_022355385.1 Mustela nigripes | reverse complement strand
TGTAGTGACACAAACAAAAGCTTCAGGCTTGATTCCAGTCCTCCATTAAACAGACAAAAAAGAAAACAAAATGTCTAACAAGGCAGTATTTTATGTCATGTGACACAATAATAGTTGGGGGTAAGTTATCAGAAAACTAGGGGTTTAAAGAACAGCGTCTTTGGTATTTAATGGGTGAAAGGGTGAAGGGAAGATTCTTTTGACATTGATGGTTCTTGAGATGGTGTCTAGGAATTGGATAGGAGGTAGTCATAGAGAATGGTGGAAAGCATTATGGAAAAAGGGAATAGTTGAAGAAAAAATAACATCTAGTTCTGGAATGTTTGCATATTAGTGGAAGCACCAACCAAACTATAGAGGATATTTGTTGAATTTAGCCCGGGAAAGGAAAAATGGGCTCAGTTGTAGCCAGTTAGAGACGGACTATCCAGACAGGAAATGGCCGGACCATTTATTCCAATAGAACACTGACCCCCATCTGCAGCAGTCAGCTCCAGAAACCACAACACAGCCCCTGCTGAGATCAGCCCCAAATGGCCAGGACTTGATCAGTAATCTCTCTCTATTTTTGCTCCTCTTCTAACGGAGGGCTAACTAGAGAACATCCACTATCTTCCCCCTAACTATCACGTAGGATGCTCTCCTTCCATGTAGTCCACTTCCAGCTTCCAGGATAACAATAACCCGAATTCTTTACCTTTTTCTCAACTGTAAAGCTTTCCTCCTTTGCCTTCTTTTGAGTCTCTGTTAAGCTGAAGCGATGGTGATGGACTCTCTCGCTATAGGAAGTTCGGAATAAAGAGCTATTATCTGATCTTACTGTGTTTTTACAGCAGTCATTTGAGTTGAAGACACTAGAGAGACATGGGCCTCCTTTAGAAATACAGTGATGTGCAAGACTGTTTTTATGGAAGGAGTCATGCAGGAAGAGTGAAACATTTAGACTTGAGTGAAAACCAAGTAACAGTTAAGAAGCTATGGTAAGGTTTAGGTATAAGATGAGAATCTGTGAATAAGACAAAGAAATGGAAATAAAATAGAAAAAATAAAATAGAATCATCAATAATCCATTCATTCTTTCTTTCCACAAATATTTACTGTTCTCCTGTTTGGCCACTTAGTTAGAATCTTCTGGGTAAGTTTTAATTTCATGAATGATAAATTTTCCATAATAGTGAATATCTCCAAAACATTCCTGTCACAATTCTCCAGCCTTTGTTCCTGTTACTTAGTTGATTCGCAAGTGACAATTACTGGTCCTTTCTCAATTAAATGCATGAAAGATATTCAGGGCACAGGGGATTTCCCTCTCTTTAAATTACTTCTCCAGTGAAACCAGTTGGAGGCAGAAACATGGGAAAGCCTATTTGTTCTATAACTTGTTGAGGAAATATGATTTAAAACAAAATCTCTTCCCAACCCAGAAAAGCTCTCTATAAGGATAAAAGAGACAGAAATTTTGCAATTGAAGAGCACTAAACCAGAATGGATCATAAGCATGGCACTAAGAAATTCTCTTTGGGGCACCTGCATGGCTCAATGGGTTAAAGCCTCTACCTTTGGCTCAGGTCATGATCCCAGGGCCCTGGGAATCGAGCTCCGCATCTGGCTTTATGCTCAACAGGGAGCCTGCTTCCCCTCCTCTCTCTCTGCCTGCCTCTCTGCTTACTTGTGATGTCTGGCTGTCAAATAAATAAATAATATCTTAAAAAAAAAAAAAGAAATTGTTTTTCCATTTGGTCTCCTGACCACGTGGTGGCAGAGTGTGCCTAGTGACCACTGGATGGGGGTGAGATCTTCAGCTTTGCATTTGAATCTTCTGGTTTTGGCTGGGAGTAATAGATAGGCCTTATTACTACAGGATGGGGTAGAAGTCCAGGATGTCTGCATGGCACCCACTGACACTGCGGTGGTAGACAGTCTTTACTGCTGGGGAAGGGAGAAACTCCCAGCTCTTCATGTAGTGTTCTTGCATACCACACCATGGCAGTTGTGGAAGTGTGTGTATGTATGTGTGTGTGTGTGTGTGTGTGTGTGTGTGCGTGTAGGGGCACTTCACCATAACCAGGTAAAGCTATATGCCTAGTCTTCCTACTTGGCCTTTGATGACAAGTTAGATGGTGAGACTGCAGCTTTTTCCATGGTTTCTGGACTAGGATTGTCACTGTTAAAGTTGTTTTGTATTTCGTTTTGTCTCTCTTACTAGCTTGTCCTTAAGTTCCTATGCTTTGTCTAAAAAATGAAGGTTATCTTGCCCTTTCCTTGCACCATTGGTGTTTCTGTATTACTGACTTCTCTAACACCCAGTCTGGGATGGATATGGGTAGCAAAAAGAAAACCCAATAGACTCACCAACCTATTGTTCTTCAGGCTCACGTCCCTAACCAGTCTGCCTTTTTCTCACCACTTTTCAGAGCCACTATTTGTTTTATGTATATTATCTAAGGTTTTTAGTCGAATTTAGCAGGAAGAGGGGAAAGCGTGTCAATCCCATTTTAGTCTGGATATTGCTTTAAATCCTAAAAATATGATTTTTATATACTGCCCCACACCTAAATCCCAAATGTCTTATCTTGGGGATATTTTCAGAAGTCTAGGTTGACAGGTCTGTCATTTCCTTTTAAGTACTGTGTGGAACCTCTTTGAAGGATGAAGTTCTCTACAATGTGAGGACACTGGTGGTTAAAAAAGGAGCTAGAAGTGAATGAAGAAACTTCAGATGGAAACTGTATTTTAGTCCTGATCACGACTAAGAAGTCAAGATATCTGAGACTCTAGGATATCAAAGCTTGAATGTTACCCTCCATAAGAAAAAAAAAAAAAGTCTTTAAAATTTGGGGGCAGTTATAGTTAATTTAGGACAGTGTATACAAACTCTAGGGACATGGTATTCGTCCCTATATGCCAGGAAGAATGGTTGCTTGATAATGAAGATAAATACTATGGTGTTATGGAAGTTAAGGGATTGTAAGCCAGAACTGTGAAATGTACCAATAACATGAATCCTGAAAATTTCTCAGTTAATAGCAAGTGGAGGAAAACATATGGATCAAGTGTTTATAATTTTTTTTATTTTTTTAAAGATTTTATTTATTTATCTGACAGACAGAGATCACACGTAGGCAGAGAGGCAGGCAGAGAGAGAGAGGGAAGCAGGCTCCCTGCTGAGCAGAGAGCCCGATGTGGGGCTCGATCCCAGGACCCTGGGACCATGACCTGAGCCGAAGGCAGAGGCTTTAACCCACTGAGCTACCCAGGCACCCCGTGTTTATCATTTTTTAAAAGATTTTATTTATTTCTTTGACAGAGACACAGCTAGAGAGGGAACACAAGCAAGAGGAGTGGGAGAGGGAGAAGGAGGCTTCCCACTGAGCAGGGATCCTGATGCGGGGCTCCATCCCAGGACCCTGGGATCATGACCTGAACCAAAGGCAGACGCTTAACGACTGAGCCACCTAGGCACCCCCAAGTATTTGTCATTCTTAAAATATACACTGAACAGCAAATATTATTGGAGGACAATTTCCCTTCAGTGAGAAGGTCACATGTTGAATTTTTCACATACTCCCCAAAGCAGTAGTGCTGTTCTACAGAGCAAAGAAAAGAAAATAAATTGCAATAGTTAGCAGAACAGAGAGGAAAGACCAGAAAGGAAAATGGATGATGAAGGGATTTGAAGAGTAAGAGCCACTTTGTAGTAATTATGGTGAAGGATAGAGCCTCTACTCTTTCTCATATCCACTATTAGTGACTTAACCCAAATATACTATTTTACTTTTGGAGTATTGACATGTGTGTAATCTTTATCTATTGGACTTGAAAAGATGTACTCTAGGTTAGAATAAGGAACTGAAATATTTCTGAAGATGAAGTCAATAACCATGTTTTAAAGAAAATCGATTGGTTCTCTTTCATACTCATTTTTAAAAAGTTATTTCTCTTTGCAATGATGATTTCCTTTTGAATATTTCTAGTAGTATTGCATCTTCACTTGAGATTATAAATACTTATTATAAAAATGTTGATGTTAAGCTGAATATTAAGATATTTTGGATTCCTGTCCATTTTGTCTTCTCCTCTTAAGGTGTTTTTCTTTTTATTCACTTTCACTCAGTATCAAACTCCCTGTCATTTATCATGCTACATTTACTGTGAACTGAATTCTACCAGCCAGTTCTTGACTCCTTCTACTTGCAAGACAGTGCAATAAATCACAAGGAAAGCACTCTTATTAAACATATATTTTCTAGGGAATTTTGGAAAACCATAAATTAAATTTTTGTAAGTTTTAAGGTTATGGTCATAGGAGTTCCATTCCCAGATAAAATGGATTTAGTACACTGCACACTTTTTCTCTTACTGAATGTAGTTCAGAATCTTGACATACTGCATGGAACAGCTATTTGAAGATGCAGTTCCACCAAACTGGCTGTGACTTTAACATCATTTTTCCTTCAGTATACCCTGCCCTGGATTCAAGTTCACCCACAATCTGGAAGTTGGCATTGGCAGGAGTGAAAGAGGACAAGCCATCTAGGTCTGGCTCAAGAACAGCAGTTTCCAAAAGCCAAGAGAGCGTGGAAAGATTTCCCCATATTTTACAACTTTCAGCCAAAGAGAAATGATACCCACAGAAACCGAATATCAAAGTGAAGAAGCAATTCAAATTGTAAATATCTAGGTATGTTACTTTCTATTTAGCTGTGGTCAAATCACTACAAACTTTGTGGTTTCAAACAACAGAAATTTATTATCTCATAGTTTCTGTAGGTCAGAAGTCAGTACAATGTGGCTTGATTATCTGTTCAGAGTCTCACCAGGCTGTGATCAAGCTATCACCTTTTGTTGTGGTTCTGTTCTGGAGTTAGGGTCCTTTTCCTCCAAGTTCAGTGGTTGTTGACAGAACTTATTTTTTTTCTCATGCTTTCCATGTGGATGTGGACTCTCACATCTCCAAATCAACAGTATATTGAAGTCTTCTTGTGCTTTAATTCTTTCTGCCATTTCTTTCAGAGAAAGACTTCTGGTTTTTACTATTATTATTTTATTATGTTATGTTAATCATGGTACAGCACATCATTAGTTTTTGATGTAGTATTCCATGATTCATTGTTTGCATATAACACCCAGTGCTCCATACTATACATGCTCTCCTTAACACTCATCACCTGGCTAACCTATCCCCCCAGCCCCCTCCCCTCTAAAATCCTCAGTTTATTTCCCAGAGCCCATAGTCTCTCATGGTTCCTCTCCCTCTCTGATTTCCCCCCTTCATTTTTCTCTTCAATCTCTTAATGTCCTCCATGCTATTCCTTATGTTCCACAAATAAGTGCAACCATATGATCATTGTCTTTCTCTGCTTCACTTATTTCACTTAACATAATATCCTCCAGTTCCATCCACATTTTTACAAATGTTGAGTATTCATCCTTTCTGATGGCTGAGTAATATTGCATTGCATATATAGACCACATCTTCTTTATCCACTTGTCTGTTGAAGGGCATCTTGGCTCCTTCCACAGTTTGGCTATTGTGGACATTGCTGCTGTGAACATTGGGGCACATGTGGCCTTTCTTTTCATTACATCTGCATCTTTGGGCTAAATACCCAATAGTGCCACTTTGGAAAATTGTGGAGGTTCCTCAAAAAGTTAAAGAAGACTTCTGTTTTTTTAAGACCCAGGTGGTTACACTGGGCTCACCTGGATAACTTCCTCTCAAGAATTTATTACTAACTTTAATTACATCAGAAAAGTCCCTTTGCCATGTACTATAACATAAACATAGGAGTAACATCAGAGAGCCAAAATTATGAAGGTAAGAGTCTGCTTACCATACTGGTTAAGATAGATTATTCTCCTTTTGAGTTACTAAAAATTTATTTAAGATTTGTAAACAAACTATTGACCCAATTTTCTAACTCTATTTAGAGATACACCTTTCTTTTATTCCTCACTGGAAACTACCAATGGCTGAACTGTCTCAGGATATTCACCTGGTATTGGTCAGGGTTCTTCCATAACTTAATTGTAGTCATTAAAGTATATAAAGACATAAAAGTATGCATAAAATATATAAATTGGAGTCATTAAAGTATATAAGTATATTATATAAAGTATATAAAGTCATTAAAGCATATAAAGTATATTAAAGTATATAAAGTCATTAAAGTATATAAAATTGTAGTCATTAAAGTAATTAAAGTATATATAAAGTGATCAAGGCTATCAATTTGGACTTTTGTGTGTGTGAGGGAAGTAGTAGAAAACTAAATAAAAAATGTGACACTGAATTTGAATATATATTACACATAGCAATAAGTCAGGAGTTAGATTATTTTAGAATTAAATAAGCCTGTGATTTTAACAAAGACACTGGGAATCAAAATGTATTTTTCTTCCCTTCAGTGATCATAATATGATAACTATGTATGGCAGTTTCTCAATACATTTGTGTGTGTGGGTTACTTGACTCTTTTTCTCACTAGAAAATAAACTATTTTTTTAAGTAGGACAAGAATAACTATTTTACTGTTTTAGAAAAAAGAAACAAACAGAAATTACATGTTCAGAAATACATTTAGAAATAGCCCACAGTACTCATTCCTTTTTTTTTTTTTTTCACTAAAATCTTTTTTTTTTTTTTTTTTTTCTGAGCTATTTTATTATTTGCCCTAAGGGTACAGGTCTGTAAATCATAAGGCTTATACATTTCACAGCACTTACCATAGCACATACCCTCCCCAGTGTCCATAACCTAGCCACCCTATCCCTCCCCCCACCCCCCGCCACCCTCAGTTTTTGTGAGATTAAGAGCCTCTTGTAGATTGCATCCCTTCTGATCCCATCTTGTTTCATTTTTTTCTCCCCTATTCCCTTAAACCCCTGACCCTGCTTCTCAAAGTCCTCATACCAGGGAGATCATATGATAATTGTCTTTCTCTGATTAACTTACTGCTCCTACCATGATACCCTCTAGTTCCATCCACGTTGTTGCAAATGGCAGGATTTCATTTCTTTGACGGCTGCCTAGTATTCCATTATATATATATAGATAGATAATGACCTGAAGGGGCATGTGCACCTGAATGTTTATAGCAGCAGTGTCCACAATAGCCAAACTATGGAAAGCGCCTAGATGTCCATCAACAGATGAATGGATAAAGGAGATATGGCATATATATACCATATATATGTTGTATATAGTATACAGCATATATATATATACTATATATATTTATACTATAAATAATATATACTATAGTATATTTATA
>NC_081560.1:9421789-9558230 GCF_022355385.1 Mustela nigripes | reverse complement strand
ATATATTTATACAGCATATATACACTATATATATTATACTATATTTATACAGCATATATACACTATATATATTATACTATATTTATACAGCTGTATAAATATATATAGTATATATATTTATATATTTATACAGCATATATACACTATATATATATTATACTATATTTATACAGCATGTATATATATATAAATATATAGTAATATATATAGTATAAATATATATTATACAGCATATATATATTACTATATATATTTATACTATAAATAATATATACTATAGTATATTTATACTATATATAGTATATATATAGTATATTTATACTATATATAGTATATATATAGTATATATACATGCATATATATAATGTATATATGCTGTATAAATATATATAGTATATATATATTTATACAGCATATATACACTATATATATTATACTATATTTATACAGCTGTATAAATATATATAGTATATATATTTATATATTTATACAGCATATATACACTATATATATATTATACTATATTTATACAGCATGTATATATATAAATATATAGTAATATATATAGTATAAATATATATAGTATATATATATGCTGTATACTATATGCAACATATATATGGTATATATATGCCATATCTCCTTTATCCATTCATCTGTTGATGGACATCTAGGCGCTTTCCATAGTTTGGCTATTGTGGACACTGCTGCTATAAACATTCAGGTGCACATGCCCCTTCAGGTCACTGCATTTGTATCTTTAGGCTAAATACCCAGTAGTGTGATTGCTGGGTCATAGAGTAGCTGTATTTTCAACTTTTTGAGGACCTCCATGCTGTTTTCCAGAGTGGGTGCACCAGCTTGCATTCCCACCAACAATGTAGGAGGGTTCCCCTTTGTCCACTTCCTAACCAACATCTGTTATTTCCTGACTTGTTAATTTTAGCCATTCTGACTGGTATGAAGTAGTATCTTATTGTGGTTTTGATTTGTATTTCCCTGATGCCGAGGATGTTGAGAACTTTTTTATGTGTCTGTTGGACATCTGAATGTCTTCTTTGCAGAGATGTCTGTCCATGTCGTCTGCCCATTTCTTGATTGGATCCTTTGTTCTTTGAGTGTTGAGTTTGATAAGTTCTTTTATCTGATATGTCATTTGTGAATATCTTCTCCCATTCTGTCAGTTATATTTTGGTTTTGTTAACTGTTTCCTTTGTTATGCAAAAGCTTTTGATCTTGATGAAGTCCCAGTAGTTCATTATTGCCCTTTCTTTCCTTGCCTTTGGCCAAGTTTCTAGGAAGAAGTTGCTGCGCCTGAGGTTGAAGAGGTTACTGCCTGTGTTCTCCTCAAGGATTTTAATGGATTCCTTTCTCACCTTGAGGTCTTTCATCCATTTTGAGTCTATTTTTGTGTGTGGCGTAGGAAACGGTCCAGTTTCATTTTTCTGCATGTGGCTGTCCAATTTTCCCAACACCATTTTTTGAAGAGACTGTCTTTTTTCCACTGGACATTCTTTCTTGCTTTGTCGAACATAAGTTGACCATAGAGTTGAGGGTCTATTTCTGGGATCCCTATTCTGTTCCATTGATCTATGTTTCTGTTTTTGTGCCAGTAATATACTGTCTTGATGATGACAGCCTTGTAATAGAACTTGAAGTCTGGAATTGTGATGCCACCAACTTTGGCTTTCTTTTTCAATATTCCTCTAGCTATTCGAGGTATTTTCTGGTTCCTATATAAATTTTAGAATTATTTGTTCCATTTCTTTGAAAAAAATGGATGGGATTTTGATAGGGATTACATTAAACATGTAGATTGCTTTGGGTAGCATGGACATTTTCACAATATTTGTTTTTCCAATCCATGAGCATGGCACATTTTTAAATTTCTTTTGTGTCTTCCTCAATTTATTTCATGAGTACTTTATAGTTTTTCTGAGTACAGATTCTTTGCCTCTTTGGTTAGGTTTATTCCTAGGTGTCTTATGGTTTTGGGTGCAGTTATAAATGGGATTGACTTTTTAACTTCTCTTTTTTCTCTCTTGTTGTTGGTATATAGAAATGCAACTGATTTCTGTGCATTGATTTTGTATCCTGACACTTTACTGAATTCCTGTACAAGTTCTAGCAGATTTAGAGTAGAGTCTTTTGGGTTTTCCACATAAAGTATATGTCAACTGCAAAGAGTGAGAGTTTGACTACTTCTCTGCTGATTTGGATGCCTTTTATTTCTTTTTGTAGTCTGATTGCTGACGCTAGGAGGTCTAGTACTATGTTGAATAGCCATGGTGATAATGGACATCCCTGCCGTGTTCTTCACCTTAGCGGGAAAGCTGTTAGTTTTTCCCCATTGAGAATGATGTTCACTGTGGGTTTTTCATAGATGGCTTTGATGATATTGAGGTGTGTACCCTCTATCTGTACACTTTGAAGAGTTTTGATCAAAAAATGATGCTGTACTTTGTCAAATGCTTTTTCAGCATCTATTGAGAGTATCCTATGGTTCTTGTTCTTTCTTTTATTAATGTATTGTATCACATTGATTGGATTTGGGAATGTTGAACCAAGCTTGCAGCCCAGGAATAAATCCCATTTGGTGGTGGTGAATAATCCCCTTAATGTACTGTTGGATCCTATTGGCTAGTATTTTGGTGAGAATTTTCATATGTGTTCATCAAGGTTATTGGTCTCTAATTCTCCTTTTTGATGGGATCTTTGTCTGGTTTGGGGACCAGGGTAATGCTGGCCTCATAAAACGAGTTTGGAAGTTTTCCTTCCATTTCTATTTTTGGAACAGTTTCAGGAGAATAGGTATTAATTCTTCTTTAAATGTTCGGTAGTATTCTCCTGGGAAGCCATCTGGCCCTGCACTCTTGTTCATTGGGAGATTTTTGATGACTGTTTAAATCTCCTTACTGGTTGTGTGTCTGTTCAGGTTTTCTATTTCTTCCTGGTTCAGTTTTGGGAGTTTATGTCTCTGGGAATGCATCCATTTCTTCCATATTGGCAAATTTGCTCATGTATAGTTGCTTATATAATATGTTCTTATAATTGTTTGTATTTCTTTGGTGTTGGTTGTGATCTGTCCTCTTTCATTCATGATTTTATTTATTTGGGTTGTTTCTCATTTCTTTTTGTTAAGTCTGGCCAGGGGTTTATCAATCTTTTAATTCTTTCCAAGAACCAGCTCCTAGTTTCTTTGATCTGTTCTACTGTTCTTTTGGTTTCTATTTCATTGATTTCTGCTCTGATAATTATGATTTCACCTGCTGGGTTTAGGCTTTCTTTGCTGTTCTTTTTCCAGCTCCTTTAGGTGTAGGCTTAGGTTGTGTACTTGAGACCTTTCTTGTTTCTTGAGAAAGGCTTGTATTGCTATATACTTTCCTCTCAGGACTGCCTTTGCTGTGTCCCACAGATTTTGAACTGTTGTGTTTTCATTTTCACTTGTTTCCATGAATTTTTTTCAGTTCTTCTTTAATTTTCTCATTGCCCCATTCATTTTTCCATAGGATGCTCTTCAGTCTCCATGTATTTGGGTTCTTTCCAACTTTCCTCTTGTGGATGAGTTTTAGTTTCATAGCATTGTGGTCTGAAAATATGCAGGGAATGATCCCAGTCTTTTGGTACCAGTTGAGACCTGATTTGTGACCCAGGATATGATCTGTTCTGGAGAATGCTCCATGTGCACTAGAGAAGAATGAGTATTATTTTGCTTTGGGATGGAATGTTCTGAGTATATCTGTGATGTCCATATGGTCCAGTGTGTCATTTAAGGCCTTTACCACCTTGTTGATCTTTTGCTTGGATGATCTGTCCATTTCAGTGAGGCGGTTTTTAATGTCCTCTACTATTATTGTATTATTATCGATGTGTTTCTTTGATTTTGTTATTGATTGGTTTATGTAGTTGGCTGCTCCCATGTTAGGGGCATAGATATTTAAAATTGTTATATCTTCTTGGGCAGACTGTGTAAGTATGATATAGTGTCCTTCCTCATCTCTTATTATAGTCTTTGACTTAAAATATAATTTATCTGATATAAGGATTGCCACCCCAGCTTTCTTTTGATGTCCATTAGCATGATAAATTGTTTTCCACCCCCTCACTTTCAATTTGGAGGTGTCTTTGGGTCCAAAATGAGTTTCTTGTAGACAGCATATTGATAGTTTTTTTTTTTTAAATCATTCTGATACCCTGTGTCTTTTGATTGGGGCATGTAGCCCATATACATTCAGGGTAACTATTGAAAGATATGAATTTAGTGCCATTGTATTGTCTGTAAAGTGATCTGTTACTGTACATTGTCCCTGTTCCTTTCTGTTCTACTACTTTTATGCTCTCTCTTTGCTTCTAGGACCCCTTTCAATATTTCCTGTAAGGCTGGTTTGGTGTTTGCAAATAATTTTAATTTTTGTTTGTCCTGGATGCTTTTTATCTCTCCTTCTATTTTCAGTAACAACCAAGCTGGATATAGTATTCTTGGGCTGCATGTTTTTCTCATTCAGTGCTCTGAATATATCACACCCGTTCATTCTGGCTGCCAGGTCTCTGTGGATAAGTTTGCTGTCGGTCTAAAATTTTTACCATTGTATGAAACAGACTTCTTGTCCCCAGCTGCTTTCAGTTTTTCTTTGTCACTAAGACTTGTCAGTTTTACTGTTAGATGACAGGGTGTGGACCTATTTTTAGTGATTTTGAGGGGGCTTCTCTATGCCTTCTGGATTTTGATGCTGTTCCCTTTGCCATATTAAGGAAATTCTCTACTATGATTCACTTCAATATACCTTCTGCCCCACTCTCTCTTTCTTATTCTTCTGGAATCCAGATTATTCTAATATTGTTTTGTCTTATGATAATACTTATCTCTTGAATTCTCCCCTCGTGGTCCAGTAGTTGTTTGTCTCTCTTTTGCTCAGCTTCTTTATTCTCTGTCATTTGGTCTTCTGTATCACTAATTCTCTCTTCTGCCTCCTTTATCCTAGCAGTAAGAGTCTCCATTTTTTTATTGCACTCCACTTAATAGCTTTTTAAAATTTCAGCTTGCTTAGATTTTAGTTCTTTTATTTCTCCAGAAAAGTTTCTCTAATATCTTCCATGCCTTTTTCGAGACCAGGTAGCAACTTCTGAACTCTAGATTTGACATATTACCAATCTCCGTATTGATTAGGTCCATAGCCATTGGTACTGGTTCTTGTTATTTATTTATTTATTTATTTGTTTGTTTGTTTGTTTTGTGGTGAGGTTTTCCACCTTATCATTTCATCCAGATAAGAATACATGGACAAGAGAATAAAATACTCAAAGTGTGTCAAAGACTGTAGAAAAATGTATGCTAATCAAATCAGAAGAGATCCAAAACCAGGGGGAGAAGAAAGGAGGAGAAAAGAAATAAAAATAAACAATGAATATATATATATATATATATATATATATATATATATATATATATATATTAGACTGGTGAATAGAACAGAGCTACCCACTTGATTTTGGGTGTATTGTGGTCCTTTAGAAGAATCTACCTCCCAAAAAATTAAAGAAAGAAAAACTTATATAAATACAGAGATAAAGGTAAACACAATAAAGGAATGGAATATGAGTGTAAAGATGAACAATTTTTAAAATATTCTATAAAAGGAATTGATAAGATAAGTTGTTTGGAAAAAGAAAAGAAAAATTAAAAGAGGAGAGAATGTGCTCAGGCAGGAGACTAGAACAAAGTCATGTCCTAGATTTAGGGTGTATTTTGATCTATTAGATGAAATTGTATCCCAAAATTTTAAAGAGAAAAACACCTGTATGCGTACAAAAATAAGATTAAATGCAATGAAGGGATAAAATATGACTATAACAGTGAAGGTTTAAAAGGATTTTTTAAAAAAGAAAGTTAATGTTAAGATAAACTAATTTAAAAAATGTTAGAGGAGGAAAGAGGAAAAATTAAAAAATAGAATAAGAAAAAAAATTAAAAAAAAATTTAACTTTGTAAGACTAAAAGATCATGGGGGAAATGCCATGAATTCTATGCTTTGCTTTCCCCTAGCTCTGGAGTTCCACAGTTCTTCTTGATCAGTGAGCTTGGTCTTGGCTGGACGTTCTTGCAGATCATCTGGGGGAGGGGCCTGTTGCAGTGATTTTCAAATATCTTTGCCCGAGGTGGAATTGCACCACCCTTGCTGGGGCCCAGGCTAAGTCAGCTGCTCGGGTTCACTCTCAGAAGCTTTTGTTCCCTGAACACTTTGCGTAGAGCTCTGGAGGATGGGAATGAAAATGGCAGCCTCCCAATCTCCAACCAGAGGAGCCTAGAGCTTGGGGCCCCCCTCCTCAGTGTGCCCTTAGAAAAAAACCCGTCAGTCACTCCTGTCTCCCTGGTCTCTGGCCTTACTCCATGCTCACCCAGCCTGTGACTGAACATTTCTGTCTCTGGCACACAGCCCCATTTGGAGTCTCCAAACCCAGCAGATTCCTGCCACACATTCCCGTTCCTCTCCTCCCAGAGGCTGAAGGAGGGGGTCTCCCTGGATCAGCCACTTGTAGGCCCCTGCTTGAAGAGTAGTGTTCCAACTGTGCCTTATCATGGTTTAAGGTAACCCCAATCTGAAAGACCACTCCTCAGTTCCTCCTCTGTAGT
Organism: Mustela nigripes; assembly: GCF_022355385.1. Classification (NCBI taxonomy): domain Eukaryota; kingdom Metazoa; phylum Chordata; class Mammalia; order Carnivora; family Mustelidae; genus Mustela; species Mustela nigripes. The sequence continues at coordinate 9,551,599 of NC_081560.1, read as the reverse complement.
TGGCTTCCCTGCTCCAATACCTGGGAGCGGTGCCACACTCAGACACCCCTGATCTTTCTGTGACCCTGTGGGACCTGAGACCACACTGTTCCTATGAGGGCTCCACCCCTGCTTAGCCCCTGGAGCAATGTCCTTCAGTGGAGCAGGCTTCTAAAAGTTCTGATTTTGTGCTCTGCTGCTCTACCACTTGCCAGGAGCTGGCACTTCCTGCCAAAGTCTATCTTTACATTGCTTCAGATTCACTTCTTCACATGTCTGACCTTTCAGAAAGTGGTCGATTTTCTGTTCTGAGAATTGCTGCTGTTCTTCTCTTCTATCTCCTGTTGAATATGTAGGTGTTTGGAATGGTTTGATAATTCTATAGCTGAACTCCTCGGACCTGATGTCATTTCATTCTGCTGTTCCTCTGCCACCTTGGCCCCCTCTCCTAATAAACTTTTTTTAAAAAAAGATTTTGTTCATTTGAGAGAGAGAGAGAGATTGTGAGAGAGTACAAGCAAGGGAGGGGGAGAAGCAGCTCCCTGCGAAGCAAGGAGCCCAATGTAGGGCTCAATCCCAGGACCCTGGGATCATGACCTGAGCCAAAGGCAGCTGCTTAACCATCTGAGCCACCCAGGCACCCCTAGAAAATAAACTTCTTTGAGGAAAGAAAGATATAGTTCTTTCTTACTCATCCTTGAACCTATAGTACTTAGTATAATAGCAGGTATAGTAGGCAGTATGTATAATTTTTAAGATCTCTTTTTTTAGATTGGTTGAATGAATGAATGAAACTCTTACTGTCCTTTTAACTTTGACAAATAGAAACAGAATTCTATAAATATAGGTCTCTATCCTCTGATTTAAAGACTAATATGCTTATAATCAATGTAGATCATTTATTTTGCTGTTTCCTCCACAGTCTGTTGCTATATAAGAAATGTATAATACTCAGATCCTGGTGCTGGTTAGGTGCTTGTAAGGTTCAGATTCTTCCAAATCTTAACTTGCATTCATGCCTCTTAGTAATTTCTCTATGCCAGATATTGTATCATAACTAAAAATAGGAATAAACCTATATAGATCTCTAGATAACTGAGGGGACAAATGAATACAGATACTAAGTGTTAGAGCAAAGGTACTCCTGTGAAGAAAAATCAGTTAAAGCAGTCATGAGAGGCTTCTAGGAGGAAGTAATATCTGAACTAAGTTTAAAGAAGTAATGTGGGGAAACAAACTCTTTAAAAGGAAAATAAAAACTTGGATGTATGACACATTCTTGTAAATCATCCACTTAAATACGACTCACTGGGTTCTAGGCAAGAGATACATAAGTGACAAGATTTTAGGATGCTTTAGCTATGATTTTAAATTAATTTATATAACATAATTTTCCTATAAAAATTCCCTGCTTTGCCCTTCTCCAATGCCATTGTCTTCTTACTTGCCCAGATATTTTCATTCCCATGTCTGTTTCTGTAAGTGTGTTTATATTTACTATTTTTGTGTATACAGTATACATAAAATGTTTGCATATCTATTTAAAACCAGTTTTGCACATTTTAAAATTGAACATCATTTTTTATTGGATTTCTGATTTTCTTTCAGTATTCATGAGATTTATTGATCTTCATAAGTGTATTTCTATATTTCTTTTACTGTTATAATACTATGCTACTAAATGAATATACATAGTTTAGTCTAGTATTGATGAAATTTTATGCTTTTCCATTTTAATTCTTATAAAGCAGTGGTTCTCTGCATATGTTTTCTTGTGCATATGAACAAAGATTTCTTAGAATATTGGACTAGGAATGGAATAGAATGACTGATACCAGGATATGAACATGTTCAAATTTCCTAGGCATTAATGTGTTGTTGCAATTTCCATGCTTATTTACAGTTGCTGGTTTTTTTTTCACATTCTTGCCAAGAACTTCTATTTTTAGAGTTTAAAACTTTTAAGAATCAGTTATGAAATAGTGTATCATTGGTCTTTAAATAGTACTCTTCATGCACTTTTCTGGTTATTAACTAAGGCCCAATAATTTGAGTAGGAGTAATTTAGTATAAGGACTTTTTATCAAGTTAAAATGTGTCTACACACATGAAAAAATGTTCATCATCATTAGCTATAGGGAAATTTAAATCAAAACCACATTGAGACACCACCTTACACCAGTTAAGATGGCCAAAATTAACAGGAGAGAAAACAACAAGTGTTGGAGAGGATGTGGAGAAAAGGGAACCCTCTTACACTGTTGGTGGGAATGCAAGTTGGTGCAGCCACATTGGAAAACAGTGTGGAGATTCCTTCAGAAATTAAAAATAGAGCTACCCTATGACCCTGTAATTTTACTACTAGATATTTACTCCAAATATACAGATGTAGAGAAAAGAAGAGCTATCTGTACCCCAGCGTTCGTAGCAACAATGGCCACAGTTGCCAAACTGTGGAAAGAGCCAAGATGCCCTTCAACAGATGAATGGATAAAGAAGATATGGTCCATATATACAATGGAATATTGTATTCTTAGTAATTTCTCTATGCCAGATATTGTATCATAACTAAAAATAGGAATAAACATGTATAGATCTCTAGATAACTGAGGGAAAAAATGAATACAAATACTAAGTGTTAAAGCAAAGGTACTCCTGTGAAGAAAAATCAATTAAAGTGGTCTTGAAAGGCTTTTAGGAGGTCTTCAGAAAGGATGAATACCCAAATTTTGTATCAGCTTGGATGGGACTGGAGGAGATTGTGCTGAATGAAGTAAGTCAAGCAGAGAGAGTCAATTATATGGTTTCACTTACTTGTAGAGCATAAGAAATAACACAGAGGACATTAGGAGTTGGAGAGGAGAAGGGAGTTTGGGGAAATTGGATGAGGAGATGAACCATGAGAGACTGTGGGCTCTGAGGAACAAACTGTGGGTTTTGGAGAGGAGGAAGATAGGAGGTTTGGTGAGTCTGGTGATGGGTATTATGGAAGGCATGTATTGCATGGAGCACTGGGTGTGGTAAATAAACAATGAATCTTGGAACACTGAAAAAAAATAAAATTACAAAAAAAAAATGTGGTCTACAGTAAGAAGGTAGAAAGGTGATTGCTGCAGAGTAACTATTCACCTTTGGACTGTGGGGGAAATTTAATAAAAGAGGAACCTGGCAACTCAAAGGAGAGAAAACAGCAGAAGCAGGATTCAGACACTGAGAGAGGATATGGTTGCCAAAGGAATATACTTCCCAGGCCTCTGGTGACAATGAAACTTGCTACTGCTGTGCCACAAGAGCAGGAGCTGCTGTAAGTGTTGCAAAGATAAAAACCACTGGAAGAGTTTCAGCTGTTGAGCTGTCAGGGCCAGGAGTATCTGTCAATGCAGTAACAGAGAAACTAGTTGAGTGGACTTTTACACTAAGCTGTACAATCAGCCTGACACTATGGTAATCTTGCTGGGATCCTGGCATATCAATTTACTCAAAGTCACATGGAAAAATAAAATGCTTCAAAAAATGAAGTGTCTTCTTCATCTTCTAATTTGGTTATGTCCCTCTAGAGTTCTCTATTTGTAGAGCCAATATTGATCCAACTGGATAAAGGATAATGCAGTTGATAGCCCAGTTCTGGCATCCTAAAGCATGACACATTCTGTCATATATGAATATGGACTTCTCTACAGAAACAGAGCAACTGCTTTCACCTTAAAGGTGCATCTCTATAGAAGTGATGATTTCAACCTTTCCCCCAAATGTAGAGAGAGACAGCTTCAAATTTTCATTTGTGGTTGCCACAAATTTAGTTATAGACCCATCAAATATTTTCTTACCTAAAGACTAAATTATCAAGTGAGCTACCAATAAAATTGTATGAAATAATAACTGTATTCTCCACTTTGAAATGAAATCTCAACTGGTCAGGGTTCTCTACTTGGTGGGTAACCCAAACATTAATTCCTCAGTGGTGGTTCTCTTTTGGACTTCAATGGTCCTGCCTGTTTTGACTGCTGTAGTTTTCTGTGATAATTAACTAATTAGAAGGAACTGCGAAGAGCTACTCAGAAGCTCCTCTGAGTTTCAGACATAGTCTTCTTTGTCCTCAGTGTTAGTTGTAACCTGATGTCTTCTATTTTCCACTTGGTTCACTGGAAAAGGAGTCCAGGATGTCCAAGCAACAGTGCTGAATGGAACCATTGTTGTGTCCTTTGGTGAAAGCATTCTCTCCTTGGTAACTGAGATCTCTAATCCAGCAGAATTCAAAGTTGCTAGAGCTGGGGAAAAAAATCTTTGAATGAATTATTAAGTAGACTAGTGAAAAATCACTTCCATCTCTTGATTCTTAGATTCTTGTATTTTTTGCTAGAGGGAGGATAGTACCTTAACATTGTCTCAAATAGGAAGCATATAGTTCATCCTATAGGATATCTGTCTTATGTCATTTTTTTAAAAGATTTTGTTTGTTTATTTGAAAGAAAATACAAGCAGGGGAAGTGGCACGGAGAGGGAGTGGCAGAGAGAGGGAGTGGCAGAGAGGGGGAGAAGCAGGCTCCCACTGAGCAGAGAGCCTGTTGTGGGGCTCAGTCCCAGGGTGCTGGGATCATGACCTGAGCCAAAGGCAGACACTAAACCAACAGAGCCACCTAGGTACCCCATGTCTCATCACATCCTCTAACTGGTATCCTAACTCTGTCTTCATTAAGTCCTTTCATCTTGCAATTAGGACTGAGATTTTATGTGTGGTAGTTTTTGTTATGGTAAGGCCACTTAATTACATAGACAAGAAGCCCATAGCTGCACTTCCTTGATCAGAGTAGATGGTGTCAACACTGTGGCATCATCTCTGGGTATATTATGGGATATGAATTTACTTTTCTGTCTATAGTGTTCTGTCAGTGCCACCATCCATGGACTCATGGTGTGCTTTACCTACTAACATGATATCACTGAAATCTATGACCATGTAATTAACTGCCACTATAGCCACTTTTCTCATTAACTCATTGAGCAATCACTGGAAAGCACTGCTACAACATAAGAGGCTTATTGTCATGCAAAAAGCACTTCATGCTGTCCACTGCAGGAGATATTCTGGGTAACTCTTAAAATAGGATATGAATATGTTCACCAGCTGCTTATTCTCAGCAGGTTATCAACAGATTTTTTTCCCTAGACTTCCTTGTCACCACTTTTCTATCCTGATCCTTCCAATCCATTACTATCCACCAAAACAATAGCAACCACACATGAATAAATTTATATTTATGGCCGTCATTATTCCAGAAAAAGTGACTATAAAATGCACCTTGTAAAGTTCTGCCTACAGAGAGGTTATCCTTCAGTTTAGGCTTTCTGGGCAACCACTTGAAAGGAGAAGTAAAGCTACAACTGTCCACTTCCAAATGGCACCAGTATATCTTCAGAACCAAGAATTTAGAAAATCAGTGGAAGGGGTCCCTCCTTGCTGACAATCACATTTCTCAGAAGAGGGTAAACGTAATGCTTTGACTGTTGGAATGATGAAAAGTTTGACTACCCTCAGCCATGAGAGCAGAGCCACTGCCGGATGGTGAAGACACTGGCTGGAGGGATGCCAGTGACTCAGTTGCAGTAAATGGTACCAGTATCCCACCTCCTTTTTTCTTTTATCTTTTTAAAATTTTTATTTATGAAATCACTATACCCAACATGGGGCTCAAACTCATGACCCTAAAATCAGGAGTTCCATGCTTTTCCAGTTGAGCTGTAGGCACCCCAAGTATCATACCTCCTGATAGGATTGCTGCAAAATAGAAAAATGAGACAGAAAAGAGTCCCTCTTCCTTTTCCATCTTCTTTGAGTCCCTCCAGTACCAGCTACTGGAGATGCCAAGCATTGAGCCAGCTTCCAAAGGAGAAATGCAGTCTGTAGACTCATGTTTTAGTATCTTTATGGAAAGGCAAAGAAGGTCAGTCTGCAGCTGAACAGCAATAAATTAATAACTGGACATATAGATTATTACTTAAAATAGCTTCATGATATTTTTATTGGATTTTCAAGTTGCTTCTTCTGTTTATTTACTTTTCCCATTATCTATTTTTTCTTAATTTTTATTCCTCTGAGAACATGAATATTAGTCCTTCATTTGTTATATGAGTTGTGAATATTTTCTCCCAGTATGTGTCTTGTTTCCTTACAGTTTTTAGGTATTTTTGCTTAATTTCTTCTCTCTCTCAAATTACAGATACTAATTTTTCATCTGTAATAAAGTTGGCAAATATCTTTGTCTTGTATTTTTGTTCAGTTATATATTTAACTCATAGACATTTGAAATTTAATGTAGAATAAAATTAATTTTGTGTTTTTTAAAGTGAATGTTTTATTTTGGAATAATTTTGGATTCATAGAGATTTGCAAAGATAATAAGGAGAGTTTCAATATAACACTCACCCACTTTCTCCTATTGTTAATATCTTATTACCCAGGTGCATCTGTAAAAATTAAGATACTGACTTTGGTGTGTTATTGTTAACTAAACTTCAGACTTTGAGTTTCATCTATTAATGTCCTCATTCTGGTTCAGGATCCAATTCTGAGTACCACATTACATTTAGTTTTTATATTTCTCTAGTGTCCTCTGATCTGTGGTGGTTCTTAAATTATTGTTTTTTTTTTTTTAAATAATTTTGATCTTGACAAGTATTTTGATCCTGTTTAATGTTCCCCAAACTGGGTTTTGTTTGATTTCTATCAGAATTACTCTGGAGTTACAGTGTTTTAGAGAGATATCTAGGAAGTGTTCTTTTCTTCATATCAGAGAATACATCATATCCATGTCACTATTGGTGATTATTTTCATCACTTGAGTAAGGCAACTTTAGCTAGATTTCTTCAACGCAAAATAACCAATTTCCCTTTCCCTACTTTGTTCTGAAGAAGTAAGTCCAACTCACTCTTTTTTTTTTTTTTTTAAGATTTTTTTTGTCAGAGAGAGAGAGGGAGAGAGAGCGAGCACAGGCAGACAGAATGGCAGGCGGAGGCAGAGGGAGAAGCAGGCTCCCTGCTGAGCAAGGAGCCCGATGTGGGACTCGATCCCAGGACGCTGGGATCATGACCTGAGCCGAAGGCAGCTGCTTAACCAACTGAGCCACCCAGGCGTCCCTGGTGTATTAATATTCTAGTAAGAAAATGGTGCAGTGGCTGCATCTTTAGGAAATCCTACTACCACTGTTGAAGATACAAAAAACAGAAAAGAACGTATAATGAAATTTATCTTAATTAAATGTTTCTGGCAGGGTTTTCATGGGCATCTTGCACAATAGACTTGAACTGTTGGTGATGACTCAGGTTCTCTCTGAAGTCCTTTTTATATCTAAGTCTCAATGATTATAGAATATCATCAATTTTCATTCTGTCTACTTAACTGACATTAAATGTTCCTTCATACATGAAAAGCTCATTAAAAAATATATCCTCAGGGACAGTGCGTAAACATGGCAGTATTGTATCTTCATGTATAAAGTGGTCTTAATGGAGAGAGAACCTCGTTAAAAATAAAATTGCTGATTTTGTCTCTGAAGGACATAAATCCACACATATAGGCATACAAGCATATACATCTGATTTCAATATTTTTCCCTCTGAAAACATCAGGAGACTATCTTTTTATGTAGTAACTGGAGCTGTAGCACCATGGCTGTACTTAAAGAATAGGGATATTAATGTTGACCTGGAAAGATATAACTTATTTTTATGAGAGTACACATAAAAGTGGTGTCATCACATTACATATTCTCACATTCCATATTGATCACATTCAATCATCCTGAATAGGATTAACATGCTCACGTCTTTCTATTAAAAATATTTTAACTTGGCAGCCAAAGCGTTAGAGCTTACATGATCTTATAAGATATTTTGGCTATCTTTAGTTCACTTGAGTAACTTTAAGTTCTGTAAAAATATTTAAAAGAACTTTAAGATAGCCATTGTTTATAGGAAGAAAAAAATAGAACAAGATAAATGGAAGTTGAGAAAAACAAGCAGATACATACAAGGAACACGGGACAAAGAATAATTTAGACTGTCAGAAAGCCAAGATATTGCCTTTTTGTTTCTCCTTGAGGATGAATACATTATCAAGGATTAGTAATGCTATAGAAATTAAATACTAGGGAAAATGTCACCAATTCTTTGGCAATAACTACCTTTCAGAGCTGAACAATGTGAAATCTGGGTTCTGTGTATATATTGAAATGAGCTATAGAGGAACATCACATCATTTGTTCTTCTTTTTTGTGACTTAGTAAATTGAGTTGGCCTGTAGTAACTGACTTTTGTTTTTAATTTAAAGAGGTTTTCACTTGTGTTCATAAAACAGAACAAATGTTTACCTTGATTTTGTTAGTGTTGCACATCTCCTCAAAGAAATTTATTTTTTGGAAAAATTCCTATTTACCTAAACATCTGCCAGGAAAGCTGTAATCACTCTCCCCCAAAGCCTTAGCAAAATTGATTAACAAAACACTAGGAGAGGTAGTTTCATATGTCTTTAAGTATCAGCCCAGTATCTGCATTATGTTTCTATTAAAAAAATTTAGAGTCCGAGAATATAATTTCCTATAAAATAATCTATTTAGAAAGAAAGAGCAGGAGAAAAAACTGATGGGATAACAAGTATTGAATAAAACGTGGAGAAATTGGAGCCTTTGTGCCCCGTTGGTGAGAATGTAAATTGGTGCAGCCATTTTGGAGAACAGGATGGAGGTTCCTCAAAGAACTAAAAATAGAGCTATTGTATGATTCAGCAATCTCAATTCTGGGTTTATACCTTGGAGAGCTACATGCATCTTACATTCACTATAGCATTCCTCACAATAACCAGGATAGTGAAACAACCTAAATATCTGCTGATGGCTGAGTAGATAAAATGGTGTGTGTGTGTGTGTGTGTGTGTGTGTGTGTGTGTGTGTATGCATGTATATATGTGTCTGTGTGATTATTATTCAGCCTTTAAAAAGGTGGAAATCCAGTCACTTGTAATAATAGGAATGAATTTGGAGGACATTATACTAAGAGAAATGAAGCAGATGGAAAAACAAATCCTGCAGGACCTCATTTAGGTGAAGAATCTGAAATAGTCTATTTTTTTTTAATAGTCTAAATCATAGAAGAGACTGGAATGATGTTTAGCAGAGTTGGGTTGAGGGAAATGAGAAAATGTTTCAATTATGTGGGATGAATACGTTCTGGCGATCTTACATATAGCACATTGATTATGGTTGACAATATTGTAGTGTATACTTAAAATCTGCAAAGTAGGTAGTTCTTCAGTGTTCTCATCACACACACAAAAACATTGGTAACTACGTGATATGATGGGAATGTTTATTAACTTGATTGTGGTGATCATTTCATAATTTTTACATATATGAAACATCAAGTTATATACCATGAAGATGTACAGTGTTTGTCCATTCTACCTCCATAAAGCTAAAAAAATATTAGCTGCAGCTTACTCTACTTTAGGTGCATATCAAATGTCAATATTGCATGTGATTTTTGTATTTCATGATCCATACCGTATTCTTAGTGATATTGCTAGCAAAATCATTTTTCCCCTTTGAATACTATTTTGCATGTTTTATTCAGCTGAAAGTTATTTTTTACATTTTCTAAGAATACTTAACAGGAACTCTACCTTTAAAAATTTTAAATGTATAATATAATATTGTTAACTATAGGTTTTATATACTATAGCAGATCTCAATGGAATTTATTAGATAAGAATTTATTGTTAAATACTATTTTTTAATCAAGTAATAGTGCAGATCAAAGTTGGTTCATTCAACAGAGGATATGAATTGACTGTCTCTTGACTTTTTTCAAATGAGCAAAAATTTCATACTTTCATAGATTTCATGCATTTAAAATTTTGAATTACAAGACTTGTTTGGAACAATATAAAGTATAAGAAAAATAGCTCATTCTAGACTTAAATAGGAGAGCCTCTCTTCTTGTTTATGTAATTAGCTCCTGATTGAAGGGGGAAAAGTTCTGCACCAGAATCCTCTCTGTTTTGCCACCCTGCATTTCATCTCTCCTTGGGATTCTGTTGCTTTCATCACACTGATGGCCAGGGGGCTGCTCATTCTTTTAAAGTCTGAACTCAGGGTGGACACCAATCTCTTCCATTAGTTCTGTTAAAACAACTGGGACTTGAAAATATGTTTTTCAGTAGATCTAAATATTAAAGAAAAATAGGAAGAAAGTGAGGAAAATACAAGGAACATTTAAACTGTAGATGGTTTAAACTAGAGATGGTTTAGATGATGGCTGTCCCTTTCCACTATGGATACATCTTTCATTCTTTAGCTTTTCCAAGTACAAGTTGTTATGCTTACCTGGGTGATTTTGCACGATCTACAAACTTTGTGCCCTGTCTCTTTGCTTTTCAGTTTCCAGCCTGACCCTCTGAGAAGGATCAACCTTTCTACTTGTGGGGATTTTCCTCCAGGCCATGTGGGGCACCATCTGCTAACCCCCTTGTACACCTACTGCTGACTGAGGCAAATGTTATTTCCAGGACATACTGTTTGTATGGCCTTCCTGTCTCCAGTCTCAGAACCCCTTTGAATTCACCCCATACTCTTCACTGGGCCTATTTGATAGCGCCCTATGGGAGCATATTTCTGGGCCTGGAAAGCCCTTTACCCTGTCTTCTTTGCTAAGTCCTAGTCAATCATCTTCAGTGTCATTTTGTTTTCACCTTTGAATATGATATAAGTCAGGGTAGAGATCACAAGTAGGCAGAGAGGCAGGCAGAAAGGGGGGAGGGGGAAGCAGGCTCCTCGCTGAGCAGAGAGCCTGACGTGGGGCTCGATCCCAGGACCCTGGGATCATGACCTGAACTAAAGGCAGAGGCTTTAACCCACTGAGCCACCCAGGTGCCCCTATTTTTCTTTTTAACATGGTTAAAAATATTTATTTATTTGAGAGAGAAAGAGATAGCAAGAAAGGAGAGGAGAGGGAGAAGCAGGGTCCCTGCTGAGCAAGGAGCCTGATGTAGAACTCGATCTCAGGATCCCAGGATCATGGCCTCAGCTGAAGGCAGACACTTAACTGACTGAGCCACCCAGACTCCCTCAGGGTTATTTATTTTTCCAACCTTTATGTCACCAATATACTTTGAACACTTCTCTCATATAGACTACCCAGGCTAGTGATACCTTTCTGCATTTCAGTTTTCCTCAGAGATTAAAGGAGGAAGCTGATACAATCCAACTTATTGGTGTGTTTTTTATTTTTTTAAAAGATTTTATTTATTTATTTGACAGAGAGAGAGAACACAAGTAGGCAGAGAGGAAGGCAGAGAGAGAGAGAGGGAAGCAGGCTCCCACTGAGCCACCCAGGCGCCCCTTATTGGTGTGTTTTAAAGATTAAACAAGGAGAAATCCCATAAAATGTTTTCACTCCTGCATGTATGTAATGTTAAATAAATGCTAGGTATTAATTATTGAAATTATTGCTTTTTAACCTTAAGGAAAAAATCCATTAAAACCAAACATAAGCACAACTATACATATCAAGCACATACAGGGATAAATTTAATAGCCCTAAACAAGGAAAGATTATGTTGCCCTCTACCTATGAAATCGAGCCATTGAGAAATGTACCAGTATGACTGCAAGGCTGTTAAGAGATTCTGAATCTTTACGAGGACAGGTACTATATTTTTTGTTGACTATGTCTTGTAAAGCACCAACTATGAGATGATATCTGAGAGTTTCTCACTTTTTTGTTCTCTTAAAATGTTGGTGTCTGATTTCCTTTTTGATCTTCTTTTTGGGTATTTAAATACTGTACATTTCCGTAAAAGTACAAGAAGATTTATGTATAAAAGCTTTTAGCACCCTTCTTTCCCATTGTTCAAGTAATAACGGCCTGCAGTGTTCTTCGTACTTACCAGTATTGATAAATAGCAGAACATGTATTTTGGGCAAGATTGCAGTACTGAGGGCCCTCCTCCTCCTCTTCTTTCCAAGAATAAAAATGCTAACGGGAAGCAAGGAGATCTGAGCATAGAAGCGAAAAGGAAAAATACCCTGAAGGAAATCGAGGGCAAGTTACCATGTGTGACATGGAGAGAAGCAAAACCAGAAAAAGCCTACCTTCTTTCCTCATAATGAAGGTTGTGCACAATTATTGTTTTTCCAGCTCCTTCCCAAAGAGGAGGAGTCTTATATGTGACATCACATTGCCTTGAGGATGGGTGCTGCCAGGCAGTAGTATTTCTGTCACTTAGGAGAAAGTTGTTCTAGGGATTAGGAGCTAAATTAGTGAGTTCTAGGCTGGGACACCTGTTAGGCATGGTAGACTAGACTGGGGATTATCAGGGATTTTTTTTTTTCTGAGTTGGAAGAAGGAATTGGGCAGGGTCAAAGCTCAGATAGCTGATTTAAAAAAAAAAAACTTTATTGAACTATGATATGCAAAACTGCACATATTTAATATATATAATTTCTTGAGTTTACATATGTGCACACACCCATAAAACTACCACTATAAGGTAGTAGACCTGTCCAACACACCCAAGTTTCCTTGTTTGCTATCGTCATCATCATTGTTTTTTGTACTAAGGCATTTAACAAGAGATCTATCTTCCTAACAAATTTTAAGTGTACAACTCAGTGTTGTTAATTATAGGCACTATATCTTCATTCCCACATTTATTACAGCATTATTCAAAATTGCCAAGACAGGAAAATAACCTAAATGTCCATCAGTGGATGAATGGATAAAGAAAATGAGGTATATACATATCATAGAATATTAGTCAGCCTTAAAAAGGAGGAAATCCTGCCATGTACAACAGGGTAAGTCTTTATGCTAAGTGAAATAAGCCAATTACAGAAAGACAAATACTGCATTATTTCACTTATTCAAGATAACTGTAAACTTTTCATATATTCTGGATTGTACTCTTAGATGAGTGGTGTCCTGGTGTATCTTCGAAAATTAAAATATGCAAGAGTCTTGAGTTTTCATAGCACCAAAAACCAATTAAGTGAATCAGTATAACAAGCCTGTTTATCTCAGAGTTTTAAACAAAACTTCTTTTGAAACACTCCAGGGAAGATTTTTCTCTTTTATGGTGTTTCTGTCATCTTATTCAGGACTGCCAGTTACAATAAAGCTGCATTCAGTGGGAAGAATGTCTACAGACAATTTCCAGAAACCTGATTTCATTCATTAGTGAATATTCTATTTCTTGAGAAGGTTTTAATGTGGCAGCTATCCTGAATTCCAGGTCAGAGTATATCCACTCAGTGCCTGGTGACCAGGACACATAAACTAAATCCTGATGTGCTGAACTTGCACAAGCCAGATGTAAGCTATTAGACACAATTAGTAATTCAGAGTCCAAGGAGCTGCTTTCCGTGCCGATGGCAAAAATGGAAGATATTAATTGCCCTGCTTAGAGCTTCAGCCTCTTCAGCTGAATGAGATGTTTTGTGATTTCCCCAGGAGCAGAAGGCTTGAAGCTGAAATATATTTCATGACAGATTGACAAATAGGGCAGCTTTTTAAAATATATTTTAGATTCTGGAATATAAAACATGAACAAATAATTAAAAAGGGGGCTTATTTATTTTCTCTCCCCAATCCAAGTAAATTATTTTCAAAGGTTTTCCTTTTAATATTTCCACTGTTTGGGAAAAAAAGTATTTTTCTTCTATTTTGTTGTCTATAAAAATACATTAATGATACATTCTGTGAGTTTTAGAGCAACCAGTTATAATTAGACTCTGTGGGTGTTCAGATACAGGAAATAGCCAAGTAATTTAGTTTATACCTTACTGTATCTTCCACCACCTGACACCCCCCCCCCCCACCGCCAAAAAAAGAGATTCTCACAAACTAATCAGTGGAGCCTGTGAAGATGGTACATTTTGTGGCAAAAGCAACTTGCCAATGTAATTAAGGTTATGGACCTTTCAATAGAAGATTATTTTAGATTATCTAGGAGGGCACAATCTAATCACATGAGCCCTTTAAAACAAATCATTTTCTCTGGCTAGAGGCAGAGGAGATGTGGTAGAAAAGTCAGATTTCATGAGTGGTAAAGGATGGAAATACCATTGCTGTCTTTGAGATACAGGGGCCCATGTGCCAGGACACCACAGCATGGTCTATTATGTGATTATGTGTACCTCTTCCAGATGACAGCTGGTGAAGTAGATTCTGCCAACAATATGCCTATGCATCTTGGAAACAGATCTTCGCAGAGTCCCTTGATAATAGCCCAGTAGTAGATGCCTTGATTTCCTGTAACTTGAAGTAGAGAAAACCAGCCCAGACAACCCTGGCTTCTGGCCTATAGGACCATGAGACCATAAATTTATGTTATCTTAAGGTGTTAGGCTGATGGTAATTTGTTATGTTAGCTATGGAAAACTCATATGCTAATTTATGTCCTAACTACTGTCAAAAAAATGATTTGAGGTGAATTTTAATATAAACAGAAGCACTAATATGTTATAATGAAATGTTTTAATAATTTAAGATTAATAAAATATTTAGCATCTATGTAGTAAGGATTAATTTATTTAATATAGAGTCAGCAATAAATCCAGCTAACTGAAAACATACGTTTTTCAGAAGAAATATACTTTTTCCTAATTTGAAATTCCAAAAGGATATTTTTCATTAATTTTTATTATTTAAATTATTTAGTTAATTTTATTGTGTTTGTCAAAGAGCAGCCTAATGGGCTTTTCCTGTTTGTAGAATATGTAGAAAACTCATAAAATGGTTTCTTCTAATAGAGTTTTTCAGTAAATTTAAGGAATGGCAACCAAAAATTCAGAGAAGATATTTCTTCATGATATTTAAATGAACAATATGTATATACTATACTGGAGACCCAGGAAAAGGATAATAATGTTGAATTTGATATCAGGTGCTTTTATCCAGAGTTTCCCATATAAACTGAAACAATCTAATAATAAATATAACAAAAATCATAATTAAATAGGGAAACAGACACAAGATTTTCATTTTTAGTGAAATAAGATGGTAAAAACAATTTTCTGTTGACTATCATTTTTTCAAGAACAAAAGACATTTTTTTAACACCAAAAGATAGAAAGTACATCCTAACATAAAGATGAGTAGTTTAATTTTTATAACTTTAAATTTTTTTTTTTTAGTTTTTTATTTTATTAAACATATATTTTTATCCCCAGGGGTACAGGTCTGTGAATTACCAGGTTTACACACTTCACAGCACTCACCAAAGCACATACCCTCCCCAATGTCCATAATCCCACCCCGTTCTCCCAAACCCCCTCCCCCCAGCAACCCTCAGTTTGTTTTGTGAGATTAAGAGTCACTTATGGTTTGTCTCCCTCCCAATCCCATCTTGTTTCATTGATTCTTCTCCTACCCACTTAAGCCCCCATGTTGCATCACCATTTCCTCATATCAGGGAGATCATATGATAGTTGTCTTTCTCTGCTTGACTTATTTCGCTAAGCATGATACGCTCTAGTTCCATCCATGTTGTCGCAAATGGCAAGATTTCATTTCTTTTGATGGCTGCATAGTATTCCATTGTGTATATATACCACATCTTCTTGATCCATTCATCTGTTGATGGACATCTAGGTTCTTTCCATAGTTTGGCTATTGTGGACATTGCTGCTATAAACATTCGGGTGCATGTGCCCCTTTGGATCACTACATTTGTATCTTTAGGGTAAATACCCAATAGTGCAATTGCTGGGTCATAGGGCAGTTCTATTTTCAACATTTTGAGGAACCTCCATGCTGTTTTCCAGAGTGGCTGCACCAGCTTGCATTCCCACCAACAGTGTAGGAGGGTTCCCCTTTCTCCGCATCCTCGCCAGCATCTGTCATTTCCTGACTTGTTGATTTTAGCCATTCTGACTGGTGTGAGGTGATATCTCATTGTGGTTTTGATTTGTATTTCCCTGATGCCGAGTGATATGGAGCACTTTTTCATGTGTCTGTTGGCCATCTGGATGTCTTCTTTGCAGAAATGTCTGTTCATGTCCTCTGCCCATTTCTTGATTGGATTATTTGTTCTTTGGGTGTTGAGTTTGCTAAGTTCTTTATAGATTCTGGACACTAGTCCTTTATCTGATATGTCGTTTGCAAATATCTTCTCCCATTCTGTCAGTTGTCTTTTGATTTTGTTAACTGTTTCCTTTGCTGTGCAAAAGCTTTTGATCTTGATGAAATCCCAATAGTTCATTTTTGCCCTTGCTTCCCTTGCCTTTGGCGTTGTTCCTAGGAAGATGTTGCTGCGGCAGAGGTCGAAGAGGTTGCTGCCCGTGTTCTCCTCAAGGATTTTGATGGATTCCTTTCGCACATTGAGGTCCTTCATCCATTTTGATCTATTTTTGTGTGTGGTGTAAGGAAATGGTCCAATTTCATTTTTCTGCATGTGGCTGTCCAATTTTCCCAGCACCATTTATTGAAGAGGCTGTCTTTTTTCCATGCTCCTGGACATAGATCAATGGAACAGAATAGAGAGCCCAGAAATAGACCCTCAAATCTATGGTCAACTAATCTTCAACAATTGTCATAGTTTTTTATTCTTTTTCTTATTTAGGTATTCTGTTGGGTGTGTAGTGATGTCTCATTGTGGTTCTTTTTGGCATTTATGTGATGATTAATAAAATTAAGTCTTTCATTTTATGTTCAGTGGCCATTTGGAAATCCTATGTTCTGAAGTACCTATTTAGATCTTTCATGCATTTCTACATGAGGTTACCTGTCTTTTTCTTACTCGTTTATAAATGTTTTAAATGGAAAGCCTTTGTTAGATCTTACCTTCTTCCAGTTTGCAGCTTGAATTTTCACAGTCTTAATATGGTCTCTTGGTCAACCGATGTTTTTATAATGAGACCCAATTTATCACGTCTTTTGCCTAGACTGTTAACATATTTTCTACACATTGTTTCTAGTATATAGGAACATAACTGAATTTAGAATATTGATCTTAGATCCAAAGATCTTTATGAACTCTGTTAGGTTTTTAGTAGTTACATTTATTAATTTTATCCTGAATGAACACATCAGGTATACTGTATCGGAGAGGGGTTTCTTATTAAATATTTAACATTACATAAGTTAGTCCTCCTTTGTGATAGAATTCACTCTCAGTGTGATGGGATGAATGCCAGGTCATTTTTTCTGAGGAACCCAATACCCCATAATCAAGCAATAAAGGGGAATGATTTTTTCCCCCTTATAAAGACAGTTACCTCTATCTCTTCTAGCCATTTGGTAAGTAAATAAAATCTCCTGGGGAGCAGGATAGGTCACCTTGTTTCAGCTTTTACAACTTTAGGTGACTAGGACTTTCTACAGGAGCACTAAGAAATCTTATATTTTCTACAAATTCCAGTAAAATTCTAAAGCATAAATTTGCTCCTGGAAACTTAGCTGTTTTAAGAATTCTGTTATGCTCTCTGAATAATTTCTATTTAATCTTCCTAATCCTGTGTCTTTGACTTATTTTCCTTGCTTTATGGTAACCTATATTTAAAATACAATACTGAATAAAAGTGGTGATAGTGGTCATACTTCTCCTGATCACAGATAGAAGACTTTCTAGCAGAGTGTTTGAAATATTCTGTATCAGTTTGAGAACCTCCTTATTTTGCTAGTTTGCCACAATTTATTGGCCGTTAATGAGTGTTCATCTATCCAGGTGAGTCTATTTTATTTCTCCCCCCCTTCTCCTTCTTCTATTCCTCCTTTCCCTCCTCCTGTTCTTCTCCATATATGATAAATACTACAGTCAGTTTTCAAATATTAAACCAATCTGGCATTATTTAAATAGAACCATTGAATCAAGATTTATTAGACTTGTTGCATTTTCCAAATTTAGTGTAATATTTTTGCGGGGGTTATTGCATCTGCATTCATGAGCAGGCTTACTCTATAATGTTCTTTTATTTATGTCTGTATTTGGTGTCAAGGTCCTAGACTTCTGAAATACCTTGGAATTGGTCTCTGTTTTGTATGTTATAGAAGGATTCATGTAAAATTGGTGTTATTTTTTAAATATTTGTGAGTATATACTGGGTAAATTTATATAGAATTTTCTCTTTGTGAAAATATTGAAGAGATTCAGTTTTAAAAGTAGGTATGGTACAATTAATTTTAGGAAAGCAGTATTCTAAAATATTGGGACATTTCATGCAATTTTTCAAGTAATTTGACATAAGTTGCTCACAATATTTTGTTATTAACTATATGGTATCTAGGAACAATAGTGACATCCTCATTTTCATTCCTGATTATACTTGCTTTTTATTTCTTGCTATAAAATCTTCAAATATTAGTTGGCTTTTTTAAGGGTAAATTATTTTGGGAGCCCCTGGGTGGCTCATTTGGTTGGGTGACTGAATCTTGATATTGGCTCAGGTCATGATCTCAGGGTTGTGAGGTTGACTCTGCATACATGGACTCTTCACTCTTTGGGAAGTCTGCTAGAGATTCCCTTGCCCCCTCTTCCTTTACCACCCCCACATCTTACAGGTTCTCTCTCACTCTCTCTCTCTCTAAAAATAAATAAAACCTGAGGAAAAAAAGAGTAAACATTTTCTCTTCTATTCTCATTCCTTCCTCCTGTAATCCCAAAATAGATGTGTTTTGTAGCTTTTTAATTTATTTTCTAACATGTATTTAAAAGTATTTGTTTTCTTTATTTTCCTAATTTTAGCGACTTCCATGAAGTACAAATTCTTTATTACTTCAATTGTGATTCATTTTTCTTTTTGACAAACATCTTTTTCTATAAATTTTTTACTCTCATTTCTTGCCACCTTTTGGACTAATAAATGTCTTAATAGTCTATTTTTTCTCCTCTATTAGCTTGATGTTATATATCTCATCTATTCTTTGGGAGGCTTCCTGGAGATTAGAATATTCATCTTTGACTTCCTATGATCTCATATAAATGACTATATTTGGCACAACTTTTGGTACATCCTGATGACAGTAGGACTTAGAAAACTACTCAATTTTCCCCCCTTTTTATGGAGTCACTGTGTATCTTTTAGTTTTCCACTTTATATTCACTAATGGAAATGTAATTACTTTTTTCTTTGTTGCTCCAGGGTTAAAATAAATATCTTTAATAGTTTGTCACAGTCTAACTTCAAATTATATAACTTTATGTAAAGTTAAACTCTTACAATAGTTATTTTATGATAACTACCTCCTGTCCTTTATTCTGGTTTTGTCATATGTACATATTCTCCATGTGCTATAAAGGTTATATTATTAATTTTTATTTACTTTATTTACCAAATTTGCCACTTTTCATTCTTTTGTGTAGATCCAAGATTTTTTTCTAATACCTTTCTTCTAACTGCAGATTTATTGCTGATAAATTCTCATAGTTTTCTATGTCTAAAAACATCTTATTTTACACTTATTTTTGAAGGATATTTTTCCTGGATAGAATTCTGGCCTAACTTTTCTTTTTCTTTCAATATAAAATTGTTCTTTTTTGTGTGGATTAGTTATTTTAATGAAGAGTAGTCTCAGATTTTTCTTCTCTTTTTCCCCTCTCAGATGAAATGAATCTTTCCCACCCCTCCTCTTGTTGTTCAAATATCCTCTTTACCACTAGTTTTCCTAGTATACTTATTTCATGCCTTAGTATGTCTTCCTTTATGTTATTTTGCTCAGGTATCTTTATCTTTCTTGAATCTATGGGATGATAGTTTTAATTAAACTTGGAAATATTTTGTCCACTAATTTAGCAAAATTTTTTTCTTCTTCCTTAATTTGGGATTTTAATTTTAATTGTTTCCTCAGCTAACATTATCCTAAGGGTAATTGATGGTTGGTTGTGTGTGTGTTTGTGTTGTTTTCACTCTTTTATTCCTCAGTTTGCATATATGCTGCTCTTTATTCAAATTTAGTGAATTTTCCTTCCTTGTAACACCAGTTGTTAAGACCATTCAGTGAATTTTTCATTTTGGCTTATGTATTTTTTAAGTTGTAGACTTTCCCTTGTATCATTTCCATGTGGAGTTTATCTCTTATCACTATGCTCATGTTTTCCTATAACACCTTACTGCTCTTTGTAAGAGCTATGTTGAAGCGCTTGTTTGCCCATTCCATCATCTCTGTCATTTCTGAGTATGTTTTACTTACTGATTTTCTGTCTCAGGAGATATATTTTCCTGCTTCATTTATCTTATGATATTTTTTATTATATTTCCTGTTAGGAAAGTTATATTGTTGAATATCAGGATTTTGTTGAGCTGGAAGAATTCTGCATTTCTCCTTTATTTCACACTGCTATAACAATTAACTTCTGGTTACCAAATGTGTGCGGTTTTCCACACACACATGAAGCAAGTCTTGACCCCAGCTGGGTTTCCTACAACTTAGCTCATTTCTGACACTATCTTCTTGGAAACAGAATCATATCCCACAGATTAAGGGCCCAGTTGCATTAGAGTGTACCCTCTCCCCACTCTAGATGACATCCAGATTGTCACGTGGATTTCTGGGTGACAAGTTATGAACTGGGTTCCCACAACCTCCTCCTTGGGTTTGATAATTTGTTAGAATGGCCAACAGAATTCAGAGAAATAATTACATCTACCAGTTATTACATAATAGAAGGTATGATAATGGATACAGATAAACAGAAACATAAAGAGATATATAGGGTGAGGTCCAGAGAAGTCCTAAGTGCAGGACATTCTGGCCCATGGAGTTGGGATTTGCTATCCTCACAGCACATAAATGTGTCCACTCATCCGGAAGCTCTCCTAATCCTGTACTTTAAGGACTTTAAGGAGGTTTCATAGAGTAGGCATGATCAATCATTAATTCAGACTTTAGCCCCTCTCCCTTTCTCAGAGGAAGGGGGTGGGGCTTTGAGTTCTAAGTTATGTGGTCTTGTTACCAACCCCAATTCTAAAGCTATCCAGGACCCCATCAAGGGTTGCTTCACTAGAACAAAACACACACCTATCACCCAGGAAATTCCAAAGTAACAGGAAACTTGTATATCAGGAACTACCACCAAAGACCAAATATTAGAAAGAAAGATGCTCCTTATGCTCTTAAAACTTAGGAAATTACAAGGTTTTAGGGGCTCTGTAACCAGAAATCGGTGCAGAGACCAGCATATATATATATATGTATATACATATATATGAATGATATATTTCTATTGTTGTTTAAGAAAGTAATCTTTCTTAAAAGCATAGAACTCAAATAGGTTGGTAGTTAAGCTGCTTACTAGTGGTTCAGCTCCATATTTTCCAGGCTTTTTATTGGCTTTGTTTTTAAAGTTATGATGAGTTTGAAGTTGCCTTTACTTTAGGGCTTAGCCATACTACTGTCAAATCAAAAGAAACAGTAAGAGACTACATTTAAAAAAGAATAATGCAGTGGGAAGAGTACTCCTACCTCAAGATCCATAAGCATCAGAAAAGAAAACAGAGAAAGAATTTTATTTTATAAAGGAAGACTGCATTAATTTCCTAAGGCTTCCATAATAAATTATCACATGCTTGGTTGCTTAAAACAATAGAACGTTATTTTCAAAGTTTCAGAGGCCAGAAGTTAGAAATCTAGGTGTCAGCAGGTGTTCCCTCTGAAGGCTCTAAGGAGAATCCTTCCTTTTCTCCTCTAGCTTCTGGTAACTTCAGACATTCTTTGGCTTGTGTCTACATTAATCCACTCTTCCCCTCTCCTTACATGGCCTTTTCCTCTTTCTCTCATGAGGACACTTATCATTAGATTATCACTGGATAATCAAGGATGGATTCATCTCAAGATCCTTAGTTTAATTACATCTTCAAAGACCCTTTTTCTAAATAAGGTAGGACTCACAGATTCCGGGGGTTGAAACATGGACTTATCTTTTTGGGAGGCACAACCTTCAACTCACTACAAGGAGTTAACATGACTAGGAGACTAAGATACAGAACTGGGAGTGAGCAGAGAACATCACTGAAGCAGATCTACAGGAAATGTTCTTTGTGGCAGCCAGTTTCCAGAATGATCTGATAAGGGAAGATGTTCTGCGTGTTAGTACTTGCATAAGATTAAGTGTGAACCAAAGCTCAGGGGCCTGTGGGAAGAAGTTAGATCAAGCCAAGTTAATGGGTAAATTGTGAGTAGGTGCGAGAACTTGGTGACAGCTATAATAAAGTGTTTTGGAGTCTTTAGCAGAATGCTCTGGGTGCTCAGTAAGGTCTCTGCAATTTGGCTCATAAGAACTCAACTATCTCCTGGTCTTGTGTGAGTTCTTGGAATTATTTTTTATATCTCCCTAGTAGTTTGTTCTCTGACATCTCTCATCCTAAATATGTATAGCTGCTTATTATCTGGTAACATACTCAAGGGGAGCCTTTTGTTGGCTTTTGGATCTCTTTTTCTGTATGCTTCCTTTTTTCACAATCTTTACCATCAATTCTAGATACTTTGTCCTCCTTGAATTTGAAGATTGGGCTCCTCAACTCTGCCAGAACATCATGCCTGCAGTGTAAAAATGGCTCTAGGTAGAAATCCAATAATCATAAACCTCATGCCATTTCTTTTATGTCATGGATCAAAATTGTGCAGTGCCTTTTGTCTGCTGTCTTAAACATTTTTCCCGTAAAGCTTTCCAGTTGTTGGGTTATTTACAATGGACGGGCAAGTTCTGAAGTAGTTACCCTATCATGGCAGAAGGGGAAGCCCCCATAGCAGGGTAACTTTTAAGTGGGACTTTCCATAGTTTCATCACCAAAATCATTTTTATTTCATTATCCCCAGGACTTTGTTCATGCTGTTGCCTTTCCCAAGGATGAAAAAGGACAAATAGACTAGTTTTTAAATTTTATCTATACCTTTAAGAAGCCTTGGCAAGCATGTGACTTCAGTAGCAGAATTATTTTGTTGCTATCATGATTAAAGTCTTCCACTGCCTTGTCTACTGGGTAGAACAATCAGGGACTTAGGTTCAGTAGAATTGTAATGTCAAGTGTTCAACTATAAATATGAGGGAACAATGAAATGTGGACAAAATGGAAGCATTATATATTGACTATTGCTTTTATAATTTTTTTTTTTACAAAAATGGAGGAGAGGGGTACATTTCGATGGGATATCTGAGGTAACAGAATTGAAGAAAAGATGGTTTTTTTTTTTTTGAGGTAGGAAGACATGTATATTCTTTCACACTGAGAGAATAAATCATTTGGAAGAAAGATGGAGGGTAAAGAAAATATTTGACAGAAAAGAACCCAGAAGAAATACAGAAACAATGGAATTAGGGGAATAAGGGTTGCGAGCAGAATTCGCTTTGAAAAGAATAGGGCTAGTGTTTTATCTAACTCAAGAGAAAGAAGCACAGTAGAGGAAATATTTGTTAGCGAGATCTTATTATGTGTCAGACTTGCATGCTAATTCATTCAATGCTTATGGGACAAACTAGGTAAACATTGTTATTCCAATTAAAAAATCAGAGGTTGAGATTTGAGAGTTTAAAGAACTTGCACATTCTCCATCAGCAGCCAGTGTGAGCCTTTTATAGCAGAAATATATTCAGGTCATTTCTACTCCGTATCTCTAGTGGTTTCCTGTCCTACACGGTCTCACAGCCATTGTGCTCTGGTTTACAAGGCCCACGTGATCTGGCTCCCACAAACCAGTCTGAACTACTCTCCTGCTGCTTTTGCATGGCACATTCTGTTTCAGCCACTTGAACCTTAGTTTTCTCCCTTCTCTGAACTCCCAGCACTCACTCCAGTTCCAAAACTTTTACACTAGTATTCATCCTACTGGGAATTAGCATTAACTTTCTTACTGCATTACCTCAAGCATGCCTCTGTTCAAATGTCTCTTCAGAGAGAATCTTTCTCTCCATTCTATTAAAAGTCATACTTCTACCATGATACTCCAGTCTTTATATCTCTGTAGCTGCCCATGTAATGGGTTTGTTTCATTTGTCATATCCACTAGGAGGTATATTCCATAGGGAAGGCACTTAGTTTTACTTGTTACACTGTAGCCCCAGAGTCTAGATAGGTACCTGACACATAGTAGCTGCTTAATGAAAATGTACTGGACAGATAAATGAAAGAGCCATATAGCTAACAAATCACAAGACCTCTAATTCTGAAATTCTTTTTCTTTTTATTCCTGATGAATAAGGGAAGGCAAGGATTCTCATACCATATGTGGTCTTAAGGTCGTAAGTATGTAGTAAAGTCAGGAAGAATATTTTCTTCATGGAAGCAGCAAAAGGCAGATCCTGATGTCTGCACTTTTGTTGTTGTTGTTGTTGTTGTTGTTGTTTGGCAGTTGTGATAGTCACAGAAAAGTTAAGCTTAACTGAAGTTCTTGTGCAGTGGGATTTTTAAAATGATAGTTAATAGATACTCAAGAAAATATTAGCTTTAGGACTAGAAAAAACAAATGAAGAGCAGAATCTAGTCCTCCAAATATAAAAGCTGTGTTCTAAATTAATGTTCTGCAAAATATTTTAAAAAATCATTTAGAATTTAATTAAAAACAGTTGAAACTTTTGTTTGAATAAGCTTATTTTTCAGTTTGGTTAACTTGTGACACTCTGAAGTCTGTTTAGATTGCTTTATCCTTTATTTCAGACATGTTTTTACACAGGGAGATACTGCTTTGCAGCAGAATGTATTTTCCTAAAGAGTATTTATTATGTAATTTGAGGGTTTATAGAGGACAGGTCAGGGTTGACGAATAGAGGAGCTGGACTAGATTATACATCTGAAGAAATCAATAAATGCATAAACAAAATCACCTTTAGAAACTAAGGAGATTTGTTGAACATTTTACTGCTTAATTTACATTACAGCTTTTGTATGATGGAGTTTACCTTGTGGCACCAATTGTTTCAATAATCTTATCTACCTCATGAAAAGAACAAAGCATTTGCTTAGCAGATGAAATAAAATTGTTTTACTTTTCATGTGCTTTGAGTTTTTTTGAATTTGGCTGTTATTGATTATGGTAGATAAACATTGAGTCACAAAGCAGTTTATACATGAGCAAAGTAATTCTTCATCCTGTTTATTGAGGGCAGGTTTGAAATTGAAATGCCATACGCCATTATGAGGAACCAGTAGTTTATGCATGAGGGCAGCCTAGAATAGTTTGCTGGAATTAATGTCATGGAAACTCTTGGAAAAGCAAATGAAACTCTGAAGTTATTTGTAATTTTTCTACTTATTGCTATTCTATATCCATTTTAAATATTGATTTTTTAAAATTTAAACTTAGGGATAATCATAAATACGGTAATATTAGATTAATGATAATTCCTGTTATTTCATAAATTTAACAAGGTAGATTGAAGTTAATGCTCTATCTTACAACTGACTTCTTGGGCTCATAAAAGCCATATTCATATAGCCATTTAATCAGCATAAATATCAGGAGAAGTTGAGTAAATCAGAAATGGACTGAAGTTAATGTGATTTGATGTAAATTTTCTTTTGAAGTTTCGAAGAGTTCTTGATTTTACCTGACCTGGTTTACCAAAAAAGCTAATAATATGTTTCTCCATGCATAGGAGATTGGATATACATATGTACATATAAAACAACAAAGTGTAGGAGAAAAGTATTATTTGTAAATAATGTTCTTACTTCAAGTAAATTACTACATAAATAAGAAAAGGAAGGGGATATATGTTAGTTAATACTAAGCTGAAAAGGAATCTTAGGTGTTTAATTTCATCTGAGAAACAAAAAATTGTTAAAATTGAAATAAAATGCTATTTTGCACTTGTTTAGGTCAAATTTAGTTTCTTTAGTACTAACAGTCCTTTATTCCATCCATACTTAAGAAAAATTTCTGAAATATAAAAATAAATTCAACTTGCTAATGAATTTATTCTGACATTATTTAGATATTCTAAAAATTTATCTTAATTGGATTGTAAGTGATAAGTTATAAGTTTTATGAATAAATCCTGTAATAAGAGGAAACCTTGTGTATAACCTTTTTATTTTTTTAAAGAATTATTTATTTTTCAATTTAAATATAGTTAACATAGTATTATATTAGTTTTACATATGTAACATAACTATTCAGCACTTATATACACTATGAAATGCTCACAGTAATAAGTGTATGACATTTAAAAAAATGCTTGATTCCCTTATCAATATCTTAGAAAAAATACTAAATTTCTCTATACAAGTTACCTCATTTGAAAAATGCATACAGTATTTTTTTTTCCATTTCATGGAGATTTTCAAGATCATCAAATGAAGTTTTTCAAAAACTGTAAATGAATGATGAATCTTGGAATGAGGACAGACCTGGAGAAATGTTGATAGCATGTGTAGCTATAGAGATATTATTACAGTGCCAGCAGATAGATTTGTGGTAGAGTTATTGAAGGAGAACTTCTAGAACAATGACTGTAACCCATGAGCAGAAACCTGAAAAGCTAAAAGAAAAAAAAAATTTAGTCAGGATGGATGAAAGGAAGAAAACAGGAATGGAATAATTATGAGCAAATAGAAGAAAGAAGATTGTTATTCAGAGGATCACTAACTATGGAAGAAGAATACAGAGCACAGAACGGGCAATATTTATGAGCCTCCAGCAGTCTGAGAGCAGTTTTCTGAAAGAACTATGCTAGGGTCTGTCACCATGAGAAACTTCCTTTATTTTGCATAATTCAGAACACAGTTGGCTTCTGCAAATCTCAAGTTGCCTCAGTGTTAATAATGTCTTGATTGCAACCCAACACAGTATCAATGAAAAAATTTAGGTGGACTGATAGACACTAGAGTAAATCAAGGTGGTAGATGATGGTATCAAGAGAAAAAGGGTCAAACTATAAATTTACATTTTGTGGTAGAAAGAGCCCTAAGGGGTAAGGGGATGGAAACAGGGGCAGTAATTTGTTACTCTTTTATCCTGGCTCCAGCATGTATTACCGATCTCACTGAGCCTCAATCTTGTCCTTATAAAACGGGATCAAGCTCTATGTGCCCTTCATAGACAAAAAAACAGATGATGTGTAGGAAAGTACTTTGTAATCAATGAAACCCTAAGTGCATGTAAAATGATATAACTTTCTTTTAGGAATTTCTTTAAGCAATAGAGAGGCAATATTAAAAGATTCTTTTGATCTCTTCAACATGAACTATTTGCTGTACCACAATTATATAGTGGCCCGAAAAGGAAACAAAATGATGTTCCGATAGTCTAGAAATTTCAGAGAAAAGACCAAAGAATTTGAGATGTGAAATGGAGATTATACATAGGAAAGAAAATTCTGGCAAGTAGAGGATGGAATTAGTCACCTTCCAAATACAGTATGTAAAAGCAGAGAAGGATTATAACTCTGTAGGAGACAAAGACATGCTATAAGTGTGCATTGAGAAATCATCTGAGTGTAAATGAACAGTCAAAAAAAAGGTGTTCTGGCAGCTGTGCTCTTAATAACAGGGATTTGTGTAACCTCTCTGAGAAAGGAAGATCATATATAAGCAAAGTATTCAAAAGGCTTATAATCACCTTTTCTCTAAACATGTCTCCTATAATGGATCTCAATTCTTGAAGACCCTGTTTTAATTTATATTGGTCAATATTAACTGTTGAAACTGGGAGAAACTTTCATAGGATTTCTAAGTGGCAAGCCAAGGTTTATGCTTTAGAGGTCCTTTTAAAGTTCTGTTGTATAACTTTCTTAGTGAATTTTGGATATCTCTTTGGGTTAAACTGAATTGTGAAGGTCTTTTACAGATTTTCATGTTTTGTTTTCTCCCTCCGTATCCAGATTTCATGTACGTCTTTCTGTCTCTCTAGTGCTCTCTCAGTCTCTCTTTTGCCTGCTCCCTCACTCTCTCCCACTCTTTTCTTCTGTCTTGTGGAAATTCGATATATTTTGGGGGTGGGGAGAGAGGTTCTCTCTAACCTGCTTACATTTTAATATTTATCTAGAGACCTTCAAATCAGTATCATCAGGGTTAGTGGCCTCATGGCAATAGTAGAATTAACTGCTTGCATGTTTTTTTTCCTATAACTCCAAGGATCAGAATCCTCATTTGACCAAGAAGTAGAGACACAGGCAGCATCATTAGCAATAAGGGCATTTTGTAGGTCTTCATAGCAATTATGTCCACAGGAAGAATGTGGAAATATTGGTCCACCTAAAGATTTCTGTGCAAATGTTAACAGTGTTATTTAAAATAATAATAAAAAAGAAACTAAAAACAATTCAAATGTCCATTAACTACCAAAAGGATAAGCGACTTTGGCAAATAGGCATATTGCCCACTATGTAATATTACTCAGCAAGAAAAGTGAAAATACTAGCATTCATAAGAGTATGTCTAAATTTTTAAACATGATAACTGAAAATAATCACATGAAAGATTACGTCCTGTGTGATTCATCGTACGAAATTCTAGAAAATATTTATATAGGCAGTAAGCAGATTGGTGGTTTCCTGAGGTTGGAGATTGAAAGACATTAACATTGCTAACATTGTTAACATTAACAATGAGAAAACCATGGAACTGTTCCCTCTCTTTTTTTGTAGCAAGAGTTAAGTATCTGTACACAATGATCAAAAATCCTCAAACTGTAAAATGTACTGAAATGGGTGGATACAATTTAAACAGTTAAAAAAAACTACGAGAGAATCAGGTTTTAATTTGGACTTTGCCAGTATTTACTTTTTAAAAAAAATTTATTTATTATTTATTTTCAGCATAACAGTATTCATTGTTTTTGCACCACACCCAGTGCTCCATGCAATCCGTGCCTTCTCCAATACCCACCACCTGGTTCCCCCAACCTCCCAGCCCCCACCCCTTCAGAACCCTCAGATTGTTTTTCAGAGTCCATAGTCTCTCATGTTTTTTATGGCTTTATTAAATTCTGCAACTTCTCTGATTTTTCTGGGTAAAATGGAGAATAACATCTATTTGGCATGGCTGTTGTCATGATTAGTGCAATAGATAAAACATGCTTCGAATTGTGCAGGTCACGTGGTTTATTACACAAGAGAAAATGAGACTGATTATTTTTATTAGCAGCAAAAAGACATCTTGAGTCAGAGAAGAAAACATTAAGTTGTTTTGCATATCAAATTTGGTCATAAAATCCAAAGAATATTCATGAATTAAATATAAAGATTGTTTAAATGCTCTTTAAAGTGTAATTATTTTAAAAAGCTTAAATTCGACTGGGAGTTTTTTTAAACCAAATGCATTTGATGATTACCTACAAATTCATGGAGTATTTAAACTCACAGATTTTTGTTTGCTTCAACAAACAAAAGAAAGAACTAGACACTACCCAATAGAAAATTTGGCAACGCAAGCGTGTACAAAGATGGGAGAGGAAATCTCTTTAGTTTTGTTATCCATGGAAGCACCATATTTCAGACAGTGAGCAGTTTTTCAGTTTCTTTTTTAGGGGCAGGGTAGCAGGGTGGTTCTGTTAAGTTATTTTATCCAGGATCTTATAATTTCAGTTCCAGAAAAAAAAAAATTCTGGTTGTGTCACATGGAAGGAATATATCTTTGGTTAGATGTACCTAGAGATAAATTATTAGTAACTTTCAGAAAATAGAAAATTGATTTTCAAGAGAGAAAAATAGTGATAAAGTAAATGAGGAAAAGGAAGAGAGAATGAAGACATAGGGGATTATGAATGGAAATAAATGATACCATCATAAAATGTGCTCAATTATTCTGTAATTACTGGTTTCAACACTTTAAAAATAAATCAGCTGGCAACCTTAATAATGTCTTTTCACAATTGATTATTTAAATGGACCTTATTACTTAATATGTGTAACGAAATACTGCGTGAGAGTTAAGAGGAAATCTCCAGAAAATCCCTTATGATTACCCCCACTTTTTAGACAAAGGAGCGGTTATTTGAATATTAATATTGCTACCCTAAATTGCCTTAGCTACACCCTGATTGGGAAGTTTTTTCCGGCGCTCTCCTCATTCATAGGTGCTCTAGCAAACTGCTAAATCATTTGGGAACTTTTTCTTTCCCAAACCCCTGCCTTTACCCTTCTTGCCTTCATTTTTATTCTGCTTTCCCATCCGTCTTTCTCCGGTTGCCCCAGTAATTTTGAGGACTTTCCTCTTAACTTAAAAAAGTAAAGCTACCGTACTCTTCCCTTGTTATTCCTGTTTTTCCCATATCGTACTGTAGAATGGAGAGAAAGAGTGGAAGTTATCAGAAAAAGAGTTGATTTGTCGTAGAAAAATTTATCCAGTGTGGTGTTTAACTGAATAAAAGAACACCCCATTTCCAAAACATTCTGCTTCCTGGGAAATAGAATGGACTTGGGTCAGTGTTTGTTTTAAACAATGCGTTTTGCTTTTTCATCAGCCCAATAGTGATTTGGTGAAACTCCATATTCAATAAATAAATGACAATTAAATGAAATTCTTTTTCTCATCCAAGCAATAGGAAATTATAAAATTCGATGCTGGCAAGGGAGAAATGAGATTTGCTTACTCATCTGTGTTTGTTATAGGCATAAGACCTATGGTAAGAGTCCTGGTATTAATTCCAGTTTATAGATACAAAGCATATGACTGTGTTTTCTTGTTTCCCTTGCAATGTTGCCTTCACCTTTAGATGCTTGCATTCATCTTTTGATGCCTGCTGGTCTGATAAGTATAAAATGTAACTCATCATTTTAATTTACATTTCCTTCAATCTTATATTTAAATAAGTTTTCATTTTTTATTTGCATTTACTCTTCTACAAGTTGCTTATTCATATACTCTGTCAACTTTCGTCTTTTTTAATGAAATAATGAAGTTCCTTGTATATCCTACTTAACAACTTTTTTTTTTCTACTTAACAACTTTTTTATGGTCAAATTTACTACAAGGTTTTTTTGTTTGTTTGTTTTTTTCCAGAGTATCATTTAAGGTAACCTCATTTATTGTGTGATTTGTTTTCTGCCAAACTGTTGCACCACAAAGCACAAACAGCTCTATTTTCTATAATTTCCTGGGCTACTGCTTGTTAAGATATGTTAAAAACTGGACCTGAGCTGCAATAGTACAAAATGTAAAATCACCAATATATAAATAGGGCCAGAGAAGGAACAATGTGATTACAGTAGTCTGAAAACAAAATCTGGGCTCGGGAGGATGAGAAAAATAACTTAAAAAATATGTTAATGAGGTTAATGTACATACAAACGCAAACACTTGTATATTTTATAGATCTATGTACCTATGCATGCATATACATATGCACATATGCATAAAATACTTAAGGATAATTATATATGGTATTAATGTGAATTCTGGAATTAAAAATATGCTGTGATTTCTAAATGTAACACCTTGAAGTTTGACTAGATATATCTTTATATAATGAGCAAAAAATAGCAAATAATGAAAATCTTGTGCATACTTTCAGCAAACTTACACATATAAATGAAAAGATTCATTTCCTGCTAACTTCCGAATTCACTGGAGGAGAGAGTTAAGAGGAAAAAAATATGCTTTCTTATGAGCGGGGTATATTTTCCCTTTTCACCAAATAACAATTTGGTGTATTAAATAAATGCCAATTAAACAAAATGCTGTTTCTCATCAAAGCAATGGGAAATTTTTAAGTTGATTGTTGGCAAGGGTGAAAGTGACTCATTGGTTGCTGTTAGGTATTTGATGAGAGAAGGAAACTATATGTATTTGTGTCTCTAGAGTTTTGTAGCAAATTGAGAATGTATTGCTTAGTCAAAGGAATACCATGGAATTTAAACCAAAAGCACCAGGAAAAGCCATATGAATTCATAGCCAAGATCAACCTCACTGAAAAAAGAGTGAAATCTTTCCCTTTGCAATGGCATGGACGGAGCTAGAGAGTATGACGCGAAGTGAAGTAAGTCACTCAGAGAAAGATAAATGCCGTAGTATTTCACA
Organism: Mustela nigripes; assembly: GCF_022355385.1. Classification (NCBI taxonomy): domain Eukaryota; kingdom Metazoa; phylum Chordata; class Mammalia; order Carnivora; family Mustelidae; genus Mustela; species Mustela nigripes. The sequence goes on along the minus strand of NC_081560.1, from coordinate 9,519,679 downwards.
GATGTGAAATTGAAGAAAGAAAAATGAGCAAAGGAAAGAAAAAGAGAGAGAGAGAGAGGGAGGCAAATCAAAGAACAGACTCCGAACTCTAGAGAATAAACTGATGACTGCCAGAGGGTAGGTGCACGGGGAAGGGGTGAAATTGTTGATGAGGATTGAGAAGGGCGTATGTGATGAGCAGCTGGTGACGTAGGGAAGTGCGAAGTCATTGCACTGTATGCCTAAAACTAATATTACACTGTATGGTAACTAACTGGAATGTAAATAAAAACTTCAGAAAAGAAGAGAATGAGTAAATAATCCCAATACTGATAAACTGATCTCAGTTAAGTAAATGTTTCCAAATGAGCATCTCTTTCAATTCTTTCCAGATGTGTATATGATACAATTTTTCTTCCACTTAAAGAACACTTCATGTGAGCGACTTTTGCTTTTTGGCAAATGGGAAGGTTTGTAATCCTTCACTGTGGTTAGGATTTAAAATTTCTTCTTAATAAAGTTAAGTACATAATCATATCGCTATTAAGCAATGCCACCTTTTCTTGATGGAACAGATGTTCGCTTATTAATTGATTGTCTCTTTTTATTATACCTATTATCTGTCTTGTAAATACTACTAGTCAAGGAACCACTATATAAATAACATCACCCAAATGTGTAATCCAGAGCTACACTCAAGAATATTCAATTTAGCAAACTCTCTGACTTCATATGTGCCCTCCAAGATGTTGGTGGCTGGGGGCAGATAGTTAGTGGCAGATAGGTGAGAAATTGTTTGGTACTGGGTATATTTTGAAATAGTAGAGACAAGCTGTGCCAAAGAAATTGAATATGCGACGTAAAAGCAAGCAGAATTTGTGATGAATCCAAGATTTTGGACTGCGTGGCTGGAAGAATGTAGTTGCTGAGATGGAGAACATAGTTAACTGAAATGGAGAGGAGCCTGGCCTGTGAATAAATGTTCAGAACATTGTCTGAATTATTTTAGTGCATACTTGCACCTATTAAGTAATTTCTTATGGTTCTGGAGTTTTTATGAAGTGCTAGCACATGATTAACTTCAGTTATTATGGAGAGCATTTTACAGACATCTCTGGACAACAAGGCCAGACTTAAGGATTACAAATAAAGAGCCATAACCTATTCCTAGTGAAATTACTATAGTTGAAAAAATAAAATATTATTTGGAACAGTTACATATTTTTGCTAATGCTTTAACAATGGCTGATTGTTATGGAATGCTCAGTATAACATGGAAAAGCTATTTGCTTATATATAAAAATGACATTTCTTTTAGAATGCTTTGACTATTAAGATCTTACTGTGATCAAGAGCAATCTGAAATTTTAGAGATTTATGAAGATTCTGTTACTTTGATTGAATTTAAAATTTCAATTGTATTCCGTTATATTCATTGTATTCAATTATATTCAATTCGATTGAACATTTAAAATTTCAATTGTATTCAATTAAGTTAAATAGCAAAATTTATTTGGAAGCACTAGGTATTGGGCAGAAAAACTAATATTAATTAATAATTTAATTAATATTTACCTTCTTAGAAAATAGAAGATGTCCAGCTGGATAGCCTATAAAAGCATTTTTAAAAATGTGTTTTGTAGTAGCTCATGCACTAGGAATTTTTATAAGAATTTGCTAAGTACCTGTAAAATACTCTAAGAGGAAGTGACACATAAGTATGGAACTGTGGAACAGCTAAAAGAACTGGGGCAGATTGAACCCTGATATTACTTCATCTACTGTGTGATTGGGAATCCAGGGACTTCTAAATATTACTTCTCTGTCTCAATAGCTTATAAAATAGGTTGTTACAATTTCAGTTAGTCTCCTACTTTCCAGAACACATTTCTGAAGATATGCAAATCCACTTGTCATTTTCTCTTGCCAAATAAGAAGCTGCTTACTTTGCTTGTCACATTTTTCCCCCCATAGGTAACATTAGAAAAGAGTAAAGCTGCATTTCATGTATTAATTGCATTTGTAGAACTTGGAAAATAAATAACCTATTTCTTAGTAATAATCTTACAGCACAACGATCACATTTATACATACAAAGTAACAGCTTCTTGGGGCACCTTGGTGGCTCAATCATTAAGCGTCTGCCTTCAGCTCAGGTCATGATCCCAAAGTCTGGGATTAAGGCCCAGAGGGGGCGGGTTCCCTGCTCAGCGGGTCTGCTTGTCCTTCTCCCACTCCCCCTGCTTGTGTTCCTTCTCTCGCTGTGTCTCATTCTGTCAAATAGATAAATGAAAACTTAAAAAAAAAAAAGCAAAAAACAAAAAAACAGCTTTCTCATTACCACTAGTGTCTAGCTATGACATCTATCTATTTGAAATTTAAATCCTTGTGAACATGTATTTATGGACTCCTAAACATATAGCAATCTAGAAAGTGTTCAGAGAAATAAGGAAATGACTTTATGGTTTTCACAAAGGGTCTGTAGTCTTTATGAGCCAGTAGGAAGATACTGAGTATCATAAGTGTGACTAAGCAATTAAAAAACAAGTAATTTATAAAATTTGAAAAAGATTAGTGTAACCTTGGAGATTGCTCACGTAGCATGAATAATGACTTAATAGATGGGTTACGAGTACTGAGAAAAGTCCACACTGGGGAGAAGCATACAGCAAAGTATGTGTGTTAAATTGAATGTGGAACGACCAACAAACCAATTTGTCTGAAATGTAGTGTCATGTAGGAATATAGTAGTAAGTAAGGATACATGTAGGATTTCATTGTGATAGACCTTGACTGTCAGCTTATTTGGATCTTAGTGTATGTACTGAGGAACCACTGAAGCTTTTTGGAGTAAGAATGAAGGTGTTTAAAGCAGTTCTAGGAAGTTTTATCTAGTACAAATTACAGGTGAAATGTGAGAGGGAAGAGGTAAAAGACTCCCAGCAGAAAGCCTTGAAATGAAGCCAAGATCCAGCGGGAATGGTGTGGAAAATGCAGCTGGAGGGACCAAACAAAAGCAGGTTTGATACTGATCAGTGAGTGCTTGAATTTGGAAGGAGGCGTATCAGAGGTGAATCCGAGAATAGGTTCTGGAGCAAAACGTCAATCTGGCCACAAGAAATAGGCATTTGCAAACTTTACAAAATAACTGGTAATGGAGGTTTATTGCAGGTGCAGATGGGAATGATACTCTCTTGTCATGTTTATCTCAGTCCTCGTGCTGCTAGGATTGTGATGTATTGTGAACTTAATGAAAAACCAAAATAATTGTACCTCATTTTCTGGAATACAGATTAAATTCTCTTGGTTTAGGGGCTCCTGGGTGGCTCAGTTGGGTAAGCTGCTGTCTTTGGCTCAGGTCATGGTCTCAGGGTCCTGGACTTGAGTCCTGCAGTGGGGTGCCTGCTCAGGTGGGAGCCTGCTTCTCCCTCTTCCATCCGCCCTGCTTGTGCTCTCTCTCTCTCTCTCTGTCAAATAAATAAATAAAATATTTTTAAAAAGTTAAAAAAATAAATTCTCTTGGTTTAGCCAGATTTAGCAGAAACTAAAGAAAGTCTTCTTTTCAGTGTCTCTCATTTATGATTACCTTTAATGAGCCCTGCATCTAACTTCATGAGCCCACACCATACCCACAAGGATATTATCAATATTTATGCTCACTCTTACAAATTTAACTTTATCCTCTCTGTTGACTTCTTAATAAAGCATTTAAGGATGCCAGCATATTTCTTGTATATCAAAAAGTGACCTCTGTTCTCTGTTCCCCTGGCTACTCCCTTACTTTCTATCTCTCCTACTCCACTAAATCCTTTGTGATGCTCACATCAGGGACCTAAAGGAAAAATCAATAGTTGTCACCTAAGTTTCTGCACCTCCTGCTTCTGAATTCTCATCAATTGCATTCACTCTTAAGATACTACCACTCTAGTGGGACCACACCCGCTAGTGCCATTGATGACTTTACTGTGTACCAACTCCATTGGATTCTTTCCATGGCTCATTTTCTTTCTTTCTTTCTTTCTTTTTTTTTTTTTTTTGCCTTTTTTTAAAAATAAAATTAAATTTATTTATTTTCAGAAAAACAGTATTCATTATTTTTTCACCACACCCAGTGCTCCATGCAATCTGTGCCCTCTATAATACCCACCACCTGGTACCCCAACCTCCCACCCCCCCACCACTTCAAACCCCTCAGTTGTTTTTCAGAGTCCATAGTCTCTCATGATTCACCTCCCCTTCCAATTTACCCCAACTCCCTTCTCCTAAGACTCCTTGTCCTTATGATATTTGTTATGCTCCACAAATAAGTGAAACCATATGATAATTGACTCTCTCTGCTTGACTTATTTCACTCAGCATAATCTCTTCCAGTCCCGTCCATGTTGCTACAAAAGTTGGGTATTCATCCTTTCTGATGGAGGCATAATACTCCATAGTGTATATGGACCACATCTTCCTCATCCATTCGTCCGTTGAAGGGCATCTTGGTTCTTTCCATAATTTGGCGACCGTGGCCATTGCTGCTATAAACATTGGGTTACAGATGGCCCTTCTTTTCATGACATCTGTATCTTTGGGGTAATTTTCTTTTAAGATCTACATTGTTCAACATTACTGATAATTTTTCCCCTTAAGAACTACCTACTCCTTTGGATTTTATGGATTGATTACAGTAGGTTTCCTTTCTTCTCCTACAGTTGTTGCTTGACATATTTTTATAGGTCATTCATGCTCTACTTATAGAAGTCATGGTCTTAAACTTTTTCCTTATTCACCATATGTGTGAACCTGGGGATCACACCCAATACTATAGCATTTTATTATAAAAATGTAACCATATGACAGCTTTGTAATATAGCTTGAAGTCAGGAATTGTGATGCCACCAACTTTGGCTTTCTTTTCAGTGTCTCTCATTTATGATTACCTTTTCTGACTATTTGAGGTCTTTTCTGGTTCCATATAAATTTTAGGATTATTTGTTCCATTTCTTTGGGAAAAAAAAAGGATGGTATTTTGATAGGGGTTACATTAAACATGTAGATTGCTTTAGGTAGCATAGACATTTTCACAATATTTGTTCTTCTAATCCATGAGCATGGCACATTTTTCCATTTTTTGGTGTCTTCCTCAATTTCTTTCATGAGCACTTTATATTTTTCTGAGTACAGATTCTTTGCTTCTTTTGTTAGGTTTATTCCTAGGTATCTTACGGTTTTGGGTGCAATTATAAATGAGATTGACTCCTTAACTTCTCTTTCTTCTCTCTTGTTGTTGGTATATAGAAATGCAACTGATTTTTGTGCATTGATTTTGTATCCTGACACTTTACTGAATTCCTGTACAAGTTCTAGAAGATTTGGAGTGGAGTCTATTGGGTTTTCCACATAAAGTATCATATCAACTGCAAAGAGTGAAAGTTTGACTTCATCTTTGCAGATTTGGATGCCTTTTATTTCTTCTTGTAGTCTGATTGCTGAGGCTATGACTTCTAGTATTATGTTGAAAAGCAGTGGTGATAATAGACATCCCTGCCATGTTCCTGACCTTGGCTCTTGTTTGCTGGGAGTTTTTGATGACTACTTCAATCTCCTTTCTGGTTTTGGGTCTCTTCAGGTTTTCTGTTTCTTCCTGGTTCAGTTTTAGTAGTTATTATGTCTCTAGGAATGCATCCATTTCTTCCAGATTTTCAAATTCGCTGGCCTCAGTTTTTCCCTCTTTCATATGATATTGAGGTATGATATTTTCAGATGATATTGAGGTATATACCCTCTATCTGTACACTTTGAAGAGTTTTGATCAAGAAAGTTTGCTATACTTTGTCAAATGCTTTTTCAGCATCTATTGAGAGTCCTATGGTTCTTGTTCTTTCTTTTATTAATGTATTGTATCACATTGATTGACTTGGGGATATTGAAACCAACCTTGCTGCTCTGGATAAATCCCACTTGGTCCTGGTGAATAATCCTTTTAATGTACACATGTATCCTATTGGCTAGTATTATGGTGAGAATTTTTGCATTTGTGTTTATCAAGGATGATGTTGGTTTGTAATTCTCTTTTTTGATGGGGTCTTTGTCTGGTTTTGGGATCAAGTAATGCTGGCCTCATAAAATGAGTTTGGAAGTTTTCCTTCCATTTCTATTTTTTGGAACAGTTTCAGGAGAATAGGTATTAATTCTTCTTTAATTTTTTGGTAGAATTCCCCTGGGAAGCCATCTGGCCCTTGGCTCTTGTTTGCTGGGAGTTTTTTCATGACTACTTCAATCTCCTTACTGGTTTTGGGTCTCTTCAGGTTTTCTGTTTCTTCCTGGTTCAGTTTTAGTAGTTATTACGTCTCTAGGAATGCATCCATTTCTTCCAGATTTTCAAATTCGCTGGCCTATAGTTGCTTATAAAATGTTCTTATAAGTGTTTGTATTTCTTGGGTGTTGGTTGTGATCTCTCCTCTTTCATTCATGATTTTATTTATTTGGGTCCTTTCCCTTTTCTTTTTGATAAGTCTGGCCAGGGATTTATCAATCTTTTAATTCTTTCCAAGAACCAGCTGCTAGTTTCATTGATTTGTTCTACTGTTCTTTTGGTTTCTATCTCATTGATTTCTGCTCTGATCTTTATGATTTCCCTTCTCCTGCTGGGTTTATGTTTTCTTTGCTGTTTTTTCTCCAGCTCCTTTAGGTGTAGGGTTAGGTTGTGTACTTGAGACCTTTCTTGTTTCTTGAGAAAGACTTGTATTGCTATATATTTTTTTCTCCGGATTGCCTTTGCTGTGTCCCACAGATTTTGAACCATTTTGTTTTCATTATCATTTGTTTCCATTAATTTTTTCAGTTCTTCTTTAATTTCCTGGTTGACCCACTCATTCTTTAGTAGGATGCTCTTTAGCCTCCATGTATTCAGGTTCCTTCCAATTTTCCTCTTGAGATTGAGTTCTAGCTTCAGAGCATTGTGGTCTGAAAGTATGCAGGAAATGATCCCAATCTTTTGGTACTGGTTGAGACCTGATTTGTGACCCAGGATGTGATCTATTCTGGAGAATGTTCCATGTGCACTAGAGAAGAAAGTGTATTCTTTTACTTTGGGATGGAATGTTCTGAATATATCTGTGATGTCCATCTGGTCCAGTGTGTCACTTAAGGTCTTTATTTCCTTGTGGATCTTTTGCTTGGATGATATTTCAGTGAGGGGGTGTGTGTTAAAGTTCCCTACTATTATTATATTATTGTTGATGTGTTTTTTTGATTTTGTTATTAATGGGTTTATTTAGTTGGCTGCTCCCATGTTAGGGTCATAGATATTAAAAATTGTTAGATCTTCTTGTTGGACAGACACTTTGAGTAGGATATAGTGTCCTTCCTCATCGCTTATTATAGTCTTTGGCTTAAAATGTAATTTATATGATATAAGGATTGCCACCCCAGCTTTCTTTTGATGTCCATTAGCATTTTAAATGGTTTTCCACCACCTCACTTTAAATCTAGAGGTGTCTTTGGGTCTAAAATGAGTTTTGTGTAGACAGTATATTGATGGGTTTTGTTTTTTAATCCATTTTCATACCCTGTGCCTTTCTATTGGGGCTTTAAGCCCATTTACATTCTGGGTAACTACTGAAAGATAGGAATTTAGTGCCATTATATTGCCTATAAGGTGACTGTTACTGTATATTGTCCCTGTACCTTTCTGGTCTACTACTTTTAGGCTCTCTCTTTACTTCAAGGAGCCCTTTCAATATATCCAGTAGAGCTGGTTTGGTGTTTACCAATTCTTTTGATTTTTGTTTGTCCTGGAAGCTTTTCATCTCTCCTATTTCAATGATAACCTAGCTGGATGTAGTATTCTTGGCTGCATGTTTTTCTCATTTAGTGCCCTGAATATATCATGCGAGTCCTTCCTGGCCTACCAGGTCTCTGTGGATAAGTCTGCTGCCAATCTAATATTTTTATCATTGTATGTTAGACTACTTGTCCTGAGCTGCTTTCAGTTTTTCTCTTTGTTACTAAGACTTGAAAGTTTCACTATTAGATGACAGAGCGTGGACCTATTCTTATTGATTTTGAGGCAGGTTTTCTGTGCCTCCTGGATTTTGATGCTTGTCCCCTTAGCCATATTGGGGAAATTCTCTACAATAATTTGCTCCGGTATACCTTCTGCCCCTCTCTCTTTCTTCTTCTGGAATCCCAATTATTCTAATATTGTTTCGTCTTATGGCATCACTTATCTCTTGAATTCTTCCCTCGTGGTACAGTAGTTGTTTATCTCTCTTTTGCACAGCTTCTTTATTCTCCATCATTTGGTCTTCTATATCACTAATTCTCTTTTCTGCCTCATTTATCCTAGCAGTAAGAGCTTCCATTTTTATTGCACCTCATTAATAGCATTTTTTATTTCATCTTGGTTAGCTTTTAGTTCTTTTATTTCTCTGGAAAGGGCTCTGGGTTTGTCTAGTATCTTCCATGCCTTTTTCAAGCCCAGCTAGCACCTTGATAATCATCATTCTGAACACTAGATCTAGAGATATATATATCATCAATATCTGTATTGATTAGGTTCCTAGCCTCTAGTACTGCCTCTTGTTCTTTTTTTGTGTGGTGAGTTTTCCGCCTTGTCATTTTTATCCAGATAAGAATATATGAACGAGAGAATAAAATACTATAAGGGTGGGAAAGACCCCAGAAGAATGTACGCTAACCATATCAAAAGAGACCCCAAACTGGGGAGGGGTATAAAGGAGGTAAAATTAATTTTTTTTAAAATTTAAAAATTAAAAAATATATATAAATATATAAATATAAATAAATAAATAAATATATATATATATGACTGGTGAATAGAACAGGGCCACTCACCTGATTTTGGGTGTACTTTGGTCTCTTACAAGAAACTACTTCCCAAAATTTTAAAGAAAGAAAAATTTATATATATACAAGAAAAACTTATATGTATACAAAATTTATATACAAAAATAAGGGTAAACACGATGAGGGGATGAAATATAACTGTAAAGGTGAAAATTTAAAAAAAATTCTAAAAAAAGAATTGATAAGTTGGTTGGAAAAAGAGGGAAAAAGAAAGTGGAGAGAATTTGCTCAGGCTGGATAGTAGAACAAAGCCCTGTGGTAGATTTAGGGTAATTTTGATCTATTAGAAGAAACTGTATCCCGAGATATTTTAGAAGAAAAAACCCTATATGTATGCCAAAAATAATGTTAGATACAATGAAGGATAAAATATGATTATAATAATGAAGGTTTAAGATTATTTTTAGAAAGTATTGTTAAGATAAATTAGTTTAAAACATTAAAAGAGGAAAGAGGACAAATTTTAAAAATTAGAATAAGAATAAATAAGATAAAAAAAAATTAACTTTGCAAGACTAAAGAATCACGGGGAAAAAGCCGTGAATTCCATGCTTTGCTTTCCCCTCCTCGGAATTCCGCTGTTCTCCTTTATCATTGAGCTTGGTCTTAGCTGGATGTTCTTGCTGATCTTCTGGGGGAGTGGCCTATTGTTGTGATTCTCAAATGTCTTTGCCTGAGGCAGAATTTGCTGCTCTTGACAGGGGCCAGTCCAAGTAATCTGCCTGGGGTTCGCTCCTGGGAGCTTTTGTTCCCTGAATGCTTTCCTTAGAGCTCTGGAGGATGTGAATGAAAATAGCAGCCTCCCAATCTCTGGCCTCAAGGATCTGAGAGTTCAGGACCCCACTCCTCAGTGCATGCTTTGGGAAAAGGGCTCAGTCACTCCCATCTCTCTGGTCTCTGTCTGCACTACAAGCTCACCCAGCCTGTGACCAAGCATTTCTGTGTCTTGCACACAGTCCCTTTTGGAGTCTTCAGATCCAGCAGACTCTTGCCACTCTTTGGCCAGGAAGGTGGGTCTCCCCAGATTTGCCTTTTGTGGGGTACCTGCTCAAAGAGCAGTGGTTCACCTGTGCCACAGATTACAGTTTATGGTAACCCCAAGCTGAGAGCTCACTCATTGGCTCCATCTCTGTAGTCGGCTTCCCTGCTCTTATACCTGCGAGCTCTGCTACATTCAGACACCCCCATCCTTCCTTGACCCTGCAGGACGTGAGACCACACTGTCCCGGTGAGGGCTCCACCCCCGCTTAGCCTCTGGAGTGATGTTCCTCAATGGAACAGACTTCTTAAAGTTTGGATTTTGTGCTTTTTTGCTCCATTGCTTGCTGGGAGCTGGCTCCTCTCTGACATGATCTATCTTCCCCTTGCTTCAGATTCATTTCTCCGCATGTCCTACCTTTCAGAAAGTGGTCAATTTCCTGTTCCTAGAATTGCTGCTCTTCCTCTCTTCAATCTCCTGTTGGGTTCACAGGTGTTCCCAATGGTTTGATAACTATCTAGCTGAACTCCTGTGACCCGATGTCCTCTCAGTCTTTTACTCCTCTATCATTTTGACTCTTTCTTTGTTTTGACTTTTAATGGAAAATATTTATGACTGCCATTTACTTCACAGTAAGGCACTGAATATTGGCCAATGTTAACATTTTAAGTAAGGACTAGTAAATAGAGAAATTCATGCTAATTATAAAATGTTTTAATATTAAAACAGAGAAGAGTAAGGAAAAAAGGCAGAACTCTGTTTCTTCCTTCTTACCATTCTCTTCCAGCAAAGGACATAATCTCTTCAAGACAGAATCACCATAAATGTTCATATATTTTCCAAATGTGTTTGCTTTTGTTTCCTGGTTGTGTTAACATGGAAAACCAAACTTGTTAAGGCTTCTGGACATAAAGATCATTAGATATTTGACTTCATCACCCTTTGATAATAATGACTGAAGGATTTTCTTAAAACTTTGAGATTTCTTTCTTATTTTAAATGAAATTTGAGCATCTCCTATTTTCTTGGCCTGGTGAATGGCATATGGCCAATAAAATTTCCTACTCTTATTCAAAGGAATGTAATCTATTTTCAAAGTTACTTGTGGCTAATAGGTTTGCAGGGGCATATTCAGTCAATAGAAATAAATCATTCATTCAAAGTCATTTAAAATATAGTTCAAGTGAACCCCATAGTGACTTTTTAAGCATCTCACAAAAAACAATTTATCTTTCTTCTTCCCTACTCTTCCTACTCTCCTGCTCCACTAAATCCTTTCTGATTTTCACATCAGGGACCGTGAGGAAAGAAAAACAGTTGCCACCTCAATTTCTGCACCTTGTGCTGCTGAATTCCCATCTGTTGCTTTCAGTTTTAAGTCACTACAGTCCACAGGACAACACCAACTAGTGCTGTTGGTGACCTTACGACTATTGCCACTGGATTCTTTCCAGGGCTGATTTTGTTTTCAGAAAAATAACCCCTCCCTCCCAGTTGCTTATATGGATAGATTTTAGAGTCATTTTGCTTTAGATACTAGAATGTACCATGAGATTTGGTTAATGAAGCATTGGGAATGAAAGAGTTCATTCATTCTTTTGAATCAGTTAATAACTGATCAGGCGTAAACTGAATGGGCTATTTTCCTTGCATGGATTATGCATTTTGGAACTCTTTGCTCTTTAATTTAGCATTCTAAATTAACTCATATCATAGCCATTATCGAGGAAGATGACCACCTGCCACCCCCATATGTTTGCTTTAATTACAAATATTTCCATTTGAAAGTCACAAAACTCTACCCATTCCTTTATATAAGTTCAAACAAGGAGGACCAATATTTCATAATATCTTATTATAAGGGTCTTCACATCAAAAAAAAAAAAAAAAAAGATGACCTGTGAAAAAGTAATGTCAGAAACATAGCAGATGGCTCATGGTAAGAGATTTGTTAGTCTAGTTACATGAAGCTTCAAAAATCTTTGACAATAATGCATAATAGCTTATTTTTTTGGTTCCTGCTCATCATAGCAGCTCTTGCGTAGAATTTCATTTCTGTTAGTTTGGTTTGGGGTGATTCCTTAACTCTCTCCATTCTTGCTTTGCATGCTATATCAAACAACAAATAGCCTTAAATAAAAGTTAGCTTTACACAAATTTTCTAAGTAAAAATTTATGCTTAGCACTTGACTTTCTGGTTCCTTATCCCCTGTCATTTGCTTTCTGGTTTGTTCTAGAGCAAGCATTTATTATGTTCTTTTTATGCTGCAGATACTTTATAGTGGATATGGAGCACATTAGAACATGTCTTTTTATTAATGATGTCCCAGGGTAGGGTTAGGATAGATAGGTCAACCTGTTATAAGTGTACAAATAAACTATATGGTTATCACTAGTGTGAAGCATCTCCCTACCTGGAAATATCAGGAGGTTATTTTTAGCATTAATATGTATGGGCTAAAACTTGTAGGATCCTTAAGAATTTACTAGGAATGGCAGTCCAGGTGGATATGGGAGAGTGAAGAAAGAACTGTGAATTTCCTGAAGCTGACCCTTCTCTGGGTAACTTATCTCTGCCTCATTTGGGGAATTGTTGTTTTTCTCAACCTAAATCTTAGCTAAGAAGCTTTTCTTAATCCGCCTCAAGTGTATTTTTATATACAGTGTCTTTCTCTGGAAACTAAAAGTCATCTTAGAAGAAAAATGGTTTCAGGGGTTGTAGGAAACATTCTAGAAAACTTATTAAAGGCTAAGCATTTTACTTATTTTATATAAACCTTTCTACACTATTATGGATATTTGTTACAAGTGAGTAAATTGAGAGCTAGGTCAAGTATGTTACACATAAAGTAAGAGATTATGTCAGAGTGTGAAATTAAATCTTTATTATCTGCTTTCCTAGAATGGAAGAACATAGTAGTGCATGACCTTTGACTCTGTTTTTTTGTTCTTTCATTCTTATTAAAATTCATCTGAACTTCCCAGTTCTCATTTTTATGTAAGCTGTTCTCCCATCTCTGACACTCAAATTGCTCCCAACACCTCAAGCCTCTGATCAAATGCATTTTCTCTATGAGATCTTTTTTGATTACTCATTACAAAATGTGAGTTTCTAAACAAATTTTCCTCCTTTTCCTCATAACAGTGATCAGGGCTCTGATTAAATGAACACTTTAGTGAATTCTAAAACCATAAATTAAAAACTTAGAAATTTAATTGTTAGGTTATCTAATTTCAGTCAGTGCCCTCCATGTACTTCACATCCATGGCATTACCTCCTTTGTGGAACTAGAGAAGTCCAACAAGATATGACTTGTATTGCCATACAACTAGATGGACCTGCCTCCCTTAGGATCACACTTTGCAGCAAGTCACTGAAAGAACATCCAGTCCTCTTAGGAAAATATCAGTTGCTGCTTCTAACATAAGGAAGCCTCCACTGCTGCTTCTTACTTAAATTGGACAACCAGTTCTTTGTCCCACTGTCTCAAGTTCAGAAACGTAGTCCCAGTTGTACTAATAAGTATATCCTGCCCTAACTAAACTTCTACTTGACTGAATGCTTCCATATTGCAACTCAAAAGGAGTTGAGAACTGCAAAGTTTCCATCGTTGATTATCCCATCTCAATAACTTCTTGACTAACCCATCCTTGGCTACTTGCCATGTGTCAGTGTTATCTTAGTTAACTATTATATCAACCATAGTCCAATGGCAGGAAGTAGGAACCTCTTTGTTTTAAGCAGAAATGGATAAGGGAGTCTGCCGCTGAAGTTAAGAGTATGATTATAGCTATAATGCAGGAACTGCTACTGCTCCTTCACACCTTGTTATATTGACTGGATGCTTAGCAGTGACCAAATTTTTGTGGCAGCATGTTGGTGTGGAGTTCTTACAGGAACACAGTATGATGGTTTTTGCTTTACTATTTTGCTAGGGTGAGACCATTTCAAAACTTCTTCTTAGATCTTTCTACAAACCCATGTATCAGGGTCCTGATGGTGGTGATATTCTATTTGTACAAGTAGGTCTTTTTGTAATTAAACTTTTAGGAACTAGGAAACTAAATACAGAATAAGTTTGGGGACATGCTGAAACAACTGTGAGGTAATTCTTATTCACCTTGCAATAAACCAAGTCTGAGAACAAGATTTATATGGAGGAAACTCACATAATAAGTTTCATCCTTTTAGTCCCACACAAAGCTGAAGACCCTTTTACTTTCTTTTCTATTTTTTTATTCAGTAACTAATGAGATGTAATTGTCATATTAGTTTCAGATGTACAACACAATGATTCTATTTATGTATGTATTACAAAATGACCACAATAAGTTGTTGGGGGTAAATGTAGACCATGAAATCAGCCATAATACCTTGCTTGCTAAAATGTAACACAGAGGCTGCTGGGGACCAAGGCAGGCTTCAGAGAATGGGTAGGCCTTTGGAATGCTGAGGCCTGTGTGACCACTCTGCCATTGGAATACTGTGGGGAATTGCCTTCTGGAAGCTTTCTTAGCCCAAACAGCCATCCCATGATCTAAGAGAGACATGCATTGTCCCTTAGGCTATGTTTAGCAGAATATGCAGGTTAGCATATTGTATCTTTCCTGTAAACAGATCCTCCCAGTTTCAGTAAGACCCCTTGTCGCCCATCAGGTGCTTGAGGAACGCTGATAAGGATTTGTGATTGTCTTGAAGGACCAAAAAAAGCAGGATCAAAGAAGGGCAAAGGGTCTTTGCCTCTGAGCATTGACCTCCTGGACTTCTGTTCTCTTTCCCAGCAAAGTTTGGAGTAATCTTTCATCCGTGGGTACAGCGATTGCTGGCTATTCTGGCAATAAGTCTAGTTAATATCCATGAATACATAGAGTTTAAAAACTTTCTCTGATGGTAACTTTCAAGATTTATTCTCTTAGCAACTTTCAAGTATAGAATACTGTATTATAGTCACCATACTGTACTTTATACTCCCAGGAGTTATTTTATAACTGAAAATTTGTACATTTTGACAAGCTTCACCCATTTCACCCACTCCACCAATCTATTCTCTGTATTAAGTTTGTTTTAAATTCCGCATATCAATGTTAACATTAAGTATTTGTCTTTCTTTGTCTGACTTATTTTACTTGGCATAATGCCTTTAAGGTCCATCTATGCTGTTGCAAATGACAGGATTTCCTTCTTTTTCATGGCTGGGTAAGAATGCATTGTAAGGAGATGTATATATATATCTTTTTCCTTTTCTTTCAGTTTTATTGAGATCGAATTGACATATAGGATTGTATAATTTTAATTTTATAATTAAGGTAAACACCATCATAATTTGACTTACATATATTGTGAAACGATTAACAAAGTTTACTTAATATCCATTGTCTCATATAGATACTAAAAAGAAAAGAATAGTCTTTTTCTCCTTGTGATGAGACTTCTATAAACTCCTCCCCTAACAAAGTCACCTGTATCAGACAGCAGTGTTAACTATAGTCATCATGTCCTACATTACATCCTAGTACTTACTTATCTTGTAACTGTGAGTTTAGTTATATTTTTTACTCCACATATAAGAGACATCATACAGCATTTGTGTTTCTGTGTCTGATTTGTTTCACTTTGCCAAAAATAGCACAAAACTCTATTAATGTTGTTGCAAATGGCAGATTTTTCTTTTTTGGGCACAATAATACACATCTATTTATCTTGTAACTTCTTTATCCATTTGTCAGTGGATACTAAGTTGATTCAATGTCTTAGCTAGTGTATATAATGCTACTGTCAACATGGGGGTGAATATCATCTCTTTTTGACGTAGTGTTTTTGGTTCCTTCAGATAGAGTCCCTAAAGTGGAGTTGTTGGTTCATATGGTTAGTTCTTTTTTTTTAATATTTTATTTATTCATTTGACAGACAGAGATCACAAGTATGCAGAGAGGCAGGCAGAGAGAGGAGGAAGCAGGCTCCCTGATGAGCAGAAAGCCCGATGCGGGGCTCGATCCCAGGACCCTGGGATCATGACCTGAGCTGAAAGCAGAGGCTTTAACCCACTGAGCCATCCAGGTGCCCCCATATGGTTAGTTCTATTTTTAAATTTTTGAGAAAACTCCATCCTGTTTTCTAAAGTGGCTGTACCAATTTGCAATCTCACCAACAGTGTGTAAGGAATCCCTTTTCTGTGTTCTTACCAGCATTTTTATCTCTTTCCTTTTTGATGACAAATATTCTAACAGGCATAAAGTATTATCCTCTTGTAGTTCTCATTTGCATTTCCCCTTCAAGCATTTTTTCATGGACTTGTTGACTATTAATAATCTTCTTTAGGAAAGTGTCCAGTCAGGTACTTTGTCCATTTTTCAGTTGAATTATTTGTTTTTGTTTTGTTTTGTTGGGTTTTTTGTTTGGTTTTGGTTTTGGCTTTGTTTGTTGCCATTGAGTTGCATGAGTTCTTCACATAATTTGGATATTAACCCCTTATCAGATCATATGCAAATATATTTTCCCATTTCATAGGCTGTCGTTCATTATATTGTTTCTTCTGCTGTGTAAAAATTTGTTTGATGTAGTCCCACTTGTTTATTTTTTGACTTTGTTGCTTGCATTTTAGGTGTCAGATCCAAGAAAATCATTGCCGAAACCCATGACAAAAAGATTTTTCTTTATGTTTTCTTCTAGGAGTTTTGTGGTTTCTTATATTTATGCCCTTAATCTATTTTGAGTTAATTTTTATGAGTGGTGTAAGAGAAGAGTCTAGTTTCATTTTTTACATGTGAATGTTTAATTTTCCCAGCATCATTTATTGAAGGGATTTTTTTCCAATTGAGTAACTTTGGATCACTTGACAAATATTAAATATGCATATTTAATATTTGCATATATTTAATATTAGTATATATATTTAATATTTTGAGTTTACTTTTGATCTCTTAATTCTGTTCATTGGTCTATGTGTCTGTCTTTATGCCAATACTATACTTCTTTGGTTACTATAGCTTTGTAATACAGCTTGAAATCAAGACATGTGTTATCTCCTACTTGGTTCTTCTTTCTCAGGATTGCTTTGGCTTTTCAGGATCTTTTGTAGTTCTATAAAATTTTAGGATTTTATTTAATTCTGTAAAAAATGCCATTGGAATCTTGATAGGGATTCCTTTGAATTTCTTTGAACATTTTCACAATATTATCCATGAACATGGGATATCTTTTCATTTATTTGACTCCTCTTTGAGTCAGTGTCTTATAGTTTTCAAATTAGACATCTTTCACTTCCTTAGTTAAATTTATTTTAACTGAATAATTTTTAACTGAATAATGTGCTGAATTCAGCAGCACATTAAAAGGACCATTCACCGTGATACAACACATATGTATTGTGTTGTTTTTAATGCTATTGTAAATGGTATCCTTTCCTTTGATTTTTTTTTTCTGACAATTCACTGTTATCTTATTAAAATTCTATTGAATTATGTATATTTTGTATCCATCAACTGGATTGAATTTAATTATAACTGACAGATTTTTGGTGGGGTCTTTAGGGATTTCTGTATATAAATTCATGTCGTCTGCAAATAAAGACATTTCACTTTTTTCTTTTTAGATTATGATACCTTTTCTTTTGTTTAAAATGTTTTTAAGATTTTTAAATTTATTTATTGTCAGAGAGAGAGCACAAGCAGGCAGAGTCGCAGGCAGAGGCAGAGAGAGAAAGCAGGCTCCCTGCTGGACAAGGAGCCTGATGTGGGACTCGATCCCAGGACCCTAGGATCATGACCTGAGCCGAAGGCAATGGCTTAACTGACTGAGCCACCCAGGCGTCCCTCTTTTGTTTAAATTTTTTAAAATAATTTTTTGTTTGATTGCTTTGGCTAGGGCTTTCAATTTAATGTTGAATAGGGGTGGTGAGAACAGATATCCTTGCCTTGTTCTTGATCTTAGAGAAAAAGTTTTCAGCAATGAATATGATGTTAGTTGTAGGCTTATCAAATATGGCCTTTATTATGTTGAAATACTTTTTTTCTAATTTGTTAAGAGTCATTGTCATGAATGGATATTGAATTTTGTTGAATGCTTTTTCTGTGTCTATTGAAATAATCCTATGATTTTTTTCTTACATTCTCTTAATATGATAACACGTTTTTTGATTTGTGTTTTGAAGTGTGCTTGCATCCCAGGGATAAATCCCACTTGATCATGGTGAATAGTCCTTTTAATGTGCTGCTGAATTCAGTTTGCAAGTACTTTATTGGGAATTTTTGCCTCTATATTCACCTGGAATATCAACCTATAGTTTTCTTGTAAGGTACTTTTCTGGCTTGGGTATCAAGGTTATTTGTTCTCATGAGTTTTAGAGTATTTCCTCTTCTGCAACTGGGAAGAGTTTGAGAAGATTTGGTATTAATTTTTCTTTAAATGTTCACAAAAATTTATCAGTGAAACTATTTGAGCTTTTCATCATTGGGATAATTTTTATTACTAAATCAATCTTTTACTAGTAACTGGTCTATTTAGATTTTCTATTTCTTCCTGATTCAGTGTTGTTAGGGTTTATGTTTCTATGAATTTTTCCATCTGTTCTAGATTTTCCAGGTATTTTTGGCAAAATTTGTTTACATTAGCCTCTTAAGGAGGTGAAAGAGCTGTCTGAATCATCTCTCCATCATTAAGAAGGGAATATTAAAGTCCTCTATGTTGCTATTTATTTATTTATTTATTTATTTATTTATTTATTTATTTGGTTCTTTTAATTTTTGCTTCATATATTTGGGTACCTGATGTTCGACACATAAATATTTACCATTGTTCTATCTTCTTGGTTTATCAAGATCTTTACCATTAATTGGTTTTTGGCACTTGTGTAGATCTCATTTTTTAATCCTGCTGCCTATTTTGTGTTTTGATATATTTTGATGTATCAATATGCTTTGACTTCTTCATCATGTTCTCTTGTATATTTACTACAGGTTTTCCCCTTATGATTAGCATGAGGTGTACATAAAATATCTTAAAATTATAACACCATATTTTAAACTCCTAACAGCTTAATTTGGATAGCATTCCTAAGCTTTAATTTTTTTACTTCTCCTCCTTCTTCATATTTGAGGTTATTGATGTTACAGTTTACTTATTTTTTAAATATTTTTATCGAATAACAGTTTATTGTAGCTAAGGTTATTTTAGGTTTGTGTTTCAACTTAGTTTTTGGTTTGTTTTTTTAACTAGAGTTATAAATGAATTATCAGCCACCATTATCTTCCTACACAATCTTTGATTATATATTTAGCATTACCAATCAGTTTTACTCTACCTTCTTAGGTTTATATAATAAATTAATGGCCTTTTACTTCCACTCAAAGAACTTTTTTTAGCGTGTCCTGTAAGGCAGATCTAGTGGTGACAAACTCCATCAGATTTTGTTCTTAGAAGCCTCTATTTCTTCATTTCTCAAGAAATGGTGATAGAATTTTTGGTTGGTGATGTTTTCTCTTTATATTTCAAATATATCATTTCATTCTCTCCTGGCTTGAAAAAGTACTATTGACTAATCTAGTGGCTTTTTCTTGTACATAATTTCTCTCTTTTATCTAGCTGTTTAAAATTTCATTATTGTGTTTGATTTTTACAATTTTAGTATGTGTCTCAATTTAGCCCTATTGAGGTTCCACCTTTTTGGAGTTCTTTGGACCTCATGGACCTGGATTTCCATTTCTCTTCCCAGGTTTAAATTTCTAGCCCTTATTGTTTTGGGGAGGTTTTTTGTTTGTTTGTTTTTTTTTGTTTTTTGTTTTTTAAATTTATTTACTTTACTTGACAGACAAGAGATCACAAGTAGGCAGAGGCAGGCAGAGAGAGAGGAAGGGAAGCAGGCTCCCTGCTGAGCAGAGAGCACCATGCTGGGCTTAATCCCAGGACCCTGAGATCATGACCTGATCCAAAGGCTGAGGCTTTAACCCACTGAGCCACCCAGGCGCCGCCTAGCCCTTATTGTTTTAAATATACTTTCTGTTTCTTTCCCTTTCTCTTCTCTTTCTGGAATACTCCTAATGCAGATCCATTTGACTTGATGGTCCATAATTCCTGTAGGCTTTCTTAACTCTGTCATTTAATTTTTTTCTTTTTATTCCTCTTATTGGATAATTTTAAATACTCTATCTTCTTGGTCATCGATTTTCTCTTCTGTTTGGTTAAGTCTTCTTTGAAGCTCTCTACTGAGTTTTTTAGTACACTTATGTATTTTTCAGCTCTAGAATTATTTTTATGACTTCTGTTTCTTTGTTGAACTTCTTGCTTTGTTTATGTACTGTTTTCTTAATTTCCTTTAGCTGTCTTTAGTTGTATTCCTGTAGCTCACTTCTTTAGGAGGATTATTTTGAATTCCTTGAATGTTCATAGATCTCCATTTTTTTAGTGTCTATTATTACTGGAGCTTTATTAGTTTCCTTTGACAGTGTCATGTTTACCTGATTTTTCATGATCCCTGAGTCCTTATGTTGATATTTGCACTTTTAAATAAGCAATCTCCTCTTTCAGACTTTATAGGTTTGCTCAAGCAGAAACAATTCTTCATTAGTTAAGCTCAGATAAACTCAGTTTGGGTTTCTGGATTTGTCCACTGATAGTGTCCTTGGGCAGGTTCAAGCTATCATGGTCTATTTTGGGGAGATACCACTGTTTGAGCTTTGAAGTCAGAAGCGGAGTGTTGCTGGCCAAAAGTCAGGACTGCTGGCTTGGTTGTTTAGAGAAGCAAGGCTATAGAATGCGCTCCACAGGTGCCTGAGTTATCTGGTCATGCTGACTAGATGGTTGGGACTAGGTACTATACTCAGTATTAGTAGGGTCTTTGAATCAGTTTTCCTACCTTGGTAAGGCAGTAGAAGAAGCTAAGCTCCAGGGCCTGAACAACTCGTTGTTTGGGGGAACTGAATCATATAAAACTAGCAACTGAATTTCCTGGCCAGATAGGGCCACCAGTATTGCTCTGCAGATAGAAAAACCCACAGGCTATGCTTTCTGTTTAAGTGCCACTGTAAGCAGGACTGTTGGGTAGTTTACAAAGCCTCCTATATGGTCTGGCTAAGTTCCTTGGTTGAGAAGGTTGAAAGCTATATTCAGTAATGGGCAAGGCTATAAATTAGTTTCCCTGCCAGGATAGAGCAGGAGAACCAGATCTAACATCAGAAAGACTCTTCATGGTTTTGACTCAAGTTGACCCATGTTGCAAGTTCCCTGGACAAACAGGCCACCAACTTTACTCAGTGGATAATCATCTTTGTCTGCTATAATATCTGCTTGAGCATTGCTGGTCTACTAATCTTCCAGATGTTCTGAACAATCTTTCTCTTCATACAGGGCTGCAAGCTTTAAGCAATGGGTGAGGTATGCCTCAGCTCCTTTCCTTTGGTGGGGGTAGACCAGGTGTCAGTGCTAAAAGGACTCTTTATTTGGAGACCCAAATCAGAAAAACCACACACCACCAACTTACTTGGTTAAATTGTGCCACTATATTGGCTCTGTGGATGACCAAACCCATGGTTTTGGACTATCTGGGCACGATTGGTGGGAAATCTGTCTGCCAAAATCCAAGTGTTGGTGTTGTAACCATTCTCCACTTCTCTTTCATGATCAGGTTCCCTCTAGTAAATACCTGTAGATTCCTTTATGATCCCTGAGGGATGAAACCAGAGTGGAGACTCCCAAGAAGTGACCTACAACACTAGGTGAACTGGATGTCCACCCTGGGCTCTTTTCCCAGTGGAGGCACCTTAGGCTCAGGGGAGAATTCTGATCTCTTGGCATGATGCTATGTCCAGAAGGGAGGTAGGGGCAATTTAGTTGGCAAATAGCTTCTCCTCTCACCCTTCTAATGTTAGATGTCTTGGTGTCTATGGTATAGGGGCATGTTTTAGCCTCACCTCCATGTTCTAAGATTTTCTCAGTGATATGTTGTCCATGAATAGTTGTTAATTATTGTTCTTTTTAAAACTGTTTTTTCAAATTCAATTAACATATGGTGTATTTTTAGTTTCAAAGGTAGAGTTTAGTGATTCAGCAGTCTCACATCATACCCAGTGCTCATTACATCATGTGCCCTCCTTAATTATTGTTCTTCATGAGGGGGAGAATAAAGTCAGGATATTCACCACCTTGGTGATATCATTTTCAATTTATTTTGCTTGTTGTTTGTTTGTTTTTCTTTTTCTCCAACAGTAAAATGTTTGTCACTTTAGGTCCTTGACAGTTCTCCACTTACAGCGTCTCATGTATAGAGTAAGGGGAATGATTTGGATGGTCTCTGATGTTCCTACTAACTTTAACATGATGCTTTCTCCTTTTATATTTATTTCTCAATGTGTCCTCATATGCAGTTAGTATACTGCGTCCGGTATTCCCTGCACAAGTGTATTCTTCACCCACTATAGTAAAGACTTCCTGAGGAAAAAGAATATAAACATTTTGTTTATTGATAAATATCCACAATGCTTTTTAATAAATATTCCATAAAATGATTCATACTTGATTCTTCATTCATACTGTTCTGCTATGTTTTCTCTTCATTCATCCATTCATCATGTATAAATTTACATAGCAAATACTTATCAATCACCACATCACCTGTTGCTTTCAATCTTATCTGCCTACAAAGCCAACTGAACTTCAGCTTGTCCTCTAAAGTATATCAAACTTTTCAGCTACAGCCAGTCTCTATTGTACTTGAATTTCTACTTAAACACATACACAGTGTTTATCCTATTATAATGGCCCTGAAAATAAAATCTTTAGGGAAGATTAAATTGAGAAACCAAAAAAAAATATTATTAATTAATTGGACTAATTAATTAGCTACAATTAATATACTGTCCTTGAATGGTTCTGACTTCCTTAGAGTCTGTGGATTTTCCAAAAACAGGGATGGTACAATATATGCTTTCTAAAATTTATCCATGGTATGTAATACCATCTAGATTTAGAATCAGAAAACTGTCACACATGCTCTTTCTCTCTTCCAATAACACATGTGCAAACACATATACACACACAATCCTGAATGGTGCTTCGGTATCCATGTGTTTATTCTGGTAGAAATTGAAACAGGAAAGAGGGGGAAAAGTGATAAATACTCCAGAAAATTGTTACTGAGTTTTTATTTCATTTATGGGAGATAATGGTCAGTTCATAATTACCTGAGGTATAAGTGTATCATCCCATTCCCTAGCTGCACCCACAGTATGGAAATACTTCCTTGCCTTTGCCACAATTTATTTATTTCTCCTTCTTTCCTTCCTTCTTTCCTTCCTTCCTTCCTTCCTTCCTTCCTTCCTTTCTTTCTCTTTCTCTTTCTCTCTCTCTCTCCTTCTTTCTTTCTCTTGCTGAGAGAAGTCAAGTTGTCTGAAGTTATGCTGGTGCACAAAGCATTCTAAAATAGCCTTCATTTATGAGCAATCATCTATGAAGGACTAACATTTAAGGAACCTTGCTGTGTCCTTTTTGAGATTACAGCTTCTGTATAAGTGACAAATATATTTAGATGGAGCATGAAGTGCTCACTGTACAGTTTTCAATTTGTATAGTTAGCATTTGTATCTTTTAGGATAAAATAAATGCCCAATGGGGAAATGTTAAAGAATACTAATAACTACTAATAAATAACTAAAATAGATGTTGTCCCAGAAGGGCAACAGCAGGCTGTACTTCTAGGGAATAAATCTCGGTAAATGATTTATGATTTCTTTCTGAGTATATGTTGTTAAAATTTCTCTGATTGCACATATCCCTTATTCACTCCAAAAATCCAAGAGACATGACAAGGGAGAGATTGAAAGAAAGAGAGAGAGAAAGATTTCTAATTATTTATCTTATGTCTACTTCTCTGTGAATACTGTGTGAAAAATCTCAAAAGAAAAATAAATTTATGGTAATGCATCAGTAATTCCCTATTTTATATATTTCTTCTGACCAAAGCCCAATTGATCCAAAACCTCTGAAAAAAGGAATGCTATATAAATATTTTTTAATTAAGAGGATTGCAAATATAGAATTATATACCATATAGGGTCAAACTACACCTTTCTGTTATTTTCATTAGAGAAAGAATATATTTCACTGTATTGGGGCTCTCTCCATTTTACAAAGAAATAATTAACATTCTAGAAAAAAAAACCATAAAATAAAAATAGGTACTTTCTCCTCTAAAAGAACATTTCTCATTTAAAAGTCTGCTAAGTCACATTTGTTAAAATTTAGACCAATGTTTAAAGTTGAAATAATAATTATTGCCTTAAGCATAGTAAATTTCTGAATATTGAAGTTGGAACATGAGAAAAAGAGAATGATTAGGCTAAATACAGACTTAGAAATCATCCTATGACTCATTTTCCTGGTGATGATACTGAAGCTTAGGGAGGTGCTATGATGAGCCAGACTGAGACAAAGAACTAAAAATCTAGAATCCAGATTTCCTCATTTTGAGTGATTACAGTGTCCTTTTCTTCCTATATTTAAACTGATAAGTTGAAAACAATTGAAAAGTAAATCAAGTGGTAAATTTAGTGCACTTTCTCAAAGTTGACCAAAAATACGCTCCTGATACAGCTTTTCTTTTGTTTTGTGTTTTGTTGGTAGTATTGTTGCAATAAAGTATGCATAGCATACAATTTCCCATTTTAACCATTTTTATGTGTACAGCTCTGAGATACTGAATACATTCACATTATTGTGTAACCATCACCACAGTCTCCAGAACTTTTACGTCTTCCCAACTGAAACTTGTGCCCACAACCCCGACTTCCCATTTCCTCTCTCTTCCAGCCACTGGAAACCATAATTCTTCATATTTCTGTAAATTTGACTACACTAGGTGCTTTATGTAAGTGGAATCATATGATATCAGTCTTTTAGCAATTGATTTCATGTAATGTAATGTAATGTATGCAAGATACATCCATGTTGCAGCCCATATATATATATATATATATATATATATATATACACACACACACACATAATACATATAAATACACATATATATATATTATATATCTATAATATGTCTATTTTCTTTTTTCCATCTCTCTGAGGGATAAATGACAAATGAAAATTGTATATAACTAAGGTATACAACTCCATGCTTTGATATATGTATACATTGTAAAATAACCACCACACTCAAGGTAATTAACATAGCTGTCACCTTACATAGGTTATCCTTTTCATTTTGTCATTGTGATTTCATTTTGTCATTGTTATTGTTTATTTGTGGTGACAACACTTAAGATCTACCCCCAATGAATTTCAAGTATACAATACAGCATTGTTAACTATAGTCACATTGCTGTACATTAGATATACAGAACTTATTAATCTTGCATAGCTGAAACTTTATACTCCTTCACCAACATCTCATTTTCTCCTCCCCAAACACAGGCAACCACCTCCTTTTTTCAGTTTATCTTAGGTCCAGCATGTAAATGAGATCACACAGTGTTTGCTTCCTGTATTTGACTTAGAGTACTTAGCAAAATTTGCTACAGGTGTTTCTGTGTTGTTGCAAATGGCAGAATTTTCTTCTTTTCCAAGTCTGAATAATATTCAATTATACACACACACACACACACACGCATATATCACATTTTTCTCATTCATTTGTTGATTGATTATTGAGAATAATGCTTTAATAAATGTGTATAGACAGACTTCTTTGATATCCTGATTTCATTTCCTTTGCATATATATCCAAAAGTGGGATTGCTTGGTCATAAGAGAATTCTGTCTAGTTTTTTGAAGAGTGTCCGTACTCTTTTTCCATAATAGCTGTACCAAGTTA
Organism: Mustela nigripes; assembly: GCF_022355385.1. Taxonomy (NCBI): domain Eukaryota; kingdom Metazoa; phylum Chordata; class Mammalia; order Carnivora; family Mustelidae; genus Mustela; species Mustela nigripes. Next base: position 9,494,053 of record NC_081560.1, on the reverse strand, counting down.
AATTCCTACCAACAGTGTCAAGGGCTCTTTTCTCCATGTCCTTGCCAACACTGGTATTTTCTGATAATAATCATGTTGATAATAGTCATTCTAATGGGAGTGAAGTGCTATTTAATTGTGGTCTGACTTTCATTTCACTAATGATTAGTGACGTTGAACATCTTTTCATATATGTATCAGCGGTTTGTATATCCTCTTTTAAGAAATGTCTATTCATGTTATTTGCCTATTTTTCCAATTATCTTCTTTGGCTATTGAATTTTTTTTTTTACTATTGCATTGTAGGAGTTCCTTGTTTATTTTTGGATATTAACTCCTTATCAGAGAGATGGCTTGCAAATATTCCATCCCATTTTTCCATAGATTTTTCTCCCCCTTCTCCCATTGACTGTCTTTTCACTCTGTTGGTTGTTTCCTTTGCTTTACGGAAGACTTTCAGTTTGATGCAAGCTCACTTTTCTATTTTTTCTTTTGTTGCCTGTGCTTTTGGTGTTACATCTGAAAAATCATTGCCTAGACCAGTGTAAAGAATCCTTTTCCTTAGGTTGTTTTCCAGTAATTTTAAGGTTTCAGGCTTATATTTAGGTCTTTAGTACATTTTGTGTTGATTTTTGTGAGAGAAGTGTCCTATTTCATTCTTCCATGTATGAATATTCAGTTTTGCTAACACTGTTTATTGAGGAGACTGTCCTGTACATTTGTCATGAAGAGTCTGAGATTTTATATTGCTTAGAAGCTAACAAGCTAGTTTGTCTAAGTCATAGGGATGTTGTTGGAAGATGACAGAATCCCGAGTTAGATAAAGGAGCTGCTTACTCTTGGCACACTAAACCCATTGGGTGTCATATTTGCTTCACCTTTGCCTCTTAAGTTCCACAAATTCCGTGTGAGGGTCTCAGAGCTATTGTACTCACATAGTTATGAACCACAGCTGAGGAACCTTGAACTCAGGAAATCCAAAGTTTTTTGTTTTGTTTTGTTTTTGCTTTTTCCTAATGGCCTACAAGCAGACCTGTTCATTATCCTAAAAAAAAAAAAAAAAAAAAAAAAAAAAAGACATCTTTGTTGCACTGGACTGTAAGTAAATCTGTCTTGTTTTTCAGAGATCTTAATTTTCCAAGGCTATTCACTACACAAACATCCTTGAGAAGATAGGTTAAACAATAAAAAAGTCAGTCAGTGCTTTGCTCAGAAGACGTGCAACAATGGGATAGATAAACTGTGACTGAACAACCTTTTATTATTGGTTCTTTCTTCACTCACGAATTGAATTATTCATTTATTCATTCTTCTATCCACTTTTTCTACAATTTATTCAGTGAACATCCCATCTCTTCGCCTGAGACTGTTCTATTCTTTCATAACTCTCCATTTCAGCCACATGGAATAGATCTTTCTACTTTCAGTTAATCAATCAATCAATCATTCCATGGAATTTTTAACACAATGAGAGTGTTTTGTTTTGTTTTTTTTAATGTTCTTCCTTCTACTCTGATAATCATCTAACTTATTTCTATTAATGAAATCCTTTGTTTCCCTCAAGAAAAAAATAACATAATCTTCATCATTCTTTTCTGATTCCTGTGATTGGAACTAAGCATCTACTTTGGTTGAACTCATGTAACAATGACAGCTTACATTTTTTTTTTTAAAGATTTTATTTATTTATCAGAGAGAGAGAGGGGGAGAGAGCGAGCACAGGCAGACAGAATGGCAGGCAGAGGCAGAGGGAGAAGCAGGCTCCCCGTCGAGCAAGGAGCCCGATGTGGGACTCGATCCCAGGACGCTGGGATCATGACCTGAGCCGAAGGCAGCTGCTTAACCAACTGAGCCACCCAGGTGTCCCGACAGCTTACATTTTTATGACACTTTTTGAATTATTGATTTTTTTGACATTTGTTAGTTACTCATGTTTAGTTCTAACTCCCTATCTTGGAGTGCAAGATTCAAGGAAACAGAGCTTGCTAAATCCTCACTTTTTTTTCTTATACTCTATAGTGCCTTCACAGTCTCTTGCTTATAGTTGCAAATTGCATATTAATTAAAATTGATATTTTTGAAATATGGTCTGTGTTGCAGCTGGGCTTTTATTTGGTATGCAAAATTACAGTGATTAACAAAGTACATCATTTAACCCATTTTTTTTCATTGCATTTGTACTTACATAGAATACACATATATGTATTTATATGTATATAAAATCATATGAAACACATACAAAACACATATAAAACATATATATATATATATATATATATATATATATATATATACATACATGTCTGAGGAAATCTAGAATAAAAACAAAATTTGGGGAATTTCTCCTACAGACTTCAGAAGTTTTAGGAGGTATTAGTAAATAACACAAATATTGTTAGGAGAATCAATACACAGAAACCAAGTTTTGCCTACTAACTATTGTTTGGTTATAGTTAGGAAAACAGGTATATTACTTCAAAAGAAAAACAAAACAGGGTTCCTGGGTGGCTCAGTTGGTTGTGTCTGACTTTTGACTTTGGCTCAGGTCATGATCTCAGGGTTGAGATCATGGGGTTGAGCCCCAGGCTGGGCATGGAGCCTGTTTAAGATTCTCTCTCTCTTTCTCCCTCTTCCTCTCTCTGTCCCCCATCCCCCAGCTCCTGTTCAATCACTCTAGCTCTTTCAGGAATTAAAAAAAAAAAAAGTAAAAGAGAAACAAAACCCCACAACAATATATTAGAAATGAGGCTCAGAAACAAAATGACTGAAAGTGAAATAACTAAAAATACCAAGTATTTTCAAAGATGTTGAGCAGCTGGAACTCATACATGGCTGGAAAGAGTCTAAATTGATACAATCACGTAAAAACATTATTTCACAGTATCAATCAGAGCTAAATATACATCTGTTCTGTGACCCAGCAATTACTCTCCTGGCTATACGTTGCCACCCCCAGATAAATGCATATGCCCATCAAAAAGCATGCACAAGAATGTCCATAGCATGTTTATTCATAATAACAAAGTAAAGGAAATAATTCAAAGGTATATCAACAGAATTTATAAAATGATATATTCACACAATATAATACTATATAGAAATTAAACCTATTTTTGTTACATATCACAATACAGATGGATTTTATGACAGATTGTTGAATGAAGAAGCCAGATACAAAGAGTGCTTGGTATCATTATATTATTCCATTATGAGAAATTCAAAATCAAACAAATTAAGTTTGTGGTAATAGGAGTAAGAATAGCATTTATTTTTGTGGAATATTAACTATTGAGGGGGTTGCTGGCATGTGATAAATTTTCTATATTTTGATATACATAGTATCTATGGGTGTTTGGGTGCATATGTATACATGTATATAGTGTGTGTATATTGTGTGTTCACAGTGTATATATACATTGTGTACATTGGAATAATCTGATGTGAAAAATAATAGATCAAATTATCTCAAAAAATACTTAACCAAAAGATGTTGATGGCTTTATGGAAAATTTAAGATTCAATTTTATGGTACTAACAGCACTTAAATTAAGAAACAGAAGGTCATAGATTGAAATATCCCATATCATGAGAAAATTAATTCTCCCAACGCTCATCTACAGATGAAATGCATTTCATTTAATGTCACAGCAATTTTATTTGCATTTGTGAGAGTGATGACGGTGCTAAAAATTGACATGTTCATTTCTACATCAGTGTGCAAAAGCCAACAGCCAAATGTCTGAGGAAATCTAGAATAAAAACAAAATTTTGGGAATTTCTCCTACAGACTTCAGAAGTTTTAGGAGGTATTAGTAAATAACACAAATATTGTTAGGAGAATCAATACACAGACTATTGAAACAGATTTGAGAGCAGGGAAACAGATCAAACAACAAGAATCCAGAAATGATTGATGACGCAGCTAGATGGCATGGCCAATCAATGAAGCAGTCATGGTCTTTTCAGTAGATGGTTCTGGGTCAGAAGACTATAGGTCCATATGTACGCATGCACACAGTTTCAGTTTTGTAAGATGAAAAGATTTTGGAGACTGGCTGCGTTACACAAATGAACTTAATTTTACTGAACTGTGCACTTAAATTGGCCAGCTTGGTAAAACCTATGTGTAGTTTACAACAATAAAATTTTTTAAATTAAAAATATCAAGAAAATCATTAATATTAAATTCAGAACATTAGTTACCTTGAGGAGGGGCATCTTCCAAAGTATGCAGGAAAAGCCACACATGTTCATTATATTTCCCAAGCAACTCCACAGAGCTCATGACTGCCAAGGAAATCTTAAGAACTGTTTCTCAGTGTTTTGAGAATCAGGTCAGATAATGCATGTGAAGATCATTCACAGTGCTGTATTGCAGTAGGTACAATTTTACCTTGTTATAAGATGAAATCTAATTATCTTAATCTAATATATGCTCCACGGGACAGAGTCCTGAGCTACTGGCAAAACACTTTGCTTCCCTCCTTTTCAGTGCTCACAAAACCCCATGACACAGCCACACATTTCTTGCATCTGGAGAGGGTGGAAGTTGCAGGTAGTGACTAAGTGGCTCAGAGAAGTCATTATAAAAATTAAAAAGCACCTATTCTGCCATGTTTTGTAAACTTGTAGTTGTATTAAGTGGTGAATACTACAGAGGTGCAGTGCACATCCTGGTAAGCTAAAATAATGCATTTGAGCAAAAAAAAAAAAAAAAAGACATTATAATCACCAAAAGAGATAAATGCAACATCTTTTGGCTTTCTTGAAATCTTTATAGTCTCTAGCCGTCCTCTACTTAGAATTACACAAGGAGTGGGCAGTACCATGTAACTGTTAAGAGACCAGCGTCTAGACAAAGATACCAGGTGATTTGGGTCTTGCTGCGTGTTTTAGGAGCATATGACATGGGGTAAGCCCCTAAACCTCTGCCTTCAGCCCATCCTCTAGAAAATAATGGTAAGAGCAACTTCTGCACAGGGCAGTCATGAGAACGAGATAGTCTGAATAAAGCCCAGTGTGTTCCGTAAATTTCCCTATTCCTATTACCCTGTGCACAGAAGTGCTCTGCCAGCACTGTGGAGAGCTCTTCAAATTAGAACTGCAATCTTGTAGTTCCCATAACTTCTCCAGGTCCTCAAGTCACTCCGGTTGAGGGTATTAATCTATTTCAATTGATTGACAGTTGCACAGTAGTCAGTTACTTGATTTATAATTTGCACCAGGTTATTGAATTTATAATTTGGACTGAGCTCTAAATGCGTTTTTGATTTATGTGTGTCCCCCACGCAGTTACAACAAATCATTGGTGGTTGAGCAACATTTACTGTAAGACACGCACATTTAGCAGTTGGATTTTAAAGGGCAAAGGAATTTATATTTCTTCATGTAAATGTAGAGAATCAATGCTTCAAATAATTGCAAAAGTAGCCATGTGATCAAGTGAGGAAAGTCATACCATTTAATAACCAGAAAAAAAAAAGGCATTTTGTTTATAATGTTGTCCTTGTTTGGGCTGCATTACAAACTTGGAGAATTATGCCAGAGGATGGTGAAGATCTAGGTCAGCATTTTTACTTTACACACAAGAGGGCTAAAGTGCTCGAGGCCATAAAGTAGTTAGAGGCTAAGTTGGAAATTGAACAAACTTTCCTGATTCTTGCTTAGGAATCTTTCTACTGTATCTCATAGTTTCTCTGTAATTCCTTTTCTTTCTCTGAAAAGTATAAGGATAATGACATAATCCTTGCTTCTCAATGGAGTACTTTGTTAACACAAGAGACAAGACACTTGAAAGATCTTTGCAGTATAAATACTTTATAAATTTCTATCTACATCCAAATCTTGGTTTCTTTGGTAAGGAGTGATCATAAGTGGTACAGTCAAGTGTACCCATTTATTAAGGGGCACTATTAGTAGAGGAGCTCTACCACCCACATATTTTCAGTTTGTTTTTTAAAGATTTTATTTATTTATTTGAGAGAGAGAGAGAGAAAGAGAGAGGGGCAAAGGTCAGAGGAAGAAGCAGACTCCCTGTGGAGCTGGGAACCTGATGCAGGACTCGATTCCGGGATTCCAGGATCATGACCCAAGCCAAAGGCAGTTACTTAACCAACTGAGTCACGCAGGTGCCCCATATTTTCAGTTTTAATCTGCACTAAACCCTATTTTTTTTTTCATATGATAAAAGTGAGGGTCAGAGAAGTTAAGGAAATGCTCAAGCCAGGTTTTCAAATTCCCAATGCCTGTGTATGTGTCACTGCTGCTAGACAGACTAAAATAAGACCTACCAGGTTCCTTAATGCAAGACTGTGAATTTAATATTTTCTGGCAAAGGAAAAACACCTGCCTCTTTAAGATTTGACCCTAATTGTAAAACAGTTTTCTTCTTGCTGCGGTATTAGGTGTCATATTAATCTTTCTTTCTGACCTCATTCTGGCAAATCGTCTTGGAGAGAGGAATAAATAATGTTCTTGTAAATTGATTTATATGAACTCTAGAGATACAGCACCAGCAAAAAATACCGGGCCACGTCTGGGCCTCAGTCAGTGGATCAAAGGTGTCTCTGCCTTATTATTTGTTCCATATGAAGTTCAGAATGATCACCGAAATGCCCATTTTCCTAATGTCATACTTCTAGTCAAGTATTCTGAACCTTGACCTCCACTGATCGGGTCTCAAATATAATGCAATAACTTCTCACAATGGCCAGGAGACAACCAATTGTAGGAATCTGGCCTTGAAATGGAGGGTCAGACTGCAGGTGCAAAGATGGGTAATCAGAACAAAGAGGATACCTTTAGACTTCCAAGTTCTAAAATGAACTCTGCAAAAATACTGTTGTAGAGCATCTTAGGGCCCTATCCCTTCCACTCTGAGCTGCATGATTAGAGCCTGATAATTTGTTTTCAGTTTTCCAACTCCCCTTTGATTATTGCTGAACGCAACTTTCATCCAGCACAGCAAGTACTCTAAGCGGGGGGTACTCTAAGAAGAAAAAAAAGGTGTCTCTGCCTTATTATTTGTTCCATATGAAGTTCACACATTTGCTGATCTCAAAAATAATAGTATTTCATTGAGGGAGAAAGAAGTAACATCGCTTTAAAAATGAAATTCAGTATATGATAGTGTCTTAAAGTATCTTAAAGTAATTGTTACAGGTAATTTCCATAGAAGAGTCTTTGCAAGGTGGATGAAAAAGTATAGGAAAACATACAAGAGAGGAACATTGCATGAGAGCTTGACATGGTGATTACATGAGAAGAGAGAAGATATCTGAGACTCAGAAGTAGCATGGCTGAAGTGAAGGAGATACACAAGAAACACGTTTATTCTAAAGATGTTTGGAGTGAGGCAGTACCTTGGAGAGCCAATGGGACAGCAGTTGAATAGAAACATGCACCCTGGTAAGAAGATGCCTGGAAATTAAGCTGAGAAATTTGGACTTGATCATGAGTGGAAGAGAGCATGTACAAATATGTTGGATGAGAATGCCATGTGAGAAACCAGAGGCAGGGAGTGTAGATACTCCGGGGTGACAGCATTCACAGATGAGACTAAGCAAAGTAGCAAGAGGAAGTATGTGAGGGAAAGGGATGGAAGAAAGACACGAAGTAGAGAACTCTGGGGAAGCCCGATGGAGTTTCGGTACTAATTTTATGGTAGTGTTGCCAGATAAAGCAAATAGAAATATAGGAGGCCCAGTTAATTCTGATTTCAAAATAAATGATTGATATAGTTTTAATATAGGTATGACCCACACATGTGTAATTATATTAAAAGTTATTTATTATTTATTTGAAATTCAAATTTGACTTTATGCCTAGTATTTTTTTTTATTCTGTCAGCCCCATCTGGGAGTTTACCTGTACCAGTATTCACGCTATGTTTTAGAAACATTCAAAGAGCATTTGTTCTTGTGCTACAGAATTATATGGATCCCTAACATTTATGTAATGTCATAAGGACAGACATGTTTCAACAAAAAAATGTTGTATAAATAATAAATACTGTATATGGAGACTAAGGTTGGAGAAGTTGTAGCATTAATCTAGGTAGGACTTCCCTTAAAAACACACATGTAACCAGGAGTTATGAGGGAAAAAGTGGGAATTGTAGAGTTTTAAAAGAGAATATGCAATCACCTTGTACTTGTAGTTTCAAAACTATAATGAAATATATTTTAGTGTTTTGAGGAATGTATATGAATTAGAATAAACAGCACAATTGGATGAATTGCCATAGAATGCCAATTTGACTATATTTTAAAGCTGACCAAGTAAGGAAGCAAAATAATTTGTCACATGGTTTTGCTATTTTTGGAAAGGGAACAATGATTAAGTGTAGGCATTACAGAAACAGGTACTTAAGATTCCCTTAAAAACTAAGATTACACTAACACTTCTAAGCAGCTCACAAATTCACGTCAACCGCTAAAAAGTGCTCATAGGGGTGCTGGGTGGCTCAGTCAGTTAAGTGTCTGCATTCGGTTCAGGTCATGATCTCAGGGTCCTGGGATCAAACTTCACATAGGGATCTGCTCAGTGGGGAGATCTCTGCTCAGCGGGAGACTGCTTCTCCCTTTCCCTTTGTCTGCTGCTCTGCCGTCTTGTGCTCTCTTTGTCAAATAAATAAAATCTTTAAAAAGGTGGTCATAGAAGCAAACAAAAGCATTGAACTTCTCATCAAAGAGCTGTGTAGAAAGAAAAAAAAAAGATTACATAATTTTGTGTCATATAAAATTGAGGACCAGAGGAAAAACAAAAAAATACATTTAGAAGATGCATGATGGCAACAGTGGCAGAATGTGTGGTTGGTATGGGGAGCTTTGAGTACAAAGGTTTGAAAGGCCACGATAGAGAGTTTTGGTTGTACCTATGAAATGTCAACATCTGTATCTCCTTACCCTTTTTAGCATAAGCAAATTCTGTTGACTCAGAGCACTCCCTTCCCAGGATGTAGGCTTTCTAGACTGTTCTCATTACTGTTAATTTCTTCCTCCTTCAAAAACCCCTGTAGACTCCTCATTTCTTTTTCTCATGATGATACATAATAGCTATGTAGGCTTCATTTGTTACATATCTTCTCCCATTCGTGAGAACAGAGATAATTTTATTTTCTGTATGTAGTTCTAAACACATAATAGGTGCTCAATAAATACTCCACAAATTCAACAGAAACTTGTAAAAGAAAATGTTATGTAACCTTGAATAGGAAGCCTGTTTTGACTGACAGACTAAAATACAAAGATCATTTGCTTACTGGCTTGAAACATGGAGGCTTGGTTTGGAAGCAGATTGTCCGTATAGGGTTCCTGTAGTACAAAGAATCCTTTGAGTTCAGGAAGAAAGTGTCTCATCTAGTCAAGAGCCATATATAAGGAAGTTTGAGATACTCCTTGTCTATTTGTCAAGATAGTTTTTAAAAATCCAGAATGACTGACATATCTGACTTTCAAATGAAAGACATTTTTACTTTGATTGTTACCAATTATTAAATATTTATCACTTTTATAGAAGAAACAATAACATGAATGTAATAGTTGTAGTAGTCAGAGCTTTACATGAAATAAAGTGTGTTACCTGGTAGAATCCAATCATCCTTTTATATCACAAATCTTCAGAATCATATGAAAACAGATGAAAAAAAAAAGGTAGATTTCTAGGATCTGCTGGTCACAAAGTGTTTTTAAATTTTCATTATTCCTCCTTAGGTTAATGTTGCAACTTCTCTAATCACAGTGTAGTCTCAATAAACAGTATTTTATTTATGTGTATCATTTTTCACTCAAATCTATATTTCCAATATTAGGTAAATATTATGAATTCATATTTTTCTGTAGAACCAAACCAGTTGTTTCTTGACCATCTCTATTTTATAAGGTAATCATTGGCATAAGGAAGTTCCCCAGATGTGGTCGCCAGACTCATTAAGTTTGGAGTGGGATCCCAGGAATCTATAATTTAAAAAATTGAAGGTGATTCTGTTCATCAGTTGATTTGGGAATCACAAATGTATTGCATGGTTTCATATTTAAAGAAATTGATGTCTTAAAAGGTGAAAAGAGGTTTCTGGATGACATAAATTTTTTGTTGTTGTTGAAACAGAGTAAGAGCTCAGATGTGCAATTTTAGTATACTGAAACTTGTGTGTCTACACTTCTGTTGTGGTCATTTCCTTGACAATGCAGTTCCTCTTTATGTAAGGCATGCCTAGGAGACTTAATTTGAGGAAAACTATGGCAGAGTGCCTCCTGGAAGCAATATTTTTGGAAAACTGTAAAAGCAAAGGAACACTAGGAATCAGGCACCAAAAACAGTCATTTAAGGGTGAGAAGAATATTAACTTCTTTCAACAACTTTGTATGAAAGAAATGGGCATTATCTTGTCAAGGCATGGGATCAAAATCATGTACTCCTGACTAAGGGTTCATTTTATAAAGCTAAAATTTCTGATAATAAACCAGCATATATATATATTCAAGAAACTCCTTGCTTAATTTGGGAATGTAATAGTACTCTACCATTAAAAAAGAAATCCCTGCAAAACAAAAAGGTTGTTCCTATAACACCATGGTGTATCTTGCCCATGTCACAGACAAGGAAATCCAAGTACAGGGATGGATAGCTCAATACATTAGTAGTAGATCAAATAGTAAAATTTATTCTTGTGTTTTGCTATTCTATTATTTTATATATTGCTATGCCTATATCCTTTTCTTTTACAAAACCGGGTAAACTCATCTATATATGAATATATATGAATATGTTTATTTTGAAAGGTCTAAAAATGTACATGCAAATTTTAAAAATCCCATTTAGGTGGAGAGTATTTGACTAGAAAGTGTACTAATGTTTTGTCTGGGCTAGAGCTGATATTCAAAATACATCATTAAAAGAGAGAAGTGAAATGAGCACATGTTCCTTCCTGCATGCTGTATCAGATCAGCCAAAGCAAAAACAACCCAAAATATAGCACCAAAAAATAAGCAAACAAAAGGAGGGGGAAGCCTTCTTACCTTTCATACAGGAACATGGAAATAGATGTTTCAATGCATTTTCTTACACTGAGCTCAGAAATCCCAAGGACGAGAATTTGCATCCAAAACAGGATTTCGGGCATATATACAAATAACTGATGAACCTGAGGTATGGAATAAGTCATGGAAGAGCAATTGTTTTCCTTAGACAAACATTTCCACAAGGAAGAAAGGAGTTCTATAGAGTGGGCAACTTTATTTTATTTTATTTTAGTTTTAGTTTTTATTTAAATTCCAATTAGTTAATAAACTACGTAATACCCATTTCAGGTGCACGTTACAGTGATTCAACACTTCCATACAAGACCTGCTGTTCATGCTAGCAAGTGCCCTCCTTGATCCCCATCACCTATTTAACCCATCTCTCTACCAACCTCCCCTCTGATAATCATCAGTTCTCTGTGGTTGGGCGTTTGTTCCCTGGTTGATCTTTCTCTTTTTGCCCCCCATTGTTTGTTTATTTCTTAAATGGCACATGAGTAAAATAATATGCTGGTTTTTTTTCTCTGATTTATCTTATGTGGCATAATACTCTCTAGCTCCAGCCATGTCATTGCAAATGGCAAGATTTCATTCTTTTTTATGGCTGAATGATATTCCATTGTGTGCATGTATTCTAATATCTTTCTATCTATCTATCTATTCTACTACTTCTTTATCCATTTATTGGTCAACGGGCATGTGCTAGTTCCATAATTTGGCTATTATATATAATGTTGCTATAAATATTGGAGTGTATGTATCCCTTTGAATTAGTATTTTTGTTTTCTTTGGGTAAATGCCTAGTAGTTCTTTTGCCAGATTGTAGGGTAGGTAGTTCTATTTTTAACTTTTTGAGTAATGTCTCTACTCTTTCCAGATTGGTTGTACCAGTTTGCATTCCCACTAACAATTCAAGAGGGTTTTCCTTTCTCCACATCCTTGATCATTCACCATGATCAAGTGAAATTTATTCCCAGGATGCATTTTTATACAGGAGGAAAATAAATTAAGAAAACAATCCCATTTACAATTTTACTAAAAATAATAGAATACTTGCGAATGACTTTTGTAATGTATTCTTGGATTTAGTTTACTAATATTTTGTTGAAGATTTTTGCATCTAAGTTCATCAAAGATATTGGCCTGTAATTCTCTCTCTCTCTTTTTTTAGTGTCTTTTTTTAAAGATTTTATTTATTTATTTATTTGACAGAGAGAGATCACAAGTAGGCAGAGAGGCAGGCAGAGAGAGAGAGGAAGGGAAGCAGGCTCCCTGCTGAGCAGAGAGACTGATGCGGGGCTCAATCCCAGGACCCTGAGACCATGACCTGAGCTGAAGGCAGACGCTTAACCCACTGAGCCACCCAGGCGCCCCTCAGTAGTGTCTATCTGGTTTTGGTAGGGTAATTCTGGCTTCATAGAATCAGTTTGGAGCCTTTCTTCTTCTTCTATTTCTTTTTTTTGAATATTTTAAGAAGGATAGGTATTAACTTTTTAAATGTTTGGTAGAATTTGGGGAGAATTTATGAAGCCATATGGTCCTGGACTTTTTGTTTGTTGGAAGATTTTTTATTACTGATTCAATTTTTTTTGGGGGGGGGGCTAGTAATCAATCTTTTCAAATTTTCTATTCCCTCCTAATTCTGTTTTGGGATGTTATCTGTTTTTAGGAATTTATCTATTTATGTTGTACAATTTATTGGAAAATTTTCCTAATATTCTTTTATAATCCTTAGTATTTCTGTGGTATCATTTATTTCTCCACTTTAATTTCTTCTCTCTGTCTCTTTGTTTTTATGGGTCTGGCTAAAGGTTTACCACTTTTGTTGGTCTTTTCACAGAACCAACTCCTGATTTCATCGATTCATTCTATTATTTTTAGTTTCTATTTCACTTATTCTGCTCTAATCTTTATTATTTTCTTCTTCTGGTTTTGTGTTTTTTTTTCTTTTTCTAGCTTATTTAGATATAAAGTTGGGTTGCTTGAGATTTTTCTTACTTCTTGACATAGGCCTGTTTTGCTTTAAACTTACCTTTTAGGACAGCTTCTACTGTATCTCAAAGATTTTGAACCATTGTATTTTCAATTTCATTTTGTCTCCATGTATATTCTTGGGTTGCCTCTTTGATTTGTTGGTTGACTCATTCATTGTCAACCAATGTGCTCTTTCCAGAATTTTTCTTGCAACTGATTTCTAATTTCATAGCATTGTGGTCAGCAAAGATGCATGGTATAACTTTAGTCTTCTTGAATTTGTTGATAATTGTTTTGTGGCCCAATATATGATCTATTCTAGAAAATGTTTCATATGCAGTTGATAGGAATATATATTCTGCTGTTTTAGAGTGGAATATTCTGAATAATCCGTTAAATCCATCTGGCCCAAGGTGGAATTCAGATTAATGGTTTCCTTGTTGATTTCTATTTAGATGCTCTGTCCATTGATATAAGTTGGGTGTTAAAGTCCCCTACTATTATTGTATTAGTATTGATTTAGTTCCTTTATGTTTGTTATTAACTGCTTTATATATCTGGGTGCTTTCATGTTGGGAGCATAAATATTTACCAGTTATATCTTGTTGGATTTTTCCATTTGTGAAATACATTGTCCTTCTTTGTCTCTTATTAAAGCCTTTGTTTTAAAGTCTGTTTGTCAGATATAATTACTACTATGCCAGCTTTCATTTCCAGTTGCATGGTTAATGCTTCTACATCCTTTCACTTTCAATTTGTATATGTCTTTAAATTTGAAATGAGTCTCTAGTAGGAAGCATATAGATAGGTCTTCTTTTTCTTACCCATTCCATAACACTATGTCTTTTGAGTGGAATATTTAGTCCATTTACATTCAAAGTAATTATTGATAGATATGTATTTATTGCCATGTTTTTACTTGCCTTATGGTTGTTTTGGTAGCTCTTCTGTTTTCCGTTCTTCTCTTGCTCTCTTCTATCATGGCTTGCTGGCTTTCTTTAGTGATACACTTGGATTCCTTTCTCTTTATTTTTTTTACATCTATTACTGGTTTTGATTTCTTAGCATTAGGTTTGTATAAAACATCTTCTGCATATAGAAGTCTATATTAAGTTGATGGTTATTTAAGTTTAAACCCATTCTTTCACTTCTCTCATCACCCCACCCCATTATTTAGGTATATGGTGTCATTCTTTACATTGTTTTATTTCAGGCTGCTGATTTATTCTTCTGTTTAGTCTACTATTTATACCATCTTAGTCTATTTTTAATTCCATTTATTGTGTTCTTCATCTGTTTGGTTCTTTTGTTAAGGGTCACACTTATGTCCTCTACTCTTTGCTGAAGTCCAGTGAGTATCTGTATGAACATTATTTTAAATTCTCTATACATATATTACTTATCTCCATTTTGTTTAGGTCTCTTGCTATGATTTTTGTCCTTTCATTTGGGACATATTCTTCTGTCTCCCCATTTTGTCTAACTCTCTGTGACTGTTTCTCTATTAGGAAAATTAGCTACTTCTCCTGCTCTTGAGAGTAGTGGCCTTACAAAGAAGAGGTCCTGTGGTGCCCTGCATTGCAGTGTCCCCTTTCTACCTTACCCTGGCTTTTCAGCAGTTTCTTCTATGTGTGTTGCATCTGCCTTTCTTTTTGTGGTTGAGGCACTTTTTCTTTCAGTTCAGTCATTTGCAGTGGCTCTATTTGCCTGCTGTGAGCAATGTTTGGTCCCTGTGGTGTTAATGGGCCAGTCTGGGGCTGCCTTGGGCTTGAGTTGAATCACACCATATGTTTTCAGGATGCAGTAGCACCAAAACACAGGCCACTTTCCCTGTGTTTTATCCTGAAAAGCTTGCATTGGTGGGTGGGACTGCAGTCAGACCAGATGTTTGACTCCGGGCCACTGCCAGGGCTGCAGTCTAATTGTTGTATGTTTGTGTGTGTGCGTGTGTTTATCAATCCCTCTTTCTAGGATAAGATTCTCTTTGGACTGATGTTTGCCCCTTTTAGGGCTGCTTCCGTCCTGTCAAGCTCATGGTACGGCTTTGTATGGGCTTCAGCCAAGAGTGTAGTAGAGGAGGCAGATCTGCAACATGTAAGGGGGTGAGATGTGCAGTATCTGCAGGATGAGCCTTGGTCCTCTGTGAAACCTGCAGCACAAGGACTGAGGGAGCCTTGGCTGGAGGGGATGGATCCACCAAAGTGTGGGGGGTGGTGTCCTAGCAGTATTGGCAAGTTTGGTACCAAATGTCATCTCCATGATTGTTCTTGAAGGTGGGATGTATTTATGTGGGATGGGAAGGGAAATAGTGCCTGCTAGCTCCTTTGTTGGAGGAGTCCCCCAAACATCTCTGTCCCTCTAGTACATGCTCTGAGATAAGTAAACAACGCTCCTTCCAGTATGCCCCCGGGCATTTTTCAAACTGCTGTGTCTATGCTTTCTCTGTGGGCTGTTTTTTGTGCCTTTCTTTTTAGGGGCAGGGACTCAAGTTTCCTCTCTCAGAGATGAGCCTGCTGATTTTTAAAATTCCTGCTGGTTGTAAGAGCTTGTGAAATTTGGCCTGTGTGGTTTTCAAAGCACATGTTATGGGGTTTTGTCTTCCCAGTGCAGGATCCCAGGTGTGAGGGTCGTCTTCTCTCTCCTCTCCATGCCCACCAGCATCCCTCACTCTTTGGGCAGTCCAATAGGATCATTTAGATCCCTACCGTGTCCTTACCTTTCCTATCTTCTTTTACATGGCCCTTCTCTGCATTTACTTATTGAGGTTGTTCTCCCAGTCTTTGGGTTGTTTTCTGGGTTAGTTACACTGATGTGAGTGTTTTTTAGTTGTATCCATGGGGCAGGGTGACCTTAGAGTCCTCCTCTTCATCATCTTTCCAGCAATCTCTATTTGGGACATTATTATATTTAAGAAGTATTTGTTTATATAAAGTTAAAATAGGGATACCATATTTTTATTTGCTTATCTAGTACACCTAACCTAGGGACTTGTCAAGAGTCAAGCTTGACAGGGATGAAATACTAAATTGGTCCTTCTAAGATAGTGACTGTGAATTTCTTTTGAAAAAAAAAAAAAAACTACATATATATGTCATACAAACTATTTTATCTGGTCATGTCAGAGAGTAGTGGGTACAAATGGAGCTATATAAGGAATAATCTTCATTTTTGTGGCTTATGCCCTTAAAAGCTAATGGCAAACTTCCAGGCTTATGAAGAACAACAGCCCTCCTCCATTAGCACCTTTCCACACACACCTCACTCTGGCTGGTTGGTACTTTGGTTTTTTTCTCACCTGATGCCCTGAAGTTCTTCCTCACTTGCTCTGCTGTTACTAATTTTCATCACCCATGAAGTCACTTTCATGCTCCTCATGACCACCACTGCTGCTAGTACTCATGTACTAACACCTAAGACAAAACCTTCAAGATATCAAAGTATTACTGGATCTTCCAGAGGCTCCACTGTATTGAAACAACAAAAAATTGCCATACCTTGCAGAATGTGAGGAGAAATTTTCTTCCAGTTCAGATTCACACACAAATGACCATTGAAGCAGCCCTTTTGGTGCCCCGTGATTTACAAAGCAAGGACTTGGTCCTGCTATAAGACCTGAAGTATGTTTCCAAAACTGCCAGGCATGAGCTGTGATGTCAATCCCTTAGGTCGACTCCATAATGCCTTTTTAACCTGGCCATTCATACATGCTCCTTTGGGCATTTTCATATACATCCCTAGCTCTATCTAAGCCTTCATGAAAATCACCTCACCAAAATACTCCAATAAGTTTGGGAGCAGCTCATTTTAAGGCTGGGAACACTTCAATAAACAGAAATAAATTTCAGGCAATTTCTAACCAGTTGCTATACTTTTGAATATTCAACAACAAAAGATTAACATTCTTTAACATGCTGAATTTATATGAGCTCCAGCTGAAGCAATAGTCTTTCAAGGGTCACAGCTGCCTAATATCATTTTCTGAAATTGGAAGGTGTCCTAGTCACCTCAGATTTTATATAAAGACATAGTTCATTCCAGGTCACTCATTCACTCACCAAATATTTAACGAGGACTTTTATATGAAAGGTACTACCAGAAAAGCAAAGAAATACATGACAGGATAATGTAGTGGGAGGTTTTTTGTTGTTGTTGCTGTTTTTTTTTTTTTTTAAAGCTCTTGTCTCTGTCTACTTGCTCCACCTTAGCCTAAGTTACTTAGTCATTATACTTTGTCTCAGCGGAGACATATGATTGTATGATATCACAGAAATGAGAGATTTTCCTTGCCTTTTAAAGTTCCTAAACCTGTTTACACTAGGAACTAAGATGAATACACATTTTTAAGGAGGGTTTGAAGATGGTAAAACTGGGTAGGGTTAGGTAGCACTCTTTCCCTCCCAGCACCCATCTCCTAGATATGTTCTATGTTAGAAGTACAGGGCAAGGGGTGCCTGGGTGGCTCAGTGGGTTAAAGCCTCTGCCTTCGGCTCAGGTCATGATCCCAGGGTTCTGGGATCAAGCCCCACATTGGGCTCTCTGCTCAGCGGGGAGCCTCTTTCCTCCTCTCTCTCTCTCTGCCTGCCTCTCTGCCTTCTTGTGATCTCTGTCAAATAAATAAATAAAATCTTTAAAAAAATAAAAAAAAAAGAAAAAGAAGTACAGGGTAAACAAAATTAAATAACAAAATGTAGGTTGGACATTGTTGGTCCCAAAAGAGAGGATCTGAATAAAAGAAAATAGTTTCAGCCTCCTAAAATTCTTCCTGCTATTTATAATTATGATGATCATAAAATGTGTCATCTAAATTTTGGTAACTTTTTAGTGACAAGGCATGTTAACAAGATTTAATGTCAGGACAACAGAGTTAAATTCTATCTAAGGGATGCTAGGAACCTATGATCAGCCTGCTTGTAACCCTTTTTGTCATGGAATCCTTACCTCTGATGTGACTGGATCAGAATTCAGAGAGGGAAAATTCCTTTATTTTATAATAATGTCTTCAGTTATTGGCTTTGCCTTTCATATCTTGGTCCATCTTAAGATTTATTTCCCAGGGAAACATTTTGAGAGGACAAGAGATTTGAAAGTTGCATATCTAAGGAAAAAAATAGTGAACACTGGAAAATTTTAGAAAACCTTGACACTTAAGGAAAGTAGAAAATTAAGGATGTTCTGATAAGAGTAAGAGGGAAAATACTGGGCTGAACAA
This sequence comes from Mustela nigripes, assembly GCF_022355385.1. Lineage (NCBI taxonomy): Eukaryota > Metazoa > Chordata > Mammalia > Carnivora > Mustelidae > Mustela > Mustela nigripes. Next base: position 9,475,870 of record NC_081560.1, on the reverse strand, counting down.
TCTTCCAAATCTAAAATTTTGTTATTTTTATGTCAAAGTAAGAAGATTCATAATGATTATCAAATATGTAAGTAACTTAAAATTGGGGCTAAAACAAAACTGCTCACCAACTATTGCTGATAAGATTTAAGCATATACCTATTTTCTGTTATTGAGTTTCTCATTGTATTTCTAAATAAGATGGTACGAATGAAAATCTATTATTTGTGATCCTCCAAACTCTTCTCCTTGTCAAGAATCTAAGAGTCAAGAGATTTTCATATTCCCACTGAATTTTTCTTTGTGCTTTTCATATCATTAGAAATTACCAAAAGTTCCCACTAGCTGATATGAAGACATTTATCTGAAACTATTCAAGTGATAAATGACATGTCATTGTTAACACAGAAGAGATTTTGAAATCTATCTTCTCAAGTGCTAAGTTAATCAAACTGCTTATCCTCCTATGAACCTAAGATCAATCCTCTAGACACTCTCTTCCTTCAATGAGAGAAGGATAACTCTGAATGCATGGCCCCAGGGATGAATGTGCCTGATAATAAAGAGTAGTAGAGAGGAATATGGGAAAGAATAAAGGACACAGTTACCACGGCCAACTACAACTGTCTCACTTTGGAAAAGTCATTCCAAGCATTTGGGTGGTTATGTGTCTTTGGCATACCAAAATGAAGATTTGACCTCATTACATGCTTACTTAAAATCCTTCAAAGGCTCTTGGATAAGGTCAAATGGATAACAGATAAAATTAAACTCTTTTTAAAATTAAACTCTTCAGTGAAATTTTCCTCCCTAGGTTCATTTTGTAACATTTTTTTCTTATGATTTCCTTTATGGTCTACCTAATTTACATTTTAATTTTTATTTCACATTACTCTCTTGTACTCTGCAGTTCTGCCATGTCTTGGCAGTTCTCAAATTTTCAAAAGCCCAGGATCACTTGGAAGAAAAGTCTTATTCCATAGGAGAAAGAATTGTTTATGAACGAGGTAGAATTAAAGAAAGAAAAAATCATTTCATTACCATTTAGGTTCAATAGCCAATGCTGGTAAATTGTATCTGCTAATAGAGGGTCTAAACCATCTTTAGTGAAATCTGTTTTACTAGATGGCCATGCAGTAACTCTAGGAATAATTTTTATATTAGTTATTATCTTCAAAAGATTAGATAAGAAATAAAGTCAATGCCCAGATATTTAATTAATGATGTGATTAACACAACATGTAAGAATCCATATACCTATCCTGGTAGGAAATATACAAATCAGAGAAACTTAATAATAGAAGATGCTCCTAGGGGACAAAGGATTAAAAACTGTGTCCTGCCAGTGAATTGCAACCCCTAAAAACATGTTATTAAAAATATTAAATTAATGACAACTAGTTTTCATACTGTCTTAAAATCACAACTCCTAGGTTTTTTTTAAAAACATTTGGTGGATAAACTTAGCAGCAGATGTAAATTCAATATTGGGCAGAAACACATTTAAAGATGAATAAAGCTATAAAGTTAGTTACAGAAATAATTCAGTGAAATTTGAATTCTGGACATAATCATCTTGGAATCTTGCAGTGAAAATTCTGTGAAAAAAGTAAATAAATTTTTAAAGTATGTTTATTTCAAGTTGATTCCTCTTTATTTGGTATTTGTGCTTTAAAAAATGGTTCAGAGGTGATATTATACAATTAAACATAAATCACTGGAAACAGCCACTTTGTGTTTCTTTTCTGAACACTTGTCTGGAAATCAAGTTGGAAATATTCTAGATATATGTATAAAGTCTAAAGAAATGGATGAAATATGTCAAGAAGTAATCCCCAGCAATCTCTAACAAAAAAACTCATGTTACATGGAAGAACAGTAGAAAAATAAGATTCAATATACACTAAAATTCCTAAGTGCATTAGTGAAGGGTAAAATAATTTATTAGCATTTTATAACTACATAACCCAGGCGGGAAGAATTGCTTTTAGTATGTCCTGCTGCTGCTCAAGAGCTGGAAGTTGGAAAAGGCGCCATCTACCCTATTCTGGACATTTTTAAAAATGTTAATTTTCCATAAGGTTTTGATTCCTCATTTTTCCAGCTGATGAAGTGGCTGTATGTTACCTCTGGCACTCACCCTGAAAGCTGATCCATTCACATTATAAAAGAAAAAAAAAAGCAGTCTCTTTTTAATCATTTTATTTAATACTGCTTCACCCAGAAAGGATTCAGTCATTCTGGGAACCAGGCGGCAATCCAATCTTTCTTCCATTTACCATAAGCAAATTCAATTCCCCACATCTCTGTTTTAAATGAAATTTAATTGTTAATGAAGCTGACGAGCTTGTAGTTTGACACTTGGATGTTGCCTCCAGTGGACTAAAGATGATGAATCAATATTGATTTCCGTTGAACTGGAAAAATGTGAATATTTCATCAGGGATCAAACATTTTCAATTCATTTGATGACAGCATATGAAGATATGGTTCTAATTTTAGGCATCTCTTATTTAGGGAAAATTAACCAAATCAATAAAATTACATAATCTCCATCACTAGAATATAAATTCTTTACATTTATTACTTAGGAAATATTATTATTATGAGTTAAGTGGGTAAATAGTTAAAGCTTACATATTTTCCCTATTCAGTTACTAGCAATCTGATCGAAGCTTCCAATATCTTTGCTCCAAAGTAAAGAAGAAATATTTAGAATTAAAATCAATGTAGTAAGATTAATTTGATAATGTTGCTGCTGTTTTTAAACCTAAGAATCTTTAATAAAATAATGTTTGGATCAATCACTATAAAGTATGAATAAATGCTTAAGTCTTAGCTCTGGCCTTAGAATTACATATGAATTATGATATTAGTTCTGTTCCTTATCAGTTTAGTGTACATAATATCACTAAAACCTCAGTTTTCTTCATTTGGAAAATGGAAAGCTTGCTTTGAAGAATTATGCCAATGTTAAATGGAAAATATACATATGTATCTTGTGTTTCTGTTGGGGGGGGTGAAGGGTAGGTGTTTCTGTGCATAAATCATCTTCTCAGTAGATCTTATAAATATGTTCTCTGAAATATTTTTTTTTTCATTTTGAATTACCTTTTTTGATACCTTTATGAATAGAATGTGCACACCATTTTTAGTTGTCATAAGCCCCAATTTTGACAGATTTTGAATGATGGTACTTAAAACAATTTTTCCTTCATAATTAAAATACTATTTGAATTTGAGAACTTTACCATGTAGTGAATCTTTGTGATATAACTGTGGAATATTAACATCATTGTGATTAAATAACTTAACTTCACATATTAAAAATAACTGGAGGGGCGCCTGGGTGGCTCAGTGGGCTAAGCCGCTGCCTTCGGCTCAGGTCATGATCTCAGGGTCCTGGGATCGAGCCCTGCATCGGGCTCTCTGCTCGGCTGGGAGCCTGCTTCCCTTCTTCTCTCTCTGCCTGCCTCTCTGCCTACTTGTGATCTCTGTCTGTTGGATAAATAAATAAAAATCTTAAAAAAAAATAACTGGACATTAAGAGAACATACCAACTTGATTACAGTTAGAAGAAAGTGATAGATCTGAGAATAGAGACTACCTTTTCAACATAATCTGAAGTTGCTTAGAAAGGCATTAGGCAAATATGTTTGGTACACGCTAGTAGTTGTGAACCTCTTCAGTCCTCCCCTTACCTTTAGTGGGAGCCCCCTGGCCACCTGGATACTAGGTCAGGGGCTATCTCCCAGCCTCTCTTCAAATACCAGACACTCTTATGACTAAGTCTAGGGAAATGAAATATAATAAGAAGTTATGTGAGCAACTTTTAAATCATGCTGAGAACTTCTAGAAATGTGGGTGTACTATCTCTTTCTCATTTTTTTTTGTTATTTATTGTATTTGTTTATAATAAAACCCAGGAGTATATTTCTAAATGTTGAAAGCTTTTCCAAGGTAAAGTAGAAGCACCATCTTAAAACTGTACAGCCTAGTGGTCTTACTGATCCAAAGGCTTTGCTTTCAGATTCTAAAAGAATGAAAGCTTTGTTGTTGTTGTTTTTAATAAAGATTTTTTAAAATTTTTTATTCATTTTTTAAATTTCTTTTCACTGTTCCAGAGTTCACTGTTTATGCACACACCCAGAATGAAAGAATGCAAGCTTTGTTTTTTTAAAATAAAGATTTTTTAAATTTTTTATTTTTTAAATTTCAGTGTTCCTGAGATCATTGTTTATGCACCACACCCAGTGCTCCATGCACTACACACCCTCCATAATACCCACCACCTGGCTCACCTAACCTCCCACCTCCTGCCCCTCCAAAACCCTCAGATTGTTTTTCAGAGTCCATTGTCTCTCATGGTTCATCTCCCCCTCCAATTTCCCCCAACTCCCTTCTCCTCTCCATCTCCCTATGTCTTCCGTGTTATTTCTTATGGTCCACAAATAAGCGAAACCATATGATAATTGATTCTCTTTGCTGGACGTACTTCACTCAGCATAATCTCTTCCAGTCCCATCCATGTTGATTACAAAAGTTGGGTATTCATCCTTTCTGATGGAGGCATAATACTCTATAGTATATACGGACCACATCTTCTTTATCCATTCATCCGTTGAAGGGCATCTTGGTTCTTTCCATAGTTTGGCGACTGTGGCCATTGCTGGTATGAACATTGGGGTACATATTATTTACTTATGAGAGAGGGAATGTGCATCGTTGGGGGCAGGCACAGAGGGAGAGAGAGAGAGAATCTGAAGCAGACTCCCTGCTGAGCATGAAGCCGCATGGTAGCTTGATCCCAGGCCCCTGATATCATGACCTGAGCTGAAATCAAGAGTTGGTCACTTAACTGATAGAGCCACCTATGTCCCTAAAAGAATGAAAGCTTGGCACATCTCACATCAGTTAACACAGCAGCACTGGAAGGGAACTAACTCAATAGTGACATTTTTCTGAAGACAACAAGAGGCTTTTATTAAAATCAAATATGGAGATAAAAAGTTGGCTTCTGGCTAAAAAATATGAAGCAACAGATTTGTATCTCTGCCCAAATAATTAGCCTTTCAACTCTGAGTGAAGTAGACTATAGAGTTAAAATTTTCTCTAAGAAACATCTGTTAACGTGCCAAAATCTACTGTCTTGTATTTTTATTATTTTCTATTGGGGCTATGTCCTCTCTAGAGATGCCTCTGAATACTAGATAACTTCAGGTTCACATTCTACCTTCAGTCTACACCAACTCTAAAACGCTGAAAAAATAGCTTAACCATTTCAAACCTTACCTATCTAGAGTGTAAAATAAAGAAAATTATTACCTAAATAGGGATTTGTGAGTTTTCAATAAACTGAAAAGCATCAGAAATAATAAACATCACTCATTGAGATCAAGGTTATAAGCATTTTGATATTTGTATCATAAGTGTCCCAATTACATCTGATGTTAACATAATGTTAAGTCACATGTATAACTTAAATCTATTATACCTATTATTTTAAAAACAAAATTAGTAACACTCTCTGTAACCCAATATATCCAACGATCATTTCAATAGGAATTCAATATAGAAATTATCAGTGAGGTATTTTACATTCTTTTTTATTTCTATCACATCTTTGTAATTAGTAATGTGTTTTATACTTAAACCACATAAATCTGAACTGGCCACATCCTAAATGTTCAGTAGTTTCATGTGACTAGTGGCTGCTGTTTCAGGCAATACATGCTTTAATACACAGTAGTTACTCAAGGTATGTTTTCACTGAACAATGGCCCAAGTTACAGATAAACTAGAGGATAGTGAGAACAAAGCTATTTCTCATAACCAGTGCTTTATTATACAGAACATGATACATAATTGAAGTGGAATATAACAGCCTATGTTATGTGATTATTGATAATACATACTTTGTTATTTTGAACATGATCTTAATCAAAATGGATTTTAATGTATACATTATTAACTGTGTATAAACAGGATAACATGTTATTCTCTTGAAGTATAAATTGGAGGACTAGATCTTGAGTGAACTAATCAAAGTCAGTATAAAATGAAGTCTTTTCAATAAGCTGCAGAGAGGTATATTTCTTTTAATTCTGTTAATTTCCATGCTTTCTTTTGCCATTTTTTGGCCTATCTATCATAGAGATATATTAATGACAACACAGATTTATCATTTTATTTACAGACTTGGAATCCGCTAACATATACACTCAGAATATCCCTGTGATGTGCAACTTTAAAGCATGCTTTAACTGAAAGGGAAATGAAAGATTTCCTCTATCAGGCACCTACAAAATTACCACACATGGCTCTAAGCAAGCCCATATTAAATACAAAATGAATATTAAAGCATTTTCACTGGAAATATCTATTATCTGAAGAGTTTTTAAATGGCATAAAATTTCTTCAATTTTTGGGGGAAATTACATTTATTTTATCTTACTCCAGAGCTTTAGTAAATTCATTAAAACATAAAACACAAGTAAAGTATGTGTTACAATTATTTGTGGTCTGTTTTATGAGAGGAATGAAATGCCCAAATTAAGTAGAAAAAATTAGACCAATAAGAGGACCCCATAAATTAGCCTGTATGAAATTAAAATATAAATGTATTTGCTCAATACCATCAAAATCAGTATATAATATGAAAGAAAAATATTCTGTTAACAAAAATTATTGGCAAAATGTAAGTATCTTTGAATGACTTTACGGTATTTCATGAATAAAGCCTAAAAAAAAAACCAAACAAACCCAAAATGGTATATATATATATATATTGAGTAAGAGGACATCACATTCTGTTTTTAGGGGAGGCATTAAATATTGAGATTTTCATTATTTTTTAATTACTTTGAATATTTATTTTAAAACGACTTAAACGTAATGGAAGTTTCTGAAGTTCCTTGTGAAAATAAGAATATATAAAAAAAATTAGAGCTTGAAGTCCGGAATTGTGATGCCACCAACGTTGGCTTTCTTTTTCAATATCCCTTTGGCTATTCGAGGTCTTTTCTGGTTCCATATAAATTTTAGAATTATTTGTTCCATTTCTTTGAAAAAGATGGATGGTACTTTGATAGGAATTGCATTAAATGTGTAGATTGCTTTAGGTAGCATAGACATTTTCACAATATTTATTCTTCCAATCCAGGAGCATGGAACATTTTTCCATTTCTTTGTGTCTTCCTCAATTTCTTTCATGAGTACTTTATAGTTTTCTGAGTATAGATTCTGTGTCTCTTTGGTTAGGTTTATTCCTAGGTATCTTATGGTTTTGGATGCAATTGTAAATGGGATTGACTCCTTAATATCTCTTTCTTCTGTCTTGCTGTTGGTGTAGAGAAATGCAACTGATTTCTGTGCATTGATTTTATATCCTGACACTTTACTGAATTCCTGTATAAGTTCTAGCAGTTTTGGAGTGGAGTCTTTTGGGTTTTCCACATATAGTATCATATCATCTGCGAAGAGTGATAATTTGACTTCTTTGCCGATTTGGATGCCTTTAATTTCCTTTTGTTGTCTGATTGCTGAGGCTAGGACCTCTAGTACTATGTTGAATAGCAGTGGTGATAATGGACATCCCTGCCGTGTTCCTGACCTTAGCGGAAAAGCTTTCAGTTTTTCTCCATTGAGAATGATATTTGCGGTGGGTTTTTCATAGATGGCTTTGATGATATTGAGGTATGTGCCCTCTATCCCTACACTTTGAAGAGTTTTGATCAGGAAGGGATGCTGTACTTTGTCAAATGCTTTTTCAGCATCTATTGAGAGTATCATATGGTTCTTGTTCTTTCTTTTATTGATGTGTTGTATCACATTGACTGATTTGTGGATGTTGAACCAACCTTGTAGCCCTGGAATAAATCCCACTTGGTTGTGGTGAATAATCCTTTTAATGTACTGTTGAATCCTATTGGCTAGTATTTTGTTGAGTATTTTCGCATCTGTGTTCATCAAGGATATTGGTCTATAGCTCTCTTTTTTGGTGGGATCCTTGTCTGGTTTTGGGATCAAGGTGATGCTGGCCTCATAAAATGAGTTTGGAAGTTTTCCTTCCATTTCTATTTTTTGGAACAGTTTCAGGAGAATAGGAATGGTACTGGCACAAAAACAGACACATAGATCAATGGAACAGAATAGAGAGCCCAGAAATAGACCCTCAACTCTATGGTCAACTAATCTTTGACAAAGCAGGAAAGAATGTACAATGGAAAAAAGACAGCCTCTTCAATAAATGGTGCTGGGAAAATTCGACTGCCACATGCAGAAAAATGAAATTGGACCATTTCCTTACACCACACACAAAAATAGACTCAAAATGGATGAAGGACCTCAACGTGCGAAAGGAATCCATCAAAATCCTTGAGGAGAACACAGGCAGCAACCTCTTCGACCTCTACCGCAGCAACATCTTCCTAGGAACAACGCAAAAGGCAAGGGAAGCAAGGGAAAAAATGAACTATTGGGATTTCATCAAGATCAAAAGCTTTTGCACAGCAAAGGAAACAGTTAACAAAATCAAAAGACAACTGACAGAATGGGAGAAGATATTTGCAAATGACATATCAGATAAAGGACTAGTGTCCAGAATCTATAAAGAACTTAGCAAACTCAACACCCAAAGAACAAATAATCCAATCAAGAAATGGGCAGAGGACATGAACAGACATTTCTGCAAAGAAGACATCCAGATGGCCAACAGACACATGAAAAAGTGCTCCATATCACTCAGCATCAGGTAAATACAAATCAAAACCACAATGAGATATCACCTCACACCAGTCAGAATGGCTAAACTCAACAAGTCAGGGAATGACAGATGCTGGCGAGGATGCGGAGAAAGGGGAACCCTCCTCCACTGTTGGTGGGAATGCAAGCTGGTGCAGCCACTCTGGAAAACAGCATGGAGGTTCCTCAAAATGTTGAAAATAGAACTGCCCTATGACCCAGCAATTGCACTATTGGGTATTTACCCTAAAGATACAAACGTTGTGATCCAAAGGGGCATGTGCACCCGAATGTTTATAGCAGCAATGTCCACAATAGCCAAACTATGGAAAGAACCTAGATGTCCATCAACAGATGAATGGATCAAGAAGATGTGGTATATATACACAATGGAATACTATGCAGCCATCAAAAGAAATGAAATCTTGCCATTTGCGACAACATGGATGGGACTAGAGCATATCATGCTTAGCGAAATAAGTCAAGCAGAGAAAGACAACTATCATATGATCTCCCTGATATGAAGAAGTGGTGATGCAACATGGAGGCTTAAGTGGGTAGGAGAAGAATAAATGAAACAAGATGGGATTGGGAGGGAGACAAACCATAAGTGACTCTTAATCTCACAAAACAAACTGAGGGTTGCTGGGGGGAGGGGGTTTGGGAGAAGGGGGTGGGATTATGGACATTGGGGAGTGTATGTGCTTTGGTGAGTGATGTGAAGTTGTAAACCTGGTGATTCACAGACATGTACCCCTGGGGATAAAAATATATGTTTATAAAAAATAAAAAATTAATTAAAAAAAATTAACCTACCTCATATTGAAAAATTACAAAGCTATTGAGAGTGTCATATTTGTCGAAGAGTACCAAGCAACATACCTGAATTTGTATAGTTCAGAGTCTACAGAATATATTATTTTTTAAAAAGATTTTATTTATTTGACAGCGAAATCACAAATAGAGAGGCAGGCAGAGAGAGAGGGGGAAGCAGGCTCCCTGTCGAGCAGAGATCCTGATGCGGGGCTAGATCTCAGGACCCTGAGATCATGACCTGAGCTGAAGGCAGAGGCTTCATGCACTGAGCCACCCAGGCTCCCCCAGACTGTAAGTAAAGCTGATATTCTCAGTGGAGAAAGGGAGGATTATTCCATTGGCCATGCTAGAATAGAGTGACAGTGTTTTTCAAATTACTTTTCATCTCTGAGCCTATTCTTTAAAGAGATTCTAGGTCTTTTTTTTAAAATTTTATTTATTTATTTGATAGAGAGAGATCACAAGTAGACAGAGAGGCAGGCAGAGAGAAGGGAGAAGCAGGCCCCCTGCCGAGCAGAGAGCCTGATGTGGGGCTCGATCCCAGGACCCTGAGATCATGACCTGAGCTGAAGGCAGAGGCTTAACCTACTGAGCCACCCAGGTGCCCCAAGATAATAGGTCTTTTTGCTTAAAGGTAATAGGAGGAGGCCTGGAGACCAGCTAATTGCTTAATTGCTTTTTTTTTTTTTTTTCTTTTGTCCCTACCAGTTCTGAAGCTACTCAGAACACCTGTTAGGAAAGCACAGTAAAATATTCTTTGGGCAGCTACTTGTCTAAATTTGGTCAAGAAATTGCTAACCACCATGGTACAAGTGGAGACTTGAAATGTGCTTGCACTGTTGGATTTGCTCATTTGCATTACTATATTTTATCAGGATAAAAATATGCTTCAGAGAACTGAAGTTACACCCTACCTTCAGTTTGCTACATTTAAAAAAGAATAAATGGAAACAATTTTATCAGGTACATTTTTCTGCGTCTTTCAGGGAACATATGAATTTTTTTTCTTTTTCAATCTGTTAATGAGATGGCACGCATTGATTCTACCTACTCTGTATTTCTGTAATAAAACTCTACTTGATGATTCTATGTTTATATTTACTGGATTCCATTTACTATATTTATTTATTTATTATTATTTTTAAAAGATTTTATTTTATTTATTTGACAGAGAGAGAGAGAGCGAAAGTGTGACAGTGAGCACAGGTAGGCAGAGGGAGAGGGAAAATCAGGCTCTCCACTGAGCAGGGAGCCAGATGCAGGCAGGGCTCGATTCTAGGACATTGGGATTATGACCTAAGTGGAAGGCAGTCTCTTAACTTGACTGAGCCACCCAGGCGCCATTTGCTATATTTATTTAGTAGATTTTACATCCGCATCTGTGAGCATGATTTGTCTCTCACTTTCTATTATTCTAATTCCTTCTCACATACTGGTAAAAAAAAAAAAAAAATTATTCCTCCTCATAAAATGAGTTGGAAAGGATTCCCTCCTTTTCTCCTAAAGAGTTTGTGGAATATTTCTGTTGTTTCTTCCTTAAATATTTGGAAAAGATTGTTGATGAAACTCACAGGCCTTAAGTTTTCTTTGTGGGAAGTTTTGTAGTAATGTTTTCAGCTTCTTTAGTTGAGACCAGCATATTCACATTGTGGCTCAGGTATTGAACTCAGGATTATGAGATCAAGCACTGCATCAGGCCCCATGCTGGGCATATTCACATTGTCTATTTCTGCTACTATTAACCTTATATAATTGTATTTTATTTAAGGATTTTTTTTCTATCAGATTCAAACTGTGCATTTTTTATGTGTAATTATTGCTTTGGGTTTGTGAAATCTGTAGTGATACCCTTTTTGTGTTTTTGGTATAGATAGTTTTTATTTCTCCTTTTTTCTTAGCAGGCTTGCTAGGAACTAATTAATGCTTAAAACTTTTCAAAGAAATAGCTTTCAGTTTTTTTGTGCATATTTACAATTTCATTGATGTCTATTTCATTTTATATTCATCCTTTTACTTAAAATTTTGTCTCTTTTAATTCTAGCTTTTGATGAAAGCTTAAATCACTATTTTTTTGCCTTTCTTGTGTAATATATGCATTTAAGACTATACATTTCTAAGCACTGCTTGTACCTTGTAAGTTTTGCTATGTCATATACATGGTATCTTAATTATAATTTAGTTCAAATTATTTTCTGGTTTTGATTTTACCTTTCCCTTGTTATACAGAACACTCTTATTTAAATTCCAGACTTACAGGATTTGTCTAGTTATTTTAAACTTACTAAATGCCATTTTATTTAACTTTGTTAGAACTCTTGTGATCAGAGTTTTTACTATTTACTCTCAGTGATTTCAGCTATTTGAGATTTGTAGCAGCTTTCTTTATATCCGAACCTACTGATGTCAGTAAATTTTTGAAATCATACTGTGTTTAAATAGATATATTTTACTTCTTCCTTTCTAATCTGAGTGCCTTTTAAAAAAATGTCTTGCCAGACTTTTATGGCTAGAACTCTCAGAGCTTTGGTGAATGGTCATGGTGAGAATAGGTATCTTTATTTCTGATCTTAACAGGAAAACTACCCGTATATCATAAAATATGATGTTAGCTAGAGATTTTCACAGACAGTCCTTATTGCATTAAAGAAATTCTCTTTGGTCCTAGTAATTTTTTCATGAAAGGATGATATTCATGAAATTCTTCAAATAGATGAGAATCTATTGAGATGATCATGTTGTTCTGTGTTACTTTAGTTGATTTTCAGATGTTAAACCAACCTTGCATTCCTGAAATAACCCAATTGATGATGGGTTATAACTTTCTTTATATGTTGTTTATATGTTGTTGAATTTAGTTAGAAATAACCCAATTGATGATGGGTTATAATTTTCTTTATATGAATGCTTATATGTTGCTGAGTTTAGTTAGCCTTGAACCAGTAAATCTCTCAGCCACTGCTGAGGGGTTTTGTATATGGGTATGGGGACATGCCTTCATTACAGTATACAACTCTGCCTTAGCCTTCATTTCCTGCTTCCACAGAGCCTTAAAATAAACCAAAAATGAGGGATTATGACAGTCTAAGGTCTTTGCTGGACAGATTCACAGCCTGCATCTGTACATGATTTAGATGTAGATATGTTTAGGTAACCAGAAATATGGGACAAATTTTTAAGTTACTATGAATATATTATTATTATTATTATTATTATTATTATTCCCTAGGTTTTCCTTTTCAGTTTTCTGGTCAGCCTCCTGTTTGCCCCAGGTGGTATTTACACCTTAGACAGCTATCATCCACCACAGTTTTGCTGAACACTTGCTGCTATTTGTTGCTGATAAATACTCTGGGGATAATATTATTTGTCTTCAGTGAGTCAAGTTAAATAAAGATAAATCCTGTGAGGAGGATTGTTTTACAGGGGAAAAACAGGTCCATAGTAATAACTATTGGGGCACCTGTGGCTCAATTGGTTAAACATTCATTGTGGCTCAGGTATTGAACTCAGGATTATGAGATCAAGCGCTGCATCAGGCCCCGTGCTGGGCATGGAGCCTAAGATTCCCTCTCTCCCTCTGCCCCACACCCCTGTGCTCTAACAAACAAATAAACAAAATGTAACAACTGTCTGGAAATGGGACTTTGAGGGAGGTCTAATTAACTATGTGTTAGACCATATGACCATATGACCTATGTTCTGTCTTGTGATTCTTTCTGCTTTATCTGTCTCAGTATGGTCATCTTTTATTCATGTGCCTGTGTCATGCTATAAACAATATACTATTAAACTATTCACTGAGTTGTTAATTTCAAATATTTCATTTTCTCAGCCCTAAAATATTTGAGAATGATGATTTAGATCCTATGAACTGGTGAAAATTCCCATTCTTTCATCTCAGTTGACTATCTTTTTCTTTACTTTGTACATATCAATTATAATTATTGTAAGCTCCTCATCTACTGACATCAGCATTTGATCACCTATTCATCTATTTATACTGTCTATTCTTTAGGTTATCAGAGAGTCATAACTTTTCATGTTTTCTTTTTTGTTTTGTTTTTAGTTTTCATGTTTTTTGAAAAAAGAAACATTTACTGATGCATAACTTGCATCCTGAAAAGTTCACCCTCCTCTTAGTTTTTAATCATTTGGCAGATACTGTATATGAAAGAAGTGTAAAGCCTGCAAAATGGTGATACATTCTTTACCAGAGATGATCCTGCTTTTTCTCATCTCACCAGTTTGGCACTGGTCATATCCATCTAATCTAGGATTAAGCTCCTTTAGGGCAGGGTGAAAGTTTCAAAGCACTCAGCTACTTTTGGTTAATCAGAGCATCTATGGGTCTTGTCTATATTGAGAGACTCTGAGGGTTTACTTCTTCTTGAGAATTTTTTAATTATTTTTTCTTGAGCTTCTGCATAATAATACTTCAAAATCTGGCAGCTGTTTTTTTTTTTTTTTTTTTTTTTTATTCAGAGTTCCAAGACTGTTTATGCACCACACTCAATGCTCCATGTAATATGTGTCCTCCTTAATATTCACCACCAGGCTCACCCAACCCCCCACCCTCCTCCCCTCCAAAACCCTCAGTTTGTTTTTCAGAGGCCACAGTCTCTCATGCTTCCACACTGTTTTCCAAACTGGCTGCCCCAACTTCCATTCCCACCAACAGTGTAAGAGGAGTTCCCCTTTCTCCACATCTTCTCCAACACTTGTTTACTGTCTTGTTAATTTTGGCCATTCTGATTGGTGTAAGGTGTTAATCTCACTGTGGTTTTGATTTGAATCTCCCTGATGGCTAATGATGATGGACATTTCTTCATGTGTCTGATAGACATTTGTATGTCTTCTTTGGAGAAGTGTATGTTCATGTCTTCTGTCCATTTTTTTATGTGATTATCTGTTTTGTGTGTGTTGTGTTTGAGGAGTTCTTTATAGATCTTAGCTATCAGCCCTTTGTACTGTCATTTGTGAATATCTTCTCCCATTCTGTTGGTTGTCTCTTTGTTTTGTTGACTGTTTCCTTTGCTGTGTAGAAGCTTTTGATCTTGGTAAAGTTGCTTTTGTTTCCTTTGCCTTTGGAGACATATCTTGAAGGAAGCTGCTGTGGCCAATGTTGAAGAGTTACTGCCTATGTTCTCCTCTAGGATTCTGATGGATTCCTGCCTCACATTGAGGTCTTTTATCCATTTTGAGTTTATGTTTCTTTGGTAAACAATGAATGAGTTTCATTCTTTTACACATAGCTGTCCAATTTTCCCAGGACCATTTATTGAAGAGACTGTCCTCTTTCTACTGTATATTTATTCCTGCTTTGTTGAAGATTATTTGTCCAGAGTTGAGGGTCCATATCTGGGCTCTCTACTCTGTTCCACTGGTCTTTGTGTCTGTTTTTGTGCCAATACCATGCTGTCTTGGTCATCAAAGCTTTGTAGTAAAGCTTGAAATCAGGAAACGTGATGCCCCAGCTTTGTTTTTCTTTTTCAACATTTCCTTGGCAATTTGGGGTCTCTTCTGGTTCCATACAAATTTTAGGAGTGTTTGTTCCAGCTCTTTGAAAAATGCCGGTGGAATTTTGATCGGGAAGGCATTGAAAGTATACATTGTTCCAGGCAGTATAGACATTTTAACAATGTTAATTATTCCAATCCATGAGCATGCAATGCTTTTCCATCTTTATGTGTCATCTTCAATTTCTTTCATGAGTGTTCTGTAATTCATTGAATACAGATCCTTTACCTCTTTGTTTAGGTTTATTCCCAGGTATCTTATGGCTCTTGGTGCTATAGTAAATGGAATTGATTCTCCAGTTTCCCTTTCTATACTCTCACTGTTAGTGTATAATAAAGCAATTTATTTCTGTACATTGATTTTGTATCCTGCCACATTACTGAATTGCTGTATGAGTTCTAGTAGTTTGGGATGGAGTCTTTTGGGTTTTCCATATAAAGTATCATGTCATCTGTGAAGAGAGAGAGCGTGACTTCTTCTTTGCCAATCTGAGTACCTTTTAATTCTTTTTGTTGTCTGATTGCTGTTGCTAGGACTTCTAGTACTATGTTGAATAATAGTGCAAGAATGGGCATCCTTGTCGTGTTCCTGATCTCAAAGAGAAGGCTAGAAGCTTTTCCCCACTGAGAATGGTATTTGCTATGGGTTTTTCATAGATAGATTTTATGAAGTTGAGGAATGTTCCCTCTATCTTATAATTTAAAGCATTAATCAGAAATGGATGCTGTATCGTCAGATGCTTTTTCTACATCAAATGAGAGGACCATGTGGTTCTTCTCTCTTCTCTTATTGATTTGTTCTAACACATTGATTGAGTTGCAAATGTTAAATCACGCTTGCATCCCAGGGATAAATTCCACCTGGTCATGGTGGATAATCTTTTTAATGTACTGTTGGATCCTATTAGCTAGGAACTTGTTGAGAATATTAGCATCCATATTCATCGGGGATATTGGTCTGAAATTGTCCTTTTTGATGGAGTCTTTGCCTGGTTTAGGGATCAGGGTAGTGATGGCTTCACAAAAAGAGTTTGGAAGTTTTCCTTCTGTTTCTGTTTTTGAAACAGCATCAGAAGAATAGGTTATTATTTCTTCTTTGAATGTTTGGTAGAATTCTCTAGGGAATCCGTTAGGTCCTGGGCTCTTGTTTTTTGGGAGGTTTTTGATCATTGCTTCAATCTTGTTACTAGATATTGGTCTATTCAGGTTGTCAATTTCTTCCTGATTCAGTTTTAGAATTTTATAGGTTTCCAGGAATGCATCCATTTTGTCTAGGTTGCTTAACTTATTGGCGTATAACTTTTGATAATTTCTGATGATTGTTTCTGTTTCCTTGGTGTTAGTCGTGATCTCTCCACTTTCACTCATAATTTTATTAATTTAGGTCCTCTCTCTTTTCTTTTGGATTAATTTGGCCAATGGTTTATTAATCTTATTGATTCTTAAAAAAATAAAAACAGCTTCTAGTTTCATTGTTGTGTTCTACTCTATCTCTAGTTTCTATCTCATTGATCTTTGCTCTAATCTTCATTATTTCCCTTCTTATATGTGGGGTTGATTTAATTTGTTGTTGATTTTCTAGTTCTTTAAGGTATAAAGAGAGATTGTGTATTTTTCTTTTTTTTGTTGTTTTGGTTTGTTTGTTTGTTTAATTTTTAATTTCTTAAATATCTATTCAGTGTACCAGAATTTATTGTTTATGTGCCACACCCAGTGCTCCATACAATATGTGCCCTCGATAATACCCCTCCAGGCTCACGCAATTTCCTACCCCCCGCCCCTTCGAAACAATTTTTTTAAGTGAGGCTTCAATGGCTATGTAATTCCCTCTTAGGACCATCTTTGCTGTATCCCAGAGGTTTTGGACCGATGTGTCTTCATTCTCATTTGTTTCCATGAATTGTTTAAATTCTTCTTTGATTTCCTGGTTGATCCAAACATTCTTAAGCTTCCAAATGTTTGAATTCCTACCAAACTCTTTCTTGTGGTTGAGTTCCGTTTTCAAAGCATTGTTGTCGGAGAATATGCAGGGAATAATCTCAATCTTTTGGTATCAATTGAGCCCTGATTTGTGACCCATTATGTGGTCTATTCTGGAGAAAGTCCCATGTGTGCTTGAGAAGAATGAGTATTCTGTTGTTTTAGGGTGGAATGTTCTGTATAAATCTATGAGGTCCATCTGGTCCAATGTGTCATTCAAAGCTCTTGTTTCTTTATTGATTATGCATGGATGATCTATTACTTAGAGTGGCATGTTAAGATCCCCTACTATTAATATATTCATATCAATAGGACTCTTTATTTTGATTAACAGTTGGCTTGTGTAGTTGGCTGCTCCCATGCTGGGGGCATAAATATGTACAAGATCTTCTTGGTGGATAGATCCTTTAAGAATTATGTAGTGTCCTTCTGTATCTCTGACTACAGTCTTTAGTTTAAAAATCTAATTTATCTGATATGAGAATCACTACCCCAGCTTTCTTTTGAGGCCCGTTGGCATGAAAGATGATTCTCCGCCCCTTCACTTTCAGTCTGGATGTATCTTTAAGTTCCAAATGGGTTTCTAGTAGACAGTATATGGCCGGATCCTGTCATTTGATCTAATCTGCAACCCTGTGCTGTTTTATGGGAGCATTAGGCCATTCACATTGAGAATGATTGTTGAAAGATACGTTTTTATTGACGTCATGTTGCCTTTGAACTCCTTGCTTGTATAGATTGTCTCTGTAAATTTATGTTCTATGTCACTCTTGGGTTCTTTCTTCTTTTATAGAAACCCCCCCCCCCCTTAATATTTCCGGCAGTGCCAGCTGGGTGGTCACATACTCTTTCAAACCTTGGTGGTTTTGGAAGCTCTTTATCTCTCCATCCATTTTGAATGTCAACCTTGCTGGATAAAGTATTCTTGGCTGCATGCTCTTCTCATTTAGTGCCCTGAATATGTCTTGACAGCCCTTTCTGGTTTGCCAGGTTTCTCTGGACAGGTCTGACATTATTCTGATGGACCTTCCTTTGTACCTAAGGAAACTTCCCCTTAGCTGCCCTCAGAAGCTCTTGTCTAAAATTATGATTCATCAGCTTCACAATTAAGTGCCTGGGGTTCTTTCCAGATTTGTTGACCTTGGGGGAGGGGTGCATGTTCTTTCTGCTTCTAAGACAGGAATGCTTATTCCATTCCCCAGACTGGGAAAATTTTCATCCAGAATTTGTTCAACGACATCTTCTAGTCTTCTGTCTTTTCCCACCCCCCACAGGGATCCCAATAATTCTAATGCTGGAATGTTTCATGGCATCATTTATTTCCCTAATTCTGTTTTCATGGTTTCTAAGCTGTTTGTTACTTGCCTTCTCCTGGTCCTTTTTCTCTATCATTTTGTCCTCTAGGTCACTAATTCTATCTTCTGCCTTGGTTATCCTAGCTATTTTGACAGGAATTTCCTTGGTTTTGAGGGCGCCTCCATCCTCTGGTCAGGGTGCACACACCAAACATAAAATCTCTGATGGTTTCTATGGTCTACAGCAAATGCCTTCCTAAACTAGACTTGGAACATTTATCTGAGCCCTGAGTCACTGCTCCTACGTGATATTGGTTGTAGATTCTAAACATGAATTCATTCATTCCAGACTCTTCATCTCTGGCTTATTTTGCTTTTACTTAAATCTAGTTTATTTTTGACAGGAAATTCTTAAACTCCAAAGGAGTGAAAGTCTATGGGAGATTTCACTTTCCTTTCCAGAGTTTTCCTCCTAACTCCTTAGGCCAGCACTGAGTCTGAAAATTCAAAGTTGTGTAGTCCTCAAAAATCTTCATGTTTGGTCATTCCAGTCTCACACATCAGTTAAAAGCTTTGCAGATTTCCCTTTCTCTAGCAACAGTCCATAGTCTCATTGTATGCCTATACTCACATCTGCAAATATTTTCATTCTGAAAATCAGCTGCTCATCTATCCACTCACATCTGAATGGTTATTCCTTCTAAGTGATTTTGGATCACCTAGTCTTCTCAGCCTCAACAGGTATTTCATGCCTTCAGAAGTAAGAAAACAGGAAACTTCTAAAGAAAAAAACTACATAACACACAAAAGAAATATAAATAGTATACACCAATGAGAAAATAATATAGTTCTGTGCAAAACAAGAAATGCAAATAAATCAGTAATATATCACCCTTCATTTATTAAACTAGCAAAATGAAAAGGAAAGAATGTTTCCTGCTGTTATGTATGAAAATCTGTAAAACTTGAAATAATGAAGCAGTATATTTTAAGAGCTAATAAGTTTGCATTCGAGTCAGTTATTACCTTTCAAAAATTCTTAGAAAGTAAACTGATAACTATAAAAATATTTTCTTATGGGCGCCTGGGTGGCTCTGTTGGTTAAGCCTCTGACTCTTGACTTCAGCTCAGATCATGATCTCAGGGTTGTGAGACTGAGCCCCAGGTCACGTTCCGTGCTAAGCATGGAGTTTGCTTGAGATTTTCCCTCTTCTCCTTCCCCAGCTCATTCTCTTGCTCTCTCAAATAAATAAATCTTAAAAAGAATACTTTCTTACAAGGATTAACGTTATGTAGTAAATGTAATTTTAGTACAAATTATCATTATGTACTAAAATGGTGTTTTCAAGATCTTTTGTAATATCATGGGAAAATACTTGCCATGTAATATTTTAAAACATATTAACTCTATAATAATTTCAGTAAAAAATGCAATAGCACCTTAAATCTAAAATCAAGCTGCCTAAAGAAAATAATAAGTTGTAAATATAATAATATACTAATGGTGCTTGCGTTTTTTCATCTTGAGATTATGGATTTTTCTTTATACTTTTTCTCTAATTTTCATATTTTCTGTAGTAAAGTATATATTGCTCTTGAAATGAGAAAACACATACAAAATTACATTAAAATAGTTTAGAAGATTTCAATATACATTTGACAGTTTAAGATATACCTTCTGTAGGGAACTCAGGGCTGAAAAAATAAGCAACTGATAGAGAAATGAGCCAATACATTTTTATATTATACACGAAATTTCATTTTTATAATAGCTATCCTCTAGATTTTGGTTAAGTTTAAACTATGAAAGCTTCCTTGCAAAAGAAGGCGTATCTACTCTAGTATTATAGTTAAAAAAAGATAAAAAATTGATGCAGCTCTGGTTATGAACCTTGAATCCTACCCACTGAATTTCCTGTTACGTGCTTTAAGCAGTTCCCAAGGAACCTCCCAGGCAAGTATTGTATCTATCCTCACAGATAGAATAAATAACACTAGTTTAGAGTAACATTTTTATAGAAAGAAGTTTTGTAAATGTCTTATTTATTTATGATCTAACTCTACTTGTTAGAATTGTTCTACTCTACCAGATAATATTCTATGGAGGCAGTAAAAATGCTAAAAATTACAGGTTACAATAGATATTTTTAAAAATATATTTTTAATATAATGACTTAGAGCATGTTTTATTTTATAATGGAGTTATAACTTAAAATTACTTAAAAATATGCCCACAGATTTTTTCAAAGTGTTTAAATTTGCAATGGTAATAAAAAAAGACATAATTTAAGCACTGAACTGTTTACAATGTTATTAGATGTAAATACTAAAGTAGGAGCTATCCTTCATTGAAAGATTACCCAGTGCAAGGTGTTATGCTAAATACTCTACATGTCTTTTTATATAATTCTAACATCAATAATAGGAGATAGAAGCCACTGACCATTTGCTACTAACCTATTTTATAAGAACATTGAATTGTAAAGAAATAAAGTCAATGACAAGTAATAAATGACCAAGTCAGAATTTGGTCATAAATATTCAAAGAGACTGCCCTCTCAACCCTGTGCTTTCTGCCTCCCAACTCAAACTTAAAAGTACAGCTTTTCTCCTTTTTTTCCAGAGACAAGATTTTTTTTAATGTAAAGAAAAAAAATTGTGTTTTTTTTTTTTTTGTTTTTTTTTTTTTTTTTTTTTAGTGCCTGTTTTCATTGGGATTATAGCATGAAACAGATGGTATACTTAAATTGGGATAATTCAAAGACCTTAAAAAGGGGGCCTATTTCTAAAGTGTGGGCAGAATATAGGAAAACCTCTGGAGATCATGCATTATTTTAGAGCTAACAACAACAGCTGTTGTTACTACCCTGGGACCGAGCAGTGTGGTGAGAATAGTTGCTTATCTCAACCCAGTAGCAGGTCATGGTGGAAGCAGGGTCAATATGAGAACTGTGGTCTTTAACGCTGAGACACAGCCATGTTGAAATGACCCTGCAACGAAGAAGTGAGCTTTCATTAACCATGCTGACCTCCTATTCAGGCTTCCCACTGGTTGAACACAAATTAAAGCCAGCACCCAAAAGAGTCCAGTAAAGGTAGGAAAGGGTGGGAATCTGTTCTGCAGGAAGACATAGGGTATTATCTGTACACACATGTACCATAAATGAAAATAATTCTTACATAGTAACTTCTAATTTTTGGAATGTAATATAAATTTTAAGCGAATCAAAATAAATTTTATATTCTGCTTTTCTCAGGTAACATTTTGATTAGAGTTTTGATATTTCTTAGTTCTTAGTTCAGTGAGAATTTTCTACCCAAATAGATCAAGCCTTATAGAAATCACTGAGAAGATAACTTAGCAAATGTTTAATATTAAGCAAAATTAGTCTAATTTACTTAGTATCAAGCAAAAATGGCAGTGAAATTTTTGGCACAAAGATTTCTTACTGTGCTGGCAAAGTTTATGAAATAAAAGTCATCAAAAATATTTTAATTATTCACATTTTGAATGCAATCACTTAGAGGTCAACACTAATGGCTAAATGAGGTATTTTTCCAATACTAATGATAGAATATTACATGCATAATAAAAATATGAAAAATTAATGGTTACTTTATGCAGGACACTGCCAAAACCCCTTCCATTCATCATGTCAATGCTTCCACCTTCAGTTCTATGAGATACATGGTGCTATTAGCCTTATTTTAAAAGAGAGAAACAGGGATTTAGACTTAATGATTTGAGCACATGTACCTTATTCATTCACATCTTCATTATGTGGAGTATCGTGATTCTGAACTATGAGCAACTTGAAGACAAGGACTATGTCATTCATCTTTACATTTCTTTCTAGATGCAGGGCTTTGTACTTTTGGAATGAATGGCATTTTCCATCAAGGGATGGCTCGTGCTTTTCAGAAGCAAAGAACATACATTTTCTTAGAGTGGAGGATCTTCACAGGATCTGGGAAAACCTGACACACTCGACTGAGAAGTTTCTTGAGGTGTCTGGAGAAGCTCAGCATCTGCCACCTGGTAAAAATTAAGTTAAACAAACAAACAAACAAAAAACCGAGGTGGAATTTTCTCAAGGTTTAGTTTGAGACTTGCTCAAAGTTCCTCGATTAGAGTAGCCCCCCCATGTGAATGTGCCTAAGGTCTCAGGAGGCGATGTTTCTTCCTGCCAACAATATTAACACAGACCTGTAGTCTACTTACTTGAGGGGAAATGAAACTGGACAAAAATGCACAGCCCTGTATTAAGACAGACTGAGAGTCACTGGATCTAGCCCTCAGTGTGTGAGCTTGCTCCTGCTGTGGGAGTTGTTTCCACAGGGCATTCAGTCATAGAATAGCTGCCATTTTAGGAAATAAGGTGGACGGTCAGAGAACCCTTCCTTTTATCTGCTCCTAATTTGCACCCTAGGTAATGGTAACTGGGAACCTCCAGGAAGGGAAGCTAGTTCCAGTCCTCTTACAACTTGCAAGAACTTAACGTATAATAAGAACATCACAGGCATGAGCACTGCCTTTAAAGATAAAGGCCATTCCTTAATGGCTGAGTTTATACACACTGAATTAAACATGTGAAACCAGGATACAGGCAGCATGGAATTCATTTAATCCTTGTTCTAAAATTGTAAACTCTTGAGTAACTAAAGGGGAGAAAAAATGGCGAATACTTTTATCACAGTATTTATAATGGGTCATACTTTCTCTAAGCTTTTAGCATTTATTAATTTACTTCCTCTTCAAAGCACGAAGTCAGTATTAATCTCGACCTCCTCTTAATAAAGGAAGAAGCTGAACATAGAGTGAAGATTTGGCCAAGATTACACAACAAGTAAGTAGTGGGATGGGTGGGATTCATACCAGGCAAATTCTTAAGTCTTTGCTTTCTCACAATATGAGATTAATTCTCAAATACCTGTACTTCTGGGTAGGACCCTCTGAGTCCCAGTGAGGAAATGTGTTTTGTGTCCTTTGTTGAACGAGACTGTCAGTAGGAGGCAGTATCTGAAGAAATCTTCTGGTGTATAAATTGCCCAGTGGGTAATTTACCCACAGAAATCACAAAATGACCCAAGTCTTATAGAAATTTCAATTAAAATGACTTTTAAATTTTCATAAGCCTCACATTAATATTCACACATTTCACACACATATCACTGTGCCCTCATTCAGATTGACATTCAGATTGAACCTGGTGTTCAGTAACTGGCTGTTTTATTTAAATGTACTATTTAAACATTAAGATGTTTATCAACATACATACATACATACATACACACACAGTGTATGATACATATAACAACTTGGACTAACAGGTGATATAACCACTACTGGATAATAGTAGTGTATCAGATGAGTGATTGATGAGTACAGTAATGATAAAAGACAAATACTTATCAAAATCTTACTGTATGCCAGGTACTCTTCTAGGCATCTAACAGGAACTGGCTCATTTGATCTTCTCAATATTGCCATGAGGCATGTAATACTCAGTCTCTATCACTTAGAGACGTATTACTTAAGACCCCCAACTGGAAAGTGGGAGAACTAAGATTTGAATTTCAGCAGTCTTATTCTGACCTATGACACTTTATACTAAAACATGATTTTGATGATTTAAAACTTTTTATCTTAGTGCACTTAAATCAGTAAAAAGCATGTTTCCCATGCTACTAATTTCTAAACAACTATCAGTCCTTTGAAGGAAATAACAAAGTTCTATTAATATCTGCATCTCCATTCCCTCTCAAAGTTCGCTGCATATCATTTTTTTAAATGACTAACTAAATGGGAGAGTAAATAAAATAATTTGAAGCTGACAAACTTGAGGGATATCAAATTTTGGTCAACAGTATCATTCATAATAATAAAAAAAAATAAAACATAGGACTATACTACAGTTATATTTTAAGAGAATTCTCAGAATTCCCTCATTAACTATTTCAGGGGTCTTTGGGAATTTGGGGGTTTGTTTCCTTATTTGTATGAAAATAATAATATCTGACCTATCTCAGAGGGTTAAGAATGTCCAAGCACTAACACCTGTCAAATGGGATTTATACTGAAAATACATTCTTCCAAATTAAGAATTCAGTACCTCATACTTGAAAAATTGCTTCCTGAACTTGAATAATATAGTTTATATACTTTCAAGTAAGCATATGATAGACAAGTAGAGATGGATGGTTGCATGGATAGAACAAAAAGCAAGAGGAGTTATATGGAATATTCCAGTAATTAATTGTAATAAGCTTGTATACCATCTATTAATGTCTCCCCATTCTCATGACCCAAACTTAAGCCTGCTAAAGTTTCTTGCTACCTCATTAAGTAATAAATCTTATTCAAATGCAAGAATTCTAACATAATCCTTATTGCTCTTTATAATTTAAAAGCCTTTCTTGCCCAGACCTCTCTTTATGTGATGCCCTTCTTGGGTCTTTATTGACAGATAAAGACAGTATCCTGTAAATATCATTTAGAATCCAACCCAAGCCTCCTCACTTGTTCTCCCTAACCGTCACTGTTTCCTCCTCACTCGCTCCTCGTCCTACACTTCAGTACTTAGAAGACTATGGGAAAACTAAACATTTTCCCATACTCCCTCTTTTCAGACATTTTGGAAAAGAAGAAACACCACTATTTTTCTCTCTGTCTCTCCCTTCTCCCACTCTCCACGTGGTGCTTATTTATTCTGGTCCAAAAATAAGACAAAATTTCCCTTTTTTCTCAGTATGTGATAAAGTAGCAGGTGATGCACTCTTTCTTGTAGAAGCTTTCTAAAGCTTTCTATCTAAGCTTTCCAGGAGTTAAATACATTTTTATAGTATTCTCTTCCTCCATACAATTACTCATTCCCACATACAACTTCAATTGCTGAAAAAACACAGTTCCCCAACAGAAATGAGTTTAAAATATGAAGCCAAAAAAAGCTATCAAGTTAATGCATTTGCTTTTGTGTGAAGCAGTGTAAAAAAATTTTATGCAAGAAATAATTTTGATTTAAAAATTGTTAAATCAAAAGCTGATATTATGTTCATTATTGAAAAAAAAAGTTCCCTCATAGCCATTGGGTATAATGAAGAGGTTTATGTTTCCAGAAGAGGAAAATGAATACTTGTAACCTCAACTGTAAATTGAGAAGTTGTATTAAATATTAAATGATTTTTCTTCTTTTGTAGACTGAAAAAAGTACATCAGAATTTATTGCAGTCATTAAATAATGCATTAAAGTTACATTAAGGAACTTAGTTTTCCGTCATCTAAAGTCTGAAATACGCCAAATTTTGGATACCGAAAACTTCCCTTAAGGCACATTTAGGCTAAACATTCATATCATTCCAGCATCAGCAACGTGACTTTTAAAAATTGTTTGACTCAAACAGGGGCAAGTACAATAGGGCAATTAACAAACAGAAAAACAAGTGGGAACGAAAGGCAAACAGCAGTAAGAATGATCAAGCTGATGGATTTGATTAGTTAAAAAGTGCCAATTACTGAGGAGTGTGTAGAGTATAAAAAAAGAATTAAATGCTAAGTCACGTTTCTTAGAATCACATAGGCAGAACACTTCTTTATGATATTGTCTTTTTGTTTGTTTTCTTAATGGCATTTTCTTAAAAGTTCATGCAAAAACTCTTCGGGAAATCAAATCATAGCATTGCCCTGGTCTAGATTGTTTTTAGTAATATACTGTCACATACAACAAAACTGAACAGCTTCACAGTAAAATAAAAATGAGAAAAGTTAGTTTTTATAAAAGTTTATATTGAAAATGAAAAGCATAACTTTTCTGTATTGCATTAATAGGCATGCTCCAATTGAATAGCTCTCTGGAAGGTCTGTGCAGAACTCCCGTTGGATGCTAGCTAAGCAGTGCTGACTTGCCCTCGGGCTGGGCACAGCCAACAGGCAGCCCCAACCCTGCCTCCTAGGAAGGACCAGTCTACCAGATGCTATAGGCTCCGCTCCAGGTATGCCAGCCCATTCCAAAAGAATTCTTGGCAAGTAATAGCCCACTTTCTGGTGACTACTGATTCATAGTGAATCATTTGGCTAGTTTCAACAATAAAAAGAAAAGAAAAATATTAAAATAGTTATATTATTTTAAAACGGGGGTGGGGAGCAGGAGAGTGAGCATCAAGGATAAGTATATTGTGTTCTAGGCTTAGCTCCGTCAACATTAGGACATTCTAAACATTTAAGAAGACAAAGAAACAGCAGCCAATACATTCTTAATGGTGTGTTGATCATAGGAAATAAATTACCAAGTGTGAGATAAACCTCCATGGAGACCATGAGAAATGGCCCAGTATAAATCTACATCTATTAGCATTTCCATTTCCATGTATATTTGCAGCACCAGGAGGCTTAGAGGTGCTGGAGGAGAGATGGGGTCAGGATGCAGAAGTAGCAAAAATAGAACGCTTGCCTATGAAATGGAGATAAAAACAACAGCAACCAGTGCTATTTCTTTGAACAGGCTTCAGAAAGATGATTTCTATAATTTTTGAAAATATGACACATTTATTTCAACATCTGGAGGACTCCCTGAGCCACAAATTAAAAAATTATAAAAAATGGGCAAAAAACCCCTTTAGCAATGCAGAAATGTATCTTTTTCTCCCCCCCCTTACTTTTCCACAACAGCACCCTCTGTTGGGAGTTTGTGCCCATCCTTCTCTACAGACATACACATGCACACATGCCCTGATAGGCATGATTAGTTAGGAATAATGTGTATTTGCACATAAATACAGAATTGCTCTCAATAAAATCACATCACATACACATTGTCTAATGAGCTATAGATTTCTGCTCATATAGAGCTATTTTATATCTTTATGGACTTTCACATTATTCAAGTATGTATATCCCGGAATTTATTCATCATTATCCTACTCATAGTTTCTAATTTTTCATATAACAAATAATTGTGCAGTAACATAAATATACATTTCTGTGTATTTATGAATATTTTTGTGTGGCAGACGTAAGTATGCACATTTTCAGTTTCGGCAGATTACTGTCAACTTGTCAACCTTAAAAGCTGTACCAGACTAAAAAGCTCTACCAATTTATATTTCCATCAACTGTGTGTAAGAGTACCTGTTTTGATAGACTAATGTATCATTGCAATTTATTATATATTTCATTTTTAGTTCCATAACCTAATTAATGAAAATTGAAAGCTTATGGTCACATTCATTTGAATTACTGACTACTAACTGAAATATGTTTTAAACATTTTTTTAAAGATTTTATTTAGAGAGCCCGAATGAGAGCATGAGTCGGGGCAGGGGCAGAGAGAGGGAGAGAGAAGCTCAAGGAGACGCCCCGCTGAGTTCAGAGCCTGATGTGGGTCTCAGCCTCACGCTGCTGAGATCATGACCTGAGCCAAAATCAAGAGTCAGATGCTTAACCGACTGAGCCACCCACATGTCCTGAGAATATTTTATAAGTTCATTGGCCATTAGCAATTTTCAACTGAGAAATCTGCTTTTTGTCCTTTTTTTTTTTTTTAAAGATTTTATTTATTTATTTGTCAGAGAGCGAGCAAGCGCGAGCGAGCACAGGCAGACAGAGTGGAAGGCAGAGTCAGAGGGAGAAGCAGGCTCCCTGGGGAGCGAGGAGCCCTATGCAGGACTCGATCCCAGGACGCTGGGATCATGACCTGAGCCGAAGGCAGCTGCTTAACCAACTGAGCCACCCAGGCGTCCCTGTCCTTTTTTTTTTTTTTTTTTTTTGAATTCTTATTATTTTTGGTCTCTGGAGTTATAGGGACTCTATATATAAATATTAAACATTATATTACAACATATATATTTTTCAATGTTATCTTTTAACTATGCTTATAATGTATTTCATGTTGAAAAGGTATATAAACTTAGGTTTAATTTTCTATCTCATTTAGGAAGGGCCAGATACAGACTTCTCTTATACCTTGGATTATTGCCCAACTCCTGTTCATCTGATTCTGGCATCTTATTTCCAAGAAGGATATCACCCTGTCTCTATATGATTCAGGTTGCAGACTCCACTCTGACTCCAAGGATTAGCGTCAGTAGTGGACTTGGCAGGAGAGCCAGCTGCATCTGAAGACTCAAGAGGTAGAACACATGAACCCAGGCCATGTGAAAGAAAGCAAGGGAAAATTAACCTGGGGAAAATTGCTATTACATTCCATAAAGAGAGGAAATCACTTCTTCATTGGAGTCCTCATTGTATATAAGCCTAGAACTTTCTATGACCATCTGGTTGACCTTTAGTAGACCCTGCCTGAAAACAAATCCAACACAAGGGAAAGCAATACAGAAAGATGTGGAGAAACACATCCCTGATGCCTTGCTTGGGTACCAGTATCAAGAGTGCTAAAAACAGAGACAACCCTGGCACTTTTCAGGTGTCTGAGTATGTTCTTAAACTGTTACATTTTGAAGTGTCAGTTTGAATAGATTCATTCTGCCTTGAAGAAAAAAAAAAAAAAAGCCTAACACATTTTTCATCCAAAAATAATTTTCTAAAAATCTCCCATACTTTCTTCTGTAGTTTCATATACTTAATAGATTTCTCACTGTATTTACCATACAAAGTCATTGTAAAACTATTAAGCCATGAAAACATAAGTGAAGAAGTAAAAAATATTTTCAGTATCTTTTTGTTTGTTTTCAGTATCTTGACAGAAGTATCATTAATATTTTTGTAACTTTTAATACATCCTTCTAGATATACCCCAGCCTCCCATCCACCCACATATTTTCACATATCTTACCCTAGGGGGTGTTACTTTTTAGTTGGAAATGGACATTCTTGTTTTTATAGCACCTTGGTACTATTTTTACTTATATCCCTCTCACCTTTTTTTCCTTTTTTACCATGGAACCAAATATTAACAACTTCGTGTATGTTTTTCTCCATGTGCATAATGTCATTGCAGATATACATAAGCACACATAAAATGAATTTCTGCCATTTCTGCATAATAAACAGGTAACATAGACACGTCTCTGCATCTAGCTCTTTCACATAACTGTATCCAAGGAATCTCTCCAACTAGTGATGTAAATTGCTCTTCTTTTTTCATATATTTTAGTAAACAGCACCCCAACTTATTTCTACTTTGTCTATAAAAAAGATGTCTTTTTGTCTTTTATTTCAATGTGTATATGTGTCAAATATTTTAGTAGGTACATTTGAGGTTGTGTTTCCAAAGACTGAAAAGAAGAGCAGGCCACTTTCCCTGCATCTGCTATACCAGGAGGTATCACCACTTTTAATCACTATCATCAACGTAAGTATTATTGGGGCCTTTTGATTGTGACTTCAATATTTTCTTAATACTGAAATTGAACATGTTCACATATAAGTTATATTTTGAATTAAAAGTGATAGAAACATACTGATATCCTGTCCCAGTTTTTAGTCGTGGTGATTTTCTTGAGAGTCCTAAAATTTCATTTTTTACTTTTTAAAGATTTTATTTATTTGAGAGAGAGAGGGAGAGAATGATAGGGAGGGGCAGGCATGAGCAGGGGTAGGAGAGGCAGAGGCTGAAGGAGAGGCAGCCTCCCCGCTGAGCAGGGAACCCAATGTGGGGCAAGATCCCAGGACACTGGGATCATGGTCTGAGCTCAAGGCAGTTGCTTAACCCATGGAGCCACCCAGTTGCCTCTAGACCTTCATTTTTAGTAATTATTGAGATGACATTCCTCTCTATATAATAATGTGCTTATAATTGTTCTTAAGCCTTTTGTATTTAACTTATATGATTTAACTTCTCACATATTTTAGTCACATATTTTTTTTTTCTCACATAAGGCTGGAATATCTAGAGGTTTTCCAGCCCTTGTTGAGATCTGGAATTGCTAAGTATGACTTCACTTCCTTAGATATTTCCTTGGACTGCTTAAAACTTACACATGCCTTCTGTTTGCCTGTGTGCAAACTTGCTGTGTGTGTATGTCTTTGCATGGATATATGCTTAGGGGTGAATTGGCTGGTCATATGGTACATGTATATTTAACTTTTCAAGCAAAAGCCAAGCTATTTTCAAACATATTTTCCATTTTCCATTCTTACCAGTAGTTAGTAAGATTTACAAATGCTCGACAATCTTGCCACTGATTTGTTTGGTTAGGCTTCTTAGTTTTAGGCATTCTAGGTGATGTAGAGAAGTATCAACTTGTGATTTTAATTTTTTGTTTTTTGAAAATAATGAATGATGGATGACATTTCAGATCCTTATTTGTACTTCTATTTCCTCCTTAGTGAACAAAAATGTATTTCTATTCAAAGATTGTACCTAATTTCTAATCAAGTTGCCAGTTTTCTCATTGAGTTTGATATTTCCTTATATATTCAGAATAGTTCTTTATCAGATATACAATCATTTTTCCCAGTTGTGACTTATCTTTGTGCTAACAGAAACTTAAAAAACACAATTTATCAATTGTTTTATTCATTTATTACTCTTCTAAGAAATATTGGCCCAATGCTAGATCACAAATATTTTCTTTCTTTCTTTCTCCCAGAAGTTTGGGCTTCATATTTAGTTCCACAACCCATATTATGTTAATTTTTGTAAGTGAGTCGAGGTGTGAATTATCACGCTTCTGATATATTCTTGCATTTATTTATTAAGCTGAAGCCATCTTGTCTTGGACCTTTCTTTGTGGGAAAGATTTTAAGTAAAGATAACTGATACTTGGTTCTTTGTGTAACAGATTTCTGGAATGAGTTTGGTAATTTCTGTCTTTTACTTTGTTCATTGCATCTGATATTTAAGTGGACATTTTGGAAGCAAACTGTAGTTGGGTCTTGCTTTTCTATCCATGGTGACAATCACTGTGTATTGATAGTCTATATCCTTTAATATGATCATTGCTGTGGTTGGTTCTAAATCTTTTATTTGCTAACTGCTTTTGTTGTGTTTATTCCTGTTCCACTCCCCGCCCCCCACTGGAATGCATTCTTTTGGGTTAGTGTATTTTATGATTCTATTTTTTTTTCTCCTTTAGTTACTGGCTGTAACATTTTTTGTTTTAGTGTTTGCTTATGTTTGTATGATACATTTTAACTTATCAGTCTATGTTCAATGATATGATAGCACTTCATGCACAGTATAAGAACATATACTTGCATTTTTTCCTACTAGCCCTCATATCATTACTGCTATATATTTACTGTCACACGTTATAAAGTCCGTAATACAATATTATTTTAAAACAGTTAATTATCATTTAGAGATTTTTACATAATAAGAAAAACCCATTTTCTATATCCACACAGTTATCATTTGGGTGCTCTTCATTCCATTGTGTATATGATGATTTATTGGTATCATTACTTCTACCTGAAAATTTTTCTTTATTATTTCTTGTATTTTAGGTTTGTAGGGGATTCTTTGAGCCAAAGAATGTATGAAAATGTTTATATTTTACCTTTGTTTGGAAGATAATTATGTAGGGCATAAAATTCTACATTAATTGCTTTGATTTTGTTTTTCTTCTATCTTAAACATGCTGCTCTAGGAACGTCTAGTTTGCCTTATATGAAAAGTCTATGATTTTTAGCTTTGTTCCTATGTGTGTACTGTTTGCTTTCCCTCTACTTTTTGATGTTTCTTTATCACAGATTTTAAGCAAAGTAACTATGATATGGCCTTCAAGTAATTTCATCAAATCATTATGTTTGGGGTCCATTTAGCTTCTAAAATCTGTGGGATTTGTTTTCACTAAATTTGCACTATTTTCAAACTTTATTTTTCCTATTATTATTTCTGTCTTCCCTCAATCCACTCGCTCTTTCTGAGACTAATTATGTTTATAGTAAACTGATTGAATTTGTCCCACAACTCAATGATGCACATTTTTATTTTTATTTTTTTCATTCTTTTTGCTTTTTTTTAAATTTTGAATAGTTTCTGTGTCTAGGTCTTCAAGTTCATTGATCTGCATCTATTCATTATTCTGAGAAATCCAGTCTACCTTTGATTCTATCCAGGGCATTGCATATCAGACATCATAATTTTCATCTCTAAATTTGTATCTTGTTACATTTCTGTATTTCACTTTACATGCTCTTTTCCTCTAGCTTCATATATACACATATACATATGTGTGCGTATGTATGTGTATATATTATATATATATATATATATATATATAAAATCTCTCATACAGTTATAATAAGTGTTTTAGTGTTGTTACTAATTCTATAACCTGTTTCTTGGATTTTGATTAATATTTTGATTGATATTTTTCCTCATTATGTGTCATATTTTCTTTATTGCATACCTGGCAATTTTTGAATAAACACCTTCTGTCTATCTACCTTTGTATTCCTGTAAATGGTGTTGAGCTTTGTTAATGGACACAGTTAAGTTACTTTAAAATAATGTACTATCCTTCTGTCTTGCTTTTAGGTTTTGTTACGCAGGGCCAGAACAGAGTTCACTCAAGGTCTAATTTTTTTTCCACTTCCGAATCCCTTCTGAGTAGTCTACCCAACGACCCACGAATTAAGAGGTTTTTCTACTCCATGGGAATAGGAAGGACACTTGGCTCTGTGAACTCTGAAGGCTGCTTCCCTCGGTTTATTTTAGGTGGTTGTTTCTGGAGCCACAAGTCTTCTCACCATCAAGATTGGTAAGTACTCAGCTGAAAACTAAAGGACAAGCCTATACCCATCTCCACCCTGCTGTCTCTATACAGCTTTCCGCTTTCAGGATTCTGCCCTGTGAACTCGAGCCTCTTGTCCTATCCACACTGTGGATGCCTCCTCAACCCAGAGCACTCTACATTTCACCTCCTGTGATAAAAAAGCCTGGAACTTCTCTGCAGGGGGTTTACTGTGGCAATCCTAGAGCTCACCTTGTTTCCCTCGCTCCTGTTAGTGAACTCTGTCCTTAATTGCAGAACCTCCAATGCCTTGAGAAGTGCTGACTTACCTATCATGTCCAGACTTTTAGTTTTTAAGCTGGGTGTGTAAATTCAGATGCTGTTACTTTTTCTTGGTCATAAGCGGAAATTTTTATAGGGATCTTTTTCAAGATTGAAAGGTGATAAATCCCAAGAATCACTGTTGGGATAGATGAACGCTCATTGTTAAATAAATATGTAGATTATGGTAAAGAACCGTAATAAGCGTATTTAACTTACAACTCCTTTATAGCTTATGTACAGGGTTCTTATCGGCCTGCTATTCAAAGTCAGCAAGGAAAGAGCAATCAGTATTTTAGTGTTAGAAAATGTAAATGTATATTCTAATGAATAGAATAGATTTGGACTAGGCATTTTGGAACTACATAAGTGGAAACATAAGTGGAAAGACTAAAGGATATTCTCCCCAGGCATTTTATGGAAAAGGAGACAAATTAAGGGCGATGAAAAAAGCTAACCTGTGATTTTTTTCCCCCCAAATGCAAGCCATTAAAAGAAAAACACTTGATTTGAAAGCTTTTTCTAAATATGTCTGTTCCCACTCCAGAAATTGTTTGTCAAATTGTAATGTGTTTTCTACTTAATTTCATTAATACGTAAATCCTTAACAAAAGAAAAAACACATCAACAAGCTATTATTTTATTTATTTTCATGGTTTTATTTTTATATGTTGGAATTCTATTCCATAAAATTTGCATGAAATTATGCAATTGACATTAAACATGGTACTACATTGTTCTTTAGCAAGTCGTGTACTCATATAAAGGATAAATTATTTGGTATTCTCTTTGGCATTTCAGTATTTTATCTGTTTGGTAATTTAATTTCTACTAAAGTATGATTGTTTTGTGTTTTCTTCAGTAAACAGTCCACTTATTTTTATAACTTCTTTATACAGAAAACATTTTCATGGAAAAGACCAAGAAAATAAGAGCACTCAAATTCATAAAATTCAGTTATTAAGTACTTAAACTTCATGAAACCAAAATAGCATCTTTTGCTTGTTTCAGGGGTATTAGAAATACTGACCCAGGAAATTAAGACTCCAGAAAGACCTACTCCATGGTGTGGGATAAATTTATTAACCAACTAAAAACTAGTTTTTTTAAAAGATTTTATTTATTTATTTGACAGACAGAGATCACAAGTAGGCAGAGAGGCAGGCAGAGAGAGAGATGAGGAAGTAGGTTCTCCGCTGAGCAGAGAGCCCAATGTGGGGCTCCATCTCAGGATGCTGGGATCATGACCCAAGCTGAAGGCAGAGGCTTTAACCCACTGGGCCATGCAGGCACCCCTAAAAACTAGTTTTAAGTTTCTTGATAAAAGGGGAAATTACTGAAGCACCTGGGTGGCTCAGTGGGTTAAAGCCTCTGCCTTCAGCTCAGGTCACAGTCCCAGGGTCCTGGGATTGAGCTCTGCATTGGGCTCTCTGCTCCGCGGGGAGCCTGCTTCCCCCCAGGCCCCGCCAGCCTCTCTGCCTACTTGTGATCTCTGTCTGTCAAATAACTAACTAACTAAATGAGTAAATAAATAGGAAATTACTAATTGTCCATAAAGTAAATATGTGTTTTCTCATTATGGTGAAGTATAACAAAAGAATCAAAAATTAACCTCAGACAGAGATTCACAGATAATCTAATGGAGGATATGGAAAAAGATCAGAATTTTATCAAAAGTGAGATAGAGCTGGAGTGTGGTGGGGGGGAACATAGTTTGAATGTAAAGTAAATTTGGCCTTTATTTTTTAAGAGACTACCTGAAAAGGCAAACATTTCTAAACTTTTATAATTGGTCCTTTGATGCTTTGATGCAGAGATTTAAGGTGTGCACCAGGAATTCTCATGAGGAGAGAAAGCTCCAGTTTTCACCAGAATTAACTGAGGGGTTTTATTTTTCTAACTACACTCACCTGCCCAAGAGGCAACTCAACATGATAACAGGAGAAGCATTGCTTTTGGAACCTAATTATGTAGGCTTAAATCCTAAGCTGATAGCACCAAATTGATCATTTTTTGTACCTTAGATTCTTCAGTTATAAATGGGAATTAAAAATAAATCACAGAAGGTTTTGAGGTGGAATAGGTAATCTATGTAGGCTGCTTGGCACAGTATGATCTATAAATCTTCAATATATGTTAATTACTAGCTATTAGATCAATAGTAATTATCATTATCAGCCATACAGAGCTATACTTACTAATGGAAATATTTCATAACACACAGAATTGAGGGACGGGAGACCAGCTGAGAATTTCAGTGATCAGTAAAAGAACTGGACATCCACTCTCCAAAGCCCAAAGGGTAAGTAAGAAAAGATGTTAAGAATGGATTCTTTTTACCTTGTATTTACTTTGCCCTATAGCACCCTAATTTCTGTGCATTCATGAAGTGATAGTCTTTAGCGGGTTAAGGAAGTTCTCCTCTACTCCTACTTCAGTTTTTTCATGGATGGGTACTAGAATATGTGAAATGCTTTTGAATTAATAGTGCTTTTAAGGTCAATTTTATTTTTACTAGTTTTCTGCCTACTTGGTTTATCAATTGCCAAAAAAGAGATGTTAAAAAATATATTTAGAAGAGTGGGTTTGTTTGTCTTCATCTAGTTCCGTTTTTACTTTTTTTTACTTTGATGTTCTGTTGTTAGGTATATAGAGGTTTTTCTTGGAGAACTGAGCTTTTTATTATTTTATGTCCTTCCTTATCTGAAGACTATACTTCTAAACTCTTATCTGAAAATATTGTAGCTACTCAACTTTCTGTTACCATGGTAAGGTTCTCCATCCCTTCCATTTCAACTTCTGTGAGTCCTTATATGTAAACTGTATTACTTACAGACTGTGCTGTTTTTAATAGTGTCATGGATGTAATATTTTGCTTAGAGACTCATTTAATTGAGGTAAATATAAGTACAAGAAATTTTTTTTTATGGAATG
Source organism: Mustela nigripes (assembly GCF_022355385.1). Taxonomy (NCBI): domain Eukaryota; kingdom Metazoa; phylum Chordata; class Mammalia; order Carnivora; family Mustelidae; genus Mustela; species Mustela nigripes. Next base: position 9,439,653 of record NC_081560.1, on the reverse strand, counting down.
ACAAAAGAGAATTGAGTCTATGTTTAATGAAGTGTTTGGTCAATCACTATGGAAATCTTTTGCGACAGGCCATCTAGAAAAAAATAATCTCAACTGAAGATTTTTTTTTTTTGCCTGTTACAGCTATCTAATCCTCTTCATTTAACTGAGAATTCAAAATTACAAGGTTCTCTCCTCTTCCCAATATCAATCTCACCATTATTGTCACCTTTATTGTTATGTATATTAACAGTTTGACACGATACTCAATTCTGCCACCTTCCTTAGTAATTTTGAATTATCATGCTCCCTTTATTAATTTAAGAGCTCTGTTCTTTCCTTTAAAATTTTTGTGAGTTTAGGAGCTCATTAATTGGCTAGTTAAGAATGCTTCTCTAGAGATTATTCAAGCAATTTTATTATATGGGAAAATAATTCAAATTATTAAAACTATGAAATTTGGATCTACAAGCATCTAATTTTTATATATGACCAATTTTAATGAGTTTATCAATCAAACTCACCATCAAATGCACCATTACATTGAGCCTTTATAAGAAATTACATTTTCATTCCACTCCAGGGGAAAATAGAATTTTTGATTTAATTTTGTTCTCATTAGTATTATCTTCCTAGGTAATCTTATTTTCCTAGGTTAATTTATAATTATCTTTCATGTTTCTCTAAAGATTTCCATCTTTCTAGTTTGAGCAAAGATCTCTGCTGCAGAGTTCCTCAGTGGTCTGCTAAAGAATGTGAGAGTTATTAACTCTATTGAGATTAAGTAAAGATGAATTCATAAATGAAATTTTCAGTATCTGAACTATATATACCTCTTAAAGAAACTAATAGGGAAAAGAAACTCTTTGTGATATTGCTGTACATTTCTTTTTCTCTTAGTTAAAATGATGGCAGATAGTGTTTATCCAAATCAGTACTAAAAAGTTTCCACGTGTTCTGTAGACATCATTACCCGTTTTAGCAGTCCCATCGACCTTACTTTTCAACATTGCTCTTTATTACCCAGAACTGATGTCAGTATGTGAGGTGAGAAATTTTTGACTTGCAGAATTTTTGTCTACACATAGTTCCTTTACTTTCTAATTAAAAGGGCATAATAATGTTAAAAGCTTAGGCATCGTTATGTTTACCCTTCAAAATAATTACTTCTGTAGTTATTTTAGTACTTGTAAAACCTTTATGCTATTCAGAATATATTGAAAATAATCAGTTTCATTTTCATAAATTACCTTACATTTTTGAGATACAATTGATATTAATTTCAGGTATACAGCATAATGATTTGACATTTGTGCATACAGCCGACCCTTGAACAATGTGAGTATGAAATGCTTGGGTCCACTTTATATGCCAAAATCTTTCGATGCAGTACCATAAAGGCATTTTCTCTTATGCTTTTCTTAATAGTATTTTTCTCTAGTTTAAGAATACAGCATACCCTACCTATAACATAGAAAATATATATTCATCAACTGTGTATGTTATCAGTAAGGTTTCCTATCAATAGTAGGCTATAAATAATTAAGTTTTTGAGTAGTCCAAAGTAGACACAGACTTTTTTTTTTTTTTGACTGCTGGATTGTTGGGGCCCCAAACCTCTACATTGTTCAAGGGTAAACTGTACTGTGAAATGGTCAGCACAATAAGTCATAAAATGAAAATGTTTTTTCTTGTGATGAGAACCTTTAAGATTCACTTTTTTAAGAACTTTCAAATATACACTATAGTTTTAAATGCAGTCATCATGCTGAACATTACATCCCATGACTTATTTTATAACTCAAGGTTTTGTACCTTTGACCCCCTTCACTGCAGCAACCACCAATCTGGTCTCTGTATATGTGTTTTTTGTTTGTTTGTTTGTTTTTTAGGAGTCCACATTTAAATGAGATCATCTGGTATTTGTCTTTCTTCATCTGAGTTTTCTCACTTAATGTTATGCCATCAAGGCCCATCAATCTAATCACAAATGGCAAGATTTTCTTCTTTTCTTGTATGACTAATATCCCATTTTATATATCTGTATCTGTATATATACTCACACCATATTTTCTTTATTCATCCATCAATGAAACTTAGGTTGCTCTATGCTTTGGATACTATGAATATGTAAATAGTAATGCTATCAATATGTAGGTGGAAATAACCTTTCAAATTACTGTTTTTGTTTTCTTCAGATATGGACCCAGAGGCATAATGTATGGATCACGGTGTAATTCTGTTAGTTTTCTGAGGAACTTACATACCGTTTCCCATAGTACTGATTTTCATTCCCCTTGATAGTGCACAATAATTATCCTCTCCATATCCTTGCCAACACTTGTTATACCCTTTTTTATATTAGCTATTCCAGCACGTGTGAGATGATCTCTCATTGTTGTTTCTACTTACATTTCTTTATGATCAGTGATGTTGAGCACCTTTTCATGTGCTTGTTGGCCATCTGCATTTCTTCTTTGGGAAAATGTCTATTCGGATACACCGCCCACTTTACATATTTTGGATATTAAGCCCTTATCAGAGAGATGATTTTCAAATATTTTTCCTATTCCTATGTTGTCGTTCCATTGTGTTGGTTTCCTTTGCTGTGTATGAGCCTTTCAATTCAATGTAGTCCCACTTGTTTATTTTTGTTGTCTTTGCTTTTAGTATCAAATCCAAAAATCTTGGAGACCTAAGTCAAGAAAATTACTACTTTGTGTTCTCAGAATCTTAAGGCATCAAGTCTTATTTTCAGGTTTCAAGGCCAAACAGGGAGCCTGATGCTGGGATTGATCCCAAGACTTTGGGATTAGGACCTGAGCTAAAGGCAGACACTTACCCACTGAGCCACCCAGGCGCCCCTGGGTTTTTTTTTTTTTTTTTTTCTCATTCCATACAAGTTTTAGGATAGTTTGTTTCACTTTTGTGAAAAATATACCGATTCAAATTGCATTGAATCTGGAGATTGCTTTGTGTAGTAAGGTCATATTAACAATATTACTTCTCCCAATCCATGATGATGGAACATCTTTGCATTTATTTGTGTCATCAATTTCTTTCATTGATATCTTATAAGTTTTGAGTGTTTCACCTTCTGGGTAAAATTTATTCCAAGGTATTTTACTCTTTTTGATTTAGTACTAAATGGGACATGGGAAAGTTCTGTATATTTTCCTTTCTGATTATTTGATAGAAACACAACATGTATTTGTATACTGATTTTGTATCTCACAATTTACTAAATTCATTAATTTATTCTAACAGTTTTGGAGGGGTTAGAGTCTTTAGGGTATTTTATATATAATGCCAAGTCATTTGCAAATAGTGACAGTTTTACTTCTTTCTTTCTTTCTGATTTAAATGACTCCCCCCCCACCACCAAGTGCTCTGGGTAGGACTTCCGATATTATTTTGAATAAAAGTAGTGAGAATGAGAAATTTTGTCTTATTTCTGAATTCATATGAAAAACTTACAACTTGTCACCTGTAGGATTATCATACATAGCCTTTATTAAGGTGAAGTACATTCCCTCTATACCCACTTGGTTGAAAGTTTTTATCATAAATGGATTTTGAATTATGTATGCTTTTCCCACACCTATTGAGGTAATGATTTTTATTCTACATTTTATTATTATCACATATGACACTGAGTTATGGATGTTGAACCATCCTTACTTCCCTGGAAGTAATCTCATTTGATCACAGTATATGATTCTCTTAATATATTATTGAATTTTTCTGTAAATAGGTTGTTTGGGATTTTGTAGTATCCTTCTCTGGTTTTGGTATCAAGGTAATGCTGGGCCTCGCAAAATGACTTTGGAAGTATTCTCTTACTTTTTGGAAGAATTCAGGATGAATCAATTCTTCTCTGAATGGCTGGTAAAATTCATCAGAGAAGCCATCTGGTCCTGGACTATATTGGGAGGCTTTTGATTACTAATTCAATCTCTTTCATAATTTAAGATTTTCTATTTCTTTATCATTCATTCTTGGTAGGTTTGTAGGAATATATACATTTCTTCTAGGTTGTCCAATTTTTTGGTATATAATTGTTTATAGTAATCTTTGATCCTTTGTATTTCTGTGGTATCAATTATAAGGTCTCCCAAATCTTATTTTGAGTCTTGTCTCTTTTGTTGTCTTTTTAAAAAGCCGTGTCTTAATTGTGTTAATCTAATCTACTGCTTTATGAGTCTCTATTTCATTTCTTTCCACCTTGTTATTTCCTTCCACCAGCTTTGGACTTTTTTTTTCTATTCCTTGAGGTGTAAATTAGGTTATTTTAGATTTTTTAAAATGTGTTTCTTGATATAGGCTTTTGTCACTATGAAATTCCCTCTCAGAACTCATTTTTACTGTTTCTGTAAGTTTTGGTATGTTGTATTTCCATTTTCATTTGTTTCAAGGTATTTATAAAATTTCTTTTTTGACTAATTAGTTGTAAGTAGCATGTCATTTTATTTCCATGTATTTGTGAATTTTTCAGTTTTCTTCATGTAATTGATGTCTAATTTCATATCACTGTGGTTGAAAATAATGTTTGATAGGATTTCAGTCTTCTTAAATTTATTAATACTTGTTTAAGGGCCTATCACGCGGCCTTTCTTGGAGAATATTATATTAACACTCAAGGAGAATCTATATTCTTGTTTTTGGATGTTGCGTTCCATGCATATTTTAAGTCCAGCTAGCTAATGTGTCATTTAAGGCTGATGTTTCCATATTGATTTTCTGTCTGATGATCCATCCATTGATGGAAGTGAGGTATTAAAGTCCCCTACTATTATTGTATTGCTATTTCTCCCTTTATGTCTGCTAATGTCTGCTTTACTGTTGGGTGTATAAATATTTACAAATGTTAAATCCTCTTGTTGGATTGATTCCTTTATCATTATATAATGACCTTATTTCTCCCTCTCATTATAGTCTTTGTCTTAAAGTCTGTTTTGTCTGATATAAATTAGAGCTATACCAATTTTCTTTTTGGTTCCATTTGCATGAAATATCTTCATTTCCTGTGTGCTTCCTATATCTGAAATGAGTTGCTTGTAGGCAATATCTACATGGATCTTTTTGTAATCCACTCAGGCACTCTGGGTTTTTGATTGGAGAATGTAGTCTGTTTGCATTTAAAGTAATTATTGATAGGTACCTATTTATTGCCAGCTTATTAATTGTGTTCTGGTTGTTTTATAGTTACTTTGTTCCTGTTTTCTTCTCTTGCTCTCTTTCCTGTGATTTTTTTCTTGAAAAAAATATGTTATTTATTTATCTGTCAGAGGCAGGGAAAGCAGCAGGAAGGCAGAGGGAGAAGCAGCTTCCCTGTTGAGCAAGGAACCTGACGGGGGACTCGATTCCAGGACCCTGTAATCATGACCCATGCTGAAGGCAGATTCTTAACTGAGTCACCCAGGAATCCTTCTCTTTTCCGTGAGTTGATGATTTTCTACAGTGTTAGGCTTAAATTTCTTGCTCTTCATTTTTTATGCGCGTACCAATGGTTTTTGCTCTGTGGTTACCATCAGACTTACATAGGATGACTTAAAACAACTATTTTAAGTTGATAACAAGTTAAATTTGAACACATTCAAAGCCTGCAAATTTTTACTAACCCCCGCCATGCACATTTTGTTTTCGATGTCACGATTTACATACTTTTAACCTTCAGACTAACTTAAAAAGTGATGAACTCACCACCTTTCTCAGGGAAACGTAACACTTTTTGTATGTTTTTCTGTTATGCAGTAGCACTCATTTCAGCTGAAAGAATTCTCTTTAGCATTTCTTACAAGCCCAGTCTAGTAGAGATACACTCGGCTTTTGTTTATGTGGAAAACTCTTTACCTTTCCTGGAAACCTGAAGAGCTTTGGTTGACAGAGTACTTCGGGGGGGGGAGGATCCCCCCCCCCAGCACTTTTAATATATGAGTCACTCCCTTCTGGCTTGCAAAGTTTGTGCTGAAAAACCTGATGGTCTTATGGGAGGTGGGGGAGTGGTTCTCTCATATGTAACAAGTTGTTTTTCTCATGCTCCTTTTCAGATTCTTTTCTTGATGTGGATCTCATGTGAACTCTACAAAATTACTGGACCTGGATGTCTGTTTCCTTCCTTTCAAGTTAGGAAATTGTTCAGCCTTTTTTTCTGAAAATAACTTTTCTTCCCCTTTCTTTTCTCCTTCTGGGGCCTGTATAATGTCAGTGTTGGTCTGCTTGTATTGTACTACAAGTCCCTTAAGCTATTTTCATTCTTTTACATTTTGCTGCTCTAGTTGGGTGAGTTCTACTGCCCTACCCAGTCACTGAAATTTTTTGTATCTTCTCTAGTCAGCTGTTGAACCCCTCCATTGCAGTGTTCAGTTACCATATTCTTCAGTTCTTTTGACTTCTACTTCTACTTAGTACTTTCTTATACTTTCTCCTTGAAATTCTCACTTTTTTTTATCCACTCTTCTCCTGTGCTCAGTATGCATCTGTTATTTGAACAACCTATCAGCTAAATCACTTATCCCCAGTTCACTGGTCTTTTTCTGAGGTTTTATTGTGTTCTTTCATTTTAAATTATATTCTTCTGCTTCTTCATTTTCCTTGATTCTCTGTTGGGTTCTAGGCATTAGGTAAAACAGCCTCCTCTTCCAGTGAAGGAATGTTTGAGCCTTATCATTCAGCTGTGTCCTACTTAGACTTTTGAAGTTGGCTCTCAAACCTCTGTAATTATCCAAGCAGTCTATTTTATTTTTAGTGGCTCCTACTGGTTAAGAGTTTGTAAAGATCTGTCAACGTCTTCCCAAAGGGAAGGATCTCAGTTAGCCCCTAGATTCAGGCTGACTAGAAGCCAGACCCTCAGGTAGAAGGTTTTAAATTATGCAAATATATCTCTTTCAGTGGAAAACTGGGGTATTAGAATTCATGTCTGTTCCCTCTGCCCAGAACCTTTAGGCGATAGCCAGAAAGAATGTTTCTTTCATTTCCAGGGAAGATGGCAGAATAGGAAGATTCTAAGCTCACCTCATCCCAAGATATACCTGGAAAACCTCCACATCAATGTAAATAACCCAGAAAATGTCCGCCAAACTGCCAGAATAGATTCTTCACAGCTCAATGTAGAGAACAGGCAAGTAGAAAATGGGAGGGAGGTCAGAAATATGGTGAGGAACAAATCTGACCCATAGATCTGTCTAGGGGAAGGAGGGCCATGGCAAGCACAGAGAAGGGAGAGGAAAAGGCCCCAACCCAGAAATGAGGGACCCACACTGGGAGGATGAATCCCTAAAAACATTTGGCTTTAAGACCTTCTGGTTTTCAAAGTCATGAGAGATCTGGGAGGCATAAGAGAGCCGCCAACCTTAAAGAGTCAAAATAACAAGTAACTCCACTGAGATATAGCACAGAAGCAGCAGCTTGAAAAACACCTGAGATATACAGGAAGATTTATTTACTAATCTCAGAATGAGCACAGGAGCAGCAGGAGTCTTTAGGCTCAAAGGCACTCTTTCTCTTACTGCAGCCTCATTACACAGACACCTGTGGGAACCAATGCAAGCGTGCTCCACCTAACTTGCTAATAGCATACCAAGCCCTATCCAGTCATTTTCAGCAGGAGTACTCCAAAGCAGTTCCAGCTCCCCTCCCACAACCTAAAGCTATATGCCTAAGATGTTACCATCAGTTTTTTTCAAAGAAATGGAATAATCCTAAAGTTTATATGGAACCAGAAAAGACCCTGAATACAAACGTTGAAAAACAAAAGCAACATTGGCAGCATCGCAATTCCAGGTTTCAAAGCTCTATTTCAAAGCTGTAATCAAGGTATGGTACTGGCACAAAATGGACACATAGATCAATAAACAGAACAGAGAGCCCAGAAATGGACCCTCAACTCTATGGTCAACTAATCTTGGACAAAGCAGAAAAGAATGTCCAATGGAAAAAAGACAGTCTGTTCAAAAAATGGTGCTAGAAAAATTGGACAGCCATATGCAGAAAAATGAAACTGGACCATTTCCTTACACCACACACAAAAACAGACTCAAAATGGATGAGAAACCTCAATGTGAGAAAGGAATCCATCAAAAACCTTGAGGAGAACACAGGCAACAACCTCTTCGACCTCAGCCGTAGCAACTTCTTCCTAGAAACATCGCCAAAGGCAAGGGAAACAAGGGCAAAAATGAACTACTAGGACTTCATTAAGATCAAAAGCTTTTGCACAGCAAAGGTACAGTCAACAAAACCAAAAGACAACTGACAGAATGGGAGAAGATATTTGCAAATGACATATCAGATAAAGGGTTAGTATCCAAAATCTATAAAGAACTTACCTAACTCAACACCCAAAGAACAAAGAATCCAATCAAGAAATGGGCAGAGGCCATGAACAGACATTTCTGCAAAGACGACATCCAAATGGCCAACAGACATGAAAAAGTGCTCAACATCCCTTGGCATCAGGGAAATACAAATCAAAACCTCAGTGAGATACCAACTCAACACCAGTCAGAATGGCTAAAATTAACAAGTTAGGAAATGACAGATGTTGGCAAAGAAGTGGAGAAAGGGGAACCCTCCTACACTGTTGGTGGGAATAAAAGTTGGGGCAGCCACTCTGGAAGACAGTATGCAGGTTCTTCAAAAAGTTGAAAATAGAGCTAACTTATGACCCTGCAATCACACTACTGGGTATTTACCCTCAAGATACAAATGTAGTGATCCGAAGGGGCACATGCACCCGAATGTTTTTAGCAGCAATATCCACAATATCCAAACTATAGAAAGAAACTAGATGTCCGTCAACAGGGGAATGGATCAAGAAGATGTGATATATATATATATATCAATGAATGAATACTAGGCAGCCACCAAAGAAATTAAATCTGCCATTTGCAGCAACGTGGATGGAACTAGAGGGTATTATGCTGAGTAAAATAAGTCAATCATAGAAAGACAATTATCATATGATCTCTCTGACAGGAGGAATTTGAGAGGTAGGGTGGGAAGTCATGGGGGGTAGGGAGGGAAAAAATGAAACAAGATGGGACTGGGGAAGCAGAAAAACCTTAAGAGACTCTTAATCTCAGGAAACTGAGGGTTGCTGGGGGGTGGGAGGAAGAATAGGGAGGCTGGGTTATGGTGACATTAGGGAGGGTATGTGCTATGGTGAGTGCTGTAAACTGTGTAAGTCTGATGATTAATTTCAGACCTAAAGTCACATGTAGGTTGAAAGTGAAGGAATGGGAAAACATTTATCATCCCAATGGATGCCAAAGAAAGCTGGGGAAACAATACATCTATCAGCCAAAACAGACTTTAAATTAAGACTGTAACAAGAGACAATGAAGGATAGTACATAATTGTAATGGGACAAATTCAACAAGAAGATATAACAATTGTAAATATTTATGTACCCAATATTTCCAAATACATAAATACATAATACATATATTAAAAAACATAAAAGTAGCAGTTGATAGTAACATAAAATTTAGTAAGGGACTTCATCCAAACAGAAAATCAACAAAGAAACAATGCCTTCAAAGGACACATTGGACCAGATGGGTCTAACGGATAAATTCAGACCATTCCATCTCAAAACAGCAGAATACACATTCTTTTCAAGTGCACAGAAACCCTCTCCTCAATAGACAACATGTACAATGTAAGTCTCAATGAATTAAAAAAGATTGTAGTCATATCATGTATCTTTCTCACTAAAATCCTATGAAACTAGAAATCACCCACAAGAAATAAGTCTGGAAAGAACACAAATACAAGGAGGTTAAAGAACATGCTAGTAAACAATGAATGGGTTAACTACAGAATTAAAGAGGAAATAAAAAACTACAGGGAGACAGAAGAAAATATAATACCATGTTCCAGTATTTAGGATACAGTAAATCTGTTCTAAGAAGGAAGATTAGTGATACAGGCCTACCTCAAAAAAGCAAGGAAAATCTCAAAGGAGTTAAAAAAAGAACAAACCCCCAAACCAACAAAAGGAAAGAAACAAAGATTAGAATAGAAATACATGATAGGTAGAAAAGAAAATTGATAAACCTTTAGTCAGACTTACCAAAATAAGTAAATAAATAAATAAGGAGATGACTCAAACAAAATCAGAAATATAAGAGGAGAAATAATAACTGACACCACAGAAATACAAAGGACTTTAAGAATATTATGAAAAATTATATGCCAACAAACTGAACAACTTAGAAAAAATACCTAGAAACATGTAACCTCCCCAAATGGAAACAGGAAAAAATAGTAAAGTTGCACAGAATAATTACAGCAATGAAAATCAGTAATCAAAAAATTCATAAACAAAACCCAGGACTGGACAGCTTCACAGGTGAATTCTACCAAACATTTAAAGAATTCTCAAATTATTCCAAATAATAGACAAAGCTTCCAAATTCATTTTAGGCCAGAATTACCTTGAAACCAAAACCAGATAAAGACACTACAAAAAAAGGGGGGAACTACAGGCCAATATCCCTGATGAACATGGATGCAACAATCTTCAACAAAGTATTAGCAAACCAAATCTAACAAGATATTAAAAAACCATTCACCATGATCAAATGGGATTTATTCCTAGGAAGCAAGGGTGATACATCATATTAACAAGAGAAAGGAGAAACGCTATATGATCATTTCTATAGATGCAGAAAAGCATTTGACAAAATACAATATCCATTCATTGATAAAAACCCTCAATACCACTGATTTAGAGGGAATATGTATCAGCATAATAAAGGGCATATATGAAAAATCCACATTTAACATCAAACTCAATTGTGAAAAACTGAGGTTTCTCCCCAAGATCAAGACAAGGATGTCCATTCACTTTTATTCAACACTGTACTGGAAGTCTTAGCCACAGCAATTAGACAAGAAAAAATTATAAAAGGCACCCCAAAAGGTAGTAAAACGTTCACTATTTGCAGATGACATGATACTATATTTAGAAAGCACCATAGACTCCCCTCATAAAAACTACTAGAACTGAACAATGAGTTCAGTTAGGTCACAGGATACAAAATATACAGAAATCTGTTGCATTTCTGTGTACTAATGAGGGAGAAAGAGAAATTAAGAAAACAGTCCCATTTACAATTATATCAAAAATAATAAAATGTCTAGGAAAATAATTAACTAAGGAGACGAACGACCTCTACTCAAAACTATAAAACACTGATGAAAGAAATTGAAGAAGACATGAACCAATGGAAAGCTACTCCATGCTCATGGATTGGAAGAACATGCATTGTTAAAATGTCTATACTTGAGGCAATCTACAAATTTAGTGCAGTCCTAGCAAAATGCCAACAGCATTTCTTCTCAAACTGGAACAATAATTAAAGTTGTATGGAAATTTTAAAAGATTCTGAATTGCCCAAGAAGTCTTGAAAATGAACAACAAAACTGGAGACACCCACAATTCCAGATTTCAAGATATACTACAAAGCTGCAGTAATCAAAAAAGTACGGTACTGGCACAAAAATAGACACAGATCAATAAAACAGAATAGAAACCCCAAAAATTAATACACAAGTATATAATCTTCAACAAAGGAGGGAAGAATATGGAATGAGAAAAAAACATTCTCTTCAACAAATGATGTTGCCCAAACTGTACAGCCACATGCAAGTGAATGAAACTAGGTCACTATAATATACCATAAGCAAAAATAAACTCAAAATGGAATTAAGACCTAAATGTGAGACCTGAAACCATAAAAAAAAAAAAAAGTCCTAGAAGAGAGCACAGGAGATAACTTCGTTGACATTGACTGTAGCAACATTTTTCTAGATATGTCTCCTAAGGCAAGAGAAAGCAAAAATAAACTATTAGGATGACATCAAAATAAAAGGTTATGCACAACAAAGCAAACAATACTAAAAGACAAGCTACTGAATGGGAAAAGATACATGCAAATGGCATATCTCATAGGGGGTTATATATCCAGATTATATAAAGCACTTACACAGCTCAACACACACACAGTAAGTCAATTAAATGGAGAGAAGATGCAAACAGACCTTTCTCAAAGACGCACAATGGCCAACAAAAGCATGAAAAGATGCTGTAAATCATCATTAGTGAAATGCATAACAAAACCACAAAGAGCTATCCACTCATACCTGTCAGAATGGCCAAAATCAAAAACACAAGATACAACAAGTGTTGGTGAGGATGTGGAGGACAAAGAACACTTGTACACTACTGGTGGAGACATAAACTGGTGCAGCCACTGTGGAAAACAGTATGGAGATTTCTTGAAATTTAAAAATAGAATTATCATATGATTCAGTAATTCCACTATTGGGTATTTACTCAAAGACAAAACACTCATTTGAAAAGGTAGGTAACCCCCTCTGTTTACTGGAGCACCATTTACATTAGCCAAATTAAGGAAACAACTCTAGTGTCCATCCACAGATGAATGGATAAAGAAAAGGTGGTGTATACAGATGATAGATGATACATACATACATACAATGGAATATTATCCATAAAAAGAAAAGAAATCTTTTAATTTTCAACAACATGGGTGGATCGAGAGGATATAATGCTAGGTGAAAAAAGTCAGTTAGAGAAAGACAAATACCATATGATTTCACTCACATGTGGAATTTAAGAAAATTGATAAAGGGAAAAAAAGGCCAAAAAAATTCAAATATAGAGAACAAAGTGATATTTACCAGCAGGTAGGCCCAGGGCATGGGTGAAATAAGTGAAGGGGATTAAGAAAATATTTATTGTGATGACCACTCAATAACGTATAGAATTGATGATATATTATACTGTAAACCTGAAACTAATTTGACAATATATGTTAATTATACTGGAAAAAAATGAAATAACTGTTTCTGCTTTTGCTACTGCCCCAGTGAACCCATTAATATGAGCACCTGTAGCTACCAGAGCCAGGAAATCTAGAGGTGTTCCTTGGTGGCAGTCACGAAAATCTAGGTGCCAGAGGAGTATACCGACTCCTTTCTTAAGGTGGAGTGAGGGTGAGTGTGAAAATAGTGACTTCAGGGTGAGCTTTAGGGTGTGCAAATTTGCTTCTTTTACTGAGAGTTTTGGGAACTTTCCAGTTAGTTGTCTCTGTGTAGGGTCCTGGGATACCTGAGTCTACATGCATGAGCCTTTAAGAAATGACTCCTAGTTAACTACAAGACCCTTTGGCTTTCAAAAATAGAGGACTTGGAGGCTCATCGCTCAGGTGCACATTTTAAAAGTTGGGGCATTACATGTGGGATGCAAACCTTTCACTCCTTAGGGAGAAGCTCAAGGTTTTCTGTTCCCTCTTGATTGTGAGTCGCCACATTGTGGTTAGAGTTCATGATGAGATTTTTGTCTCAGCTTCTCTTACCTGCTTCAGTATTTTATTTTTCCCTGAGTGGAACATCCACTCAGCTAGTTTAGGGTTTTCAGAGGAAATTGTTCTGTATGTAACTGTAGATAAGCTGTGTCCCTGTGAGGAGAAGAGTTTAGGATCCCACTAAAGTTGCCATCTTGAACCAGAACTCCTCATTGAATTTTTTACCGTGGCAAATGGCTCCATTCCAGATTCAAATGACTGAAACATGTATTTAAAATTAGCCTGCCAAATTCCAGAGTTTTGAAGGTGAAATAAAAGTATCCTTTACCTTCAAGGATTTCATAGTCTTGGAATCAGAACCATATAAAAGATGAAAAACTAAACTGGAACAGAATGAAAACAGGAATTCTGAAAAATAGATTGCTGTAAAAATATAAGAAAATCAGTTTAGTAGAAAATGAGCCTTTTCCAGTTCTAGGATTCTTGTGCCTCTCTCCTGCCAAAGATAGTAGACATGGTAACTAAAAGCACAGGTCAGAGGGTTCAAATTTAGTCTCCATCATTAGCCTTGTCCAAATATCTTCAGTTTTATTTTAGGCCCCAAAATATGCAAGCAAACTCTTTAGTCTCCATCATTAGCCTTGTCCAAATATCTTCACAGTTTTATTTTAGGCCCCAAAATATGCAAGCAAACTCTCCTCTCTATTTCTAATATTCACTTTATTCCCTGACTATTCATAATTAACATTACAAAAGTGATTGCTCCATTTTTTTCCCACCGAGTACTTCTCCTGCCACTATATTCCATACAGTGAATTCCCAATAGTGTCAGAGTACACTTTTTGAAGGCCTGAATTATCAACTATTAAACTGTACTACATATCAGGCACAAGTCATCTAATTTAGGAAGTATTGAACCAATGTCAGGTTTTGTTTTCCAGTCTTCCAATATTCCATTAATAAAATTTTTAAAAGCCTGGTCTTAACGTGGATCTCTGCATTAGTTTGAGGAATACAGAAATGCTTAGAATATACACAAACACACATATTTCCATAAAATACTTCTGGCCTACAATAAATATTTAGGGGGGATTCCTTAAATTTGCAGTAGGATTTTATGCTAAATGCATTCACTTACAAAATTATGGGACAGACGTGGTAACAGATGAGTCTTAAAAATATGCCCCTGGAATACTTCCCTCCATCGGAGTTATTCTAAGAAATAGCAGGTACTATACTTTGACATTTACGTGTAAAACTGTAATAAAGAGATGTTTCCTATACATAGGAACCCTTGGCTACCAAAATCAAATTTCAGTAATTACTTTAAAAATGGGAACCATGCACAACCCGTAAGTGGTATTTTCATTCTATTTAACATTCAGTTCTCATCAACACAGTGTTACAGTATATACATATTGGTTTCTGTTCCCAGTGTTTTCTTTTGCATCTCAATATTGCTCTGTTTTCTGAGCTGCAGCTCCTTATCTAATTCGTTTCATATATAATCACTTCTCACTTAATATGAGGTGTGATCTTCAACTGAAAGCATACTAGCATTAAATATAACTTCTGGAAATTTGAGGAGAAACAATTACAGAGCAGCAATAATAAGGAAAACATAACAAAGAGAACTTAGAAGAGAGCTCGGATACCATCTATCAACCACCTGATACTGTAATACTTTCTACCTTTATATTAAAGCTCCTCAAACTATACACAGAATTTAATGAAATTCTGTTCAGCAAGCATGTGCCCATCACTACTGTGAAATACTGTGAAATGGCTTGTACTTACACAAATGACAGAGATACACTGTTTACCATAAATGAGATCACGTTTTAAAAGAGGATAGGACTATAGATAAATAGTTACATACAATTACTCAAACACCAGGGGAAAATAGAAGCCATATATATAGAAGAGCATAGACAAAGGATTGTAGCACAATGGAATAAAAAAAATTCCTCTATAAATGTTCACAGTCTTTCCTCTTTATCAGTTCAGTATTTCACCTTTTTCTACCCTCTACATAGAAAATTACATGTGTGTGTGTTTGGGGGAATCACTCAAGATAATAAAAACCATCCTCTTTGAGAATTTATATGCTATTTAAGAGAAGAGAAATGCTAGAGCAATTTCCAGATTCTATATGAAATACAAAGTACGAAAGTTGTGAGGAGACTAAAATATTAAGACAAAGATGTTTTGGATAGAAACAATTAGTAAAAGCTGCTTTATGTAAGTGTGTAAGCAATTGGACTCTCTTAAATGTTTGAGTAATGTTTGAACCTTTGGTATGATCTATGGAATTTAACTATGTGACCCATGAAATTTAAGGTGTTACAGAAGCATGAGTAGGGATGAAAACACTAGAAAAGTGTACATGTAGGGAAGGAAGAAGTGGTGAGAAGTGGAGAGAATGGAGATCATGAAATACTTGAATATGTAAGATGGTGGTAAAGTCCATGAGCAAAACAGAAATATTTCTGAGATTGTCCACTTAGGGCGCTGTACAAGTCCAAAGTCTGTGGGCAGTGCCATAGGATGGTGAGAGAGCTAACAAGATGTAGAAAGATTAGAATAAGGATAGAGAGAAAGAATTGTGATATAAAACCTGAGATATAAAACCTGATAACCTATTGAAAAATAGGGGAACTCACCATAATTTGCAAAGCTGACACCTGATATATAAAGCAAAAATCTCTAGAATCTTCCTGGTTCTAAGATCTCAAGTTCCTCTCAGGAAATGCCATAATTCATGACTTCAAAATATTCACACCTAGTGGGACAATTAATCCAATTAAACCTGCAATCAAATTTAAATCCAAATCACTGCAGATTAACTTTAACTCAGCTCTCTGCCTAAAGCTGTGACATGATAATACTAATGTGTCTTTCCTGAAGATAAATATTGCTTAAGTGATGATAAAAAGGAAGAAAGTGTTAAACATGATTAAGGGGGAAAGCAGTCCATAAAAGCAGACTCACAAATACCCAGATAAGACTTTCAAATAACTATGATAAATGTTAAACAAGTTAAACATGAATTAACAGATGGGAAATGGCTAAAAGATAAATGAAACCTCCTTCTCAAACAAAATGAAAATCCTACCTATGAAAAATTGTGTATCAGAAATAATTCATTTGGTGGTCGTAACTGTAATAATTGAAGACAACAGAGGAAAGAAATCATAGATTAGAAGAAAGGTCATTATAGATAAAATTAGGAAAATGTAACAGAATCTGAGACTATTGAACATTAAATAAAATATAAAATATAATTCAAATGCCAGAAAGAGAAGATAGTGAGTAAGATTTTGCAAAATTAAAGAAATCAATCCTCAAACCCAAAAACCAAAGGAATCCCAAGCAGCATAAATTCAGGGAAAACCACAATAAAGCATATTGTAGTTACAGTTGTGAATAGTAAAGTAACTTTTAAAACCATTTACACTGAGGTCATATTAAATAAAAGCATATGACTAAGGACATATGGATGACTTCTCAATCAAAATGGTAGAGGATAAAGAGATTGCTAACTCACAATTCTACATATAGCAGAAATCCTCTAGTAAATGAAAGAGATATCAAGACATTTTCAGAAACACAAAAATGAGAGATATATCAGACATAAATATCCAGCAGACATACATATCCATATATAGTTTGAAAAGTTTTTCAGGGAAAAAGGTGATGATATCACACTGAAGTCTTAAGATACAGAATAAAGGGTGATTATATGTACCTAAAAATATTCTGTACTTTTTACAAAAGCAACTTACTTTAGGGAAAATACCATCATTTTATAAGTAAAACAAATGACAAAAACAGCATAAAACATCAATGAGAAATGCAATTATGCTATTCATTTAAAATTAGAAGTACAAGATGAATATTCAAATCTTGACAACAATCAATATTAACACAAAATAAATATAGCTAAAAGGACATAGAAAATATAAAATACAATTGGGAAAGTATTCAAAACACCTAAAAGAAGTTAGGAACACAGGAATAAAGGAACAGAGCACAAATGGGAAAAATACACAACAAATACCGACATGGCTGACTTAAAACTTAACAATGTCAGTCCTTATTTATTTTTAAAATACTAAACACATTTGTCATAAGAGGCACACAGGGATAAAAATAACAGGACTGTTAAAAGAGCAAATTTACATATGTATGTGTGAAAACAGAGAAGCTGAAAGTAAAATAATAAGAGATAGCACTATAGACTGAATGTTTGTGTCTCACCAAAATTCATGTTTTTTTTTTTTTGTCATTTTATTATTATTTTTTTTAATTTTTTATTTTTTATAAACATATATTTTTATCCCCAGGGGTACAGGTCTGTGAATCACCAGGTTTACACATATCACAGCACTCACCAAATCACATACCCTCCCCAATGTCCATAATCCCACCCCCTTCTCCCAAACCCCCTCCCCCCAGCAACCCTCAGTTTGTTTTGTGAGATTAAGAGTCACTTATGGTTTGTCTCCCTCCCAATCCCATCTTGTTTCATTTATTCTTCTCCTACCC